>NC_053024.1:101979376-102193407 GCF_003073215.2 Triticum urartu
GGATTATGGTACTTATTAGGGGGTGCATGTCACATGGAGAGAGAATAAGGGCGGAGAGTGTTGGATGGGTCTATATGTATAGCGCGAGCGAGACATGTGTATGTGTGAACCAGGGAGATATAAAGTTTGAGAGAGATTGAGGAGCCCCGATAGGGCTGAGTGGTGCGGCAGATAGCTAAGAGGGGAAAGAGATATTCCATCTGCTCGATAATGAAGTGCATGTAAATTTTTTAGGAGTCAAACTTTGGAAACTTTGATCAGGTTTACGCAAATGTTATTTGTATCTACAATACCAAAGATACATCATACGAAAATACATCTCATGGTGAATCTAAAGGGAGATGTCTGCAAGGCGATTAAGTTGGGTAACGCCAGGGTTTTCCCAGTCACGACGTTGTAAAACGACGGCCAGTGAATTGTAATACGACTCACTATAGGGCGAATTCGAGCTCGGTACCCGGGGATCAAGTGCGTGTGAAGGAGAATGAGTAAGTGTGCAGAAATAGTATGTGTGTGAAAGAGAAAGTGACAACAAACGATATATGAGAGAGAGTGTGTGTTTTTTTGTTTCTTAGGAACATCTCACGCATGCATCTCCGAGATAGAAAAGCGAGGCGAGGAGATACACGAAGATAGCTACTGTGTGATTGTTTGCAACGGAGAGAGACACCCCTATAGCACATATCCAATAGAGGTCTGGCCAACAAGGAACAAAGGTCGAGAGGGACACATGGAGAACATGGACGCATGGGGAGGGCGAGAGGGTGCGTTTGTGATAGAGAGATCCCCTCGAGATCTTGAGGGGACTATATGGGTGGGAGATCGAGGGAGGTGCGTGCGCGATAGAAAGATGCCCCGAGAGAAATCGAGATAGACCATGCACATCTTTGTGATGGAGACTAAGATTAGCTAGTCATATACATATAGGGGGGACTGCGTGTGCCTAAAATTGAGTGAGAGACCATCATACTTGGCTACCTAGGCATGAGATTGTGTGTGTGTGTGCATGTGAGATGGAGAGAGAACGAGGGAGAGAGATAGAGTTTTAGATGGGCCTATCGAGTGCGAGTGAGATATGCATGTGTATGTGTGACCCAGGTAGATGGAGAGTTTGAGAGAGGGGGGAGAGCTCTGAGATGACAGAGTGGTGCGTGAGAGAGTTATGGGCAACGAGCCAAGGAATTTGTGTGCGTACGATGAGTGCACCCAAGATATCTAGCTTGGACTAGAGAATCATACATAGTGTGCGAGAGAGACCTATAGATGGAGTATATATGCATGGGAACTAGAAAGACCCCCCCCCCACACACACACACACAAAGAGAGAGAGAGATGGAGAGAAAGCGAGAGGGACCAACAAGGTTTGTGTGTTGGATGCGTGCGACAGAATTGAATATTGTCAGAGAGAGAGAGAGAGAGAGAGAGAGAGAAAGCAGGAGTCCGGAAGAGGGGGGTCGCGTTTTATGCATCAAAGACTGATATAAACCATGTTTCGATATAAACTTGCATTCAAATATTTAAATTGGAGAACATGTTGTCTGCAATCAACACATGAACGGATATATGCGTATATCAAACAAGTTCATTAATTTGACTTTCAACATGTTCATGGAGTACTATAATACTGTATAACATGCTACTCGATTGAGGTGTTCAATTTGGATTTAGTTCACTATTTTGACCTGGTGAACGAGCTATTTCATTGAATCGAGATATTTCATTTTGGGTTTGATTCCCGTTTTTGAGTGGGTCAACTATTTGTCATATAGTAAATCGCTAGCAACGAGCATGTAAAAACACATTACTCCCGAGCATCATCTCTCCATCTAAAAAAGAAGTGGCAAGCTAATATTTCACAATTTGATTCGAATCGACTTGGTAAGGTAGACGTGGATGCTCATTCTCCCAAAATTTAAATGAACCGTTAAACATCATCTGCTCGGTGGAATTCGCCCGAGCAAATAAATGGGACACGTGAAATTACCGTCCTATGTGGGACACGCATCAATTGGCCCGTTGTACATCGAGGGTAGGTTCGTAACTTCATCCAAGCGCGCCTTCTCCTCGGCCTAAATGACATGTGCCGAATAATTCATAAACCATGGTCGGCAAAACACGCTCTCCTCGCCCGAAATAGCTCGCACCCACTATTTCAAAACACGCTCTCCTCGCCCGAAATCGCTCGCGCCCACTATATTTCAAAACACGCCCGAAATCGCCCGAAATCGCCCCCGCGCACTATTTGGGGAGAAGCAAAGTTACTCTACTATCCCCGACCCTCCGTACACAGACCCAAGCCGACAAGCCTAAAGGCAGGGGTAGAACTGCAACTCCCCCTCACATTTCAGACAAATGCGTCCGTAAAACATGGTTCCACTCGCCTCCCAATCCCCCCCCATTCATACCTCATGGGCGCCAAATCACCTTCTCCCCGGAAGCTTCCTTCTCCCGAGCCGCGAAACCTCAGCCCCTCCTCCATGGCGCCCCCACCACACCAATTTCACACCCACCCTCCTCCCTAATGCCGGAGATGTTGTCCATTTGCTGTCGTGCACTGGGCTGTGTGCCTCTTACTCCATGTTGCTGGAGCTGCCTCGACGACGGCCGCGTGAACCGTACCGGAGCCGATTCACCCCCGCCGTTGTTCACGGCGCCGGAGCGGCTCCAACTTCGGATACGTCCAGAGTCCCGGCGCTACTTCCCCGTAGCCGAATACCATCGCGACATCGCTGTTTCCCTGCCGCCGGTCGCCATCGCAATCGCGCCGGCCTCACCGACTCGGCAGCTGGACCTGACTACTTCACCA
Organism: Triticum urartu; assembly: GCF_003073215.2. Classification (NCBI taxonomy): domain Eukaryota; kingdom Viridiplantae; phylum Streptophyta; class Magnoliopsida; order Poales; family Poaceae; genus Triticum; species Triticum urartu. The sequence goes on from NC_053024.1 coordinate 101,982,183, forward strand.
TGCCACCAGATAGGTCGCACCCTCATCTCAAATCACTTTATTTAGGCGTCAGTTGTCTGAATTTTTATTCTGGGCCAATTGATTCCCAATGGGAACCAGCACCCCTCGAGGCGGCGGAGCTCCTAGGCTGCCGGTTGGCTGGTGTCTAACGCAAGGGTGCGGGGCCGCAAGTTTGCCGCGGAAGCAGCGCTTAGATGGCTATCTTAGAGTTGCATGGGTTGAAGGTACTACCGCCGCCGGATCTGGATGACGGGGGTCTTTGTGGATTGGCCCGGGGGTGGCGCAACCACGGCAGTGCAGTGGGGCGGGGAGCGGGGTTTTGGCCGGGGCCACGGACGGCGGAGGCAGGCTGCTCTACCGTTGGTCGCTGGCTCTTCGGGGAAGATTCCTAACAGTGTCATCCGGGAGGCACAAGACGGTCATCAAGCCATCCGGCGTAGATCGGACAGTACCAAAATAAAATAAAATCGTGTGACCCTAATTTAGTCTTCAGCCAATAGACGTGTGACCACTCTCGTACCTTGTTGTTGATCTCTTAGTGTATTTCTTCAGATCAAAGAGATGTGTCATTCTTAACATTATGTGTTATCTGCATCTTTAGCCACACCGTCTTCGACTCACCGCAGCTGCTCCAACAAGGGAAGCATACACCAGAAGGGAGCTGTAGTCCCCACTTGACAGTTCCCTGCATCGAATGCGTGTGCCCGACATGGATAGCCACAACAACTGCAGGGCCATCGACAAGTCAGCACATGATGCTCACTCCTATGGATGGCGGCCAGATAGGTTGTACCCTCATCTTACTTGTGTGCAACATTTATGGCTTTATTATTCATCTAAGCATGGAAAATAGATTATCACATTTCACTGTATATTCATGCTGATCTCTTACGGGTCTTGTTCAGGAGTTAACGTTGTTCCATAGTTCAGCTAAGATACTTGTTCTTTAGGTAACGATGTTCCATAGTTATCATCCATCAGCCAATGCTATCACACAGGCTGGTGATTATAGTATTATACCACTTCTAGTATTACCTATGTTGTTCTTTAATACTTTTGTGTGCCATCTAGTTAATCTTGAGTACAAACGATACATATTCTGTAGCTTTCATCTGTGTTCTCCCTTTAGTTTTTGAGACCTGTTGCTGCTAGTTAACCATGGTCCTACTATTTATGTCGTCTCCTACAAGCACTCATTACATAAATGTAACTACTAGTTGTCTTCCATGCATGTCAGATATAATTGCACACACTGATATATCCACAAGAACCTCACGGAGCAATGTAAAGGGCAATAAAATTGATGTCAATGATACCCGATATGATGGAACATGTAAAGGCAGTTCTTCAGAAGACTTGCAGAAAGATGTTGAATCCTCTTCACCCCACAAGGTCCTTGCTCTAACTTGGCCCGTGATATGGGTACAACATGCATATATGTCCTGGAGTGTATCTACTCTGTTGCAATGCCATGTGCTTAGCATGCTGATCATGCATGTAAATATGTCATGCCTTCCTCTTTTTCAGTACCTATTCCGTTCATGATAACATGTTTTCAAATTCAAGCACTATCATTCTACACTATCGCAATGACATCTGCTTAATTTGGACATCATGCTTCTGAATATCTTATGCATTGTTATTCATCAGTATGTACTTCATCTGTCTCGCATACCATGTTTTTTACATTGAAGTGATGTTCTAGTGCTCTGTTGCAATGCCATCTTAGTTTCCCAATCATACACGTGTATGTTGCCTTAGTTTTTCTGTACGTATTCCGCTAGCATACATTTTTACATTTAACTAGTGTTTTTTACTATGTTGTCCTGTCGTATCCCTAGCTCTTACACCATACTCCCTCCATCCGGATTACATGTTGCCGAAATGGATAAAAAAGGATGTTCTAGAACTGAAATACGCCTAGACCCATCCATTTTTTTCCGGATGGAGGGAATACATGTCAATATGTCATGCCTTTCTATTCTTCAGTACCTATTCCATCTCTCTGTAGTAGCATGTTTTATAATTGAAGCACCATTCTTCTATACAAGGCATGCATGGGGAAGACGACTATGTTAGAATCCGAAGGGTTACAAACCAGGTCTTTGCAAAAGATCCAAACGCCAGGAGATAATAAACCAACTCCAGTTTTTATAGACACTACTCCAGCACAGAGAAACCCAACTCCTACTGATAATAAGCAGATTCCAGTGGCCAAAGAACTAGTCCGCTCCAGTCCAGCAAAAATATGTCAACTCCATTCTAAGAAGCGTGTGCATATCCTTGCATCATGAAATTTTATAGCATGCTGATCATATTTTCTACATGTTTCTTACCCATCTCTCTTTTAGAAAATAAGCTTAACAGATAGAAGAATTTCTGCATTGGTATCGTCTGTGAGGAAAGATTCTTGCGGGAATTCTCTATGCTCCAATGCAGATGTAAGTACCTGTTGTACATCACTATATTTTTACATCAGCATGTATTTTCTTAATCGGCATGAATCTAACCTTTATCTGATCTAAATTTAGTTGTAGCAAATGTATAATTAAAGGCCACAATGTTGATTTTTTAAGGAAAACTGCCTGGTAGTTTTGCATCCTGAGCTGCATGAGTGTACTATCTCATATCAGTGGGTTTGATCACTTTGGTTCTGCAGTGGGTTTTCAGTGTTTTTTACTGTGTTGTCCTGTCGTATCCCTAGCTCTTACATCATACTCCCTCTGTCCGGATTACATGTCGCGAAAATGGATAAAACTGGATGTATCTAGAACTGCAATACGCCTAGACCCATCCATTTATTTCCGGATGGAGGGAATACATGTCAATATGTCATGCCTTTCTATTCTTCAGTACCTATTCCATCTCTGCTGTAGCATGTTTTATAATTGAAGCACCATTCTTCTATATAAGGCATGCAAGGGGAAGACAGCTATGTTAGAATCTGAAGGGTTACAAACCAGGTCTTTGCAAAAGATCCAAATGCCAGGAGATAACAAACCAACTTCATTTTTCATAGATACTGCTCCAGCACAGAGAAACCCAACTCGCACTGATAATAAGCAGATTCCAGTGGCCAAAGAATTAGTCAGCTCCAGTCCAGCAAAAGAATGTCAACTCCATTGTAAGAAGCGTGTGCATATGCTCGCATCATGAAATTTTATAGCATTCTGATCATATTTTCTACATGTTTCTTACTCATCTCTCTTTTAGAAAATAAGGTTAAATGATAGAAGACTTCCTTCATTGGGATTGTATTCGAGGAAAATATCTTGCGGGAATTCTCTGTGCTCCAATGCTCATGTAAGTACCTGTTGTATATCACTGTGTTTTTACATCAGCATGTATTTTGTTAATCGGCGTGAATCCAACCTTTATCTGATCTAAAATTAGTTGTAGCAAAATGTTAAAGGCGCAAATGTTGATTTTTGTAAAGAAAACTGCCTGGTAGTTTTGCATACTGAGCTGCATGAGTGTACTATCTCATATCATGCACATTACTGAATTCTAGTGCTGCTCTGGTTGCCCATTCATTCATTGTGTCAATGTTGCTTTCGTATTACCTTACCTGGCTGTAGCTGTGCCATATTGTGTTAATTTGGTGTTGGCTAGTTGCCCAAACGTTCGTTGTGCCAATGTTGCTTTCCTATTATCTGACTTGGCCAATGATAGCAATGCTGGTGTCTTAATTTGGTGCAGGCTACTAAAGATAAGAAGACAAACTCTGAAAACAGCAAGGCAACCCCATTGTTTCTTTCCAATAAATCTAGGCCAGGTAATATGGCAATAACTCATGATTAATATGTTTGGTTCCCCTCCTAATTTATGTTATGATGCAGTGGTCGAGACACTCTCCACTATCAATAATACAAGCCTGCCAAAATCGCCATATGAATCTGTTCAGTATCCTCTGTCTCGAATGCAACAGAAAAAATGTATGTTTGTGAACCAATTAATGGCTGAAGGAATGATGGAAATGGTGGAGGAATCAGAGGTGCAGAGTCGTGCGACACAACAACTGATCAATGTTTTCAGAGACAGTGTAGCAAAGCAGCAAGAACTTGCCCACATGCTTATGGGCGTCATCCGTGCTGAGGTTGCAGATTGTGATGTTGTAGACCGTTAGGTTCTGTTCATTTATTTGCATTGGCATCAATCTTTGATTGCCCAATGGATGTAATTTCCTGTAATATATGCTGGATGTGCAACGTTTTTCCCTGTATGTCGTACCTTTGCTTGATCGGTTTTGGTCTTGTGCATAATTGCTCATCGTGATGGGCTCAAATTATCTAATTTGGTCTAAAGACATGTACGAACTTTAGTGGGCCCATTAAGTTAATGGGCCATTACCAGGCCAAAAGCTAATGGTCGACCCTCTTAACTCCTGGGTCGTTAACAGGCCGACATCAAAGCGGGCAACGGGAGGGCCCAATTGATTTCACGGGCCATTAACAGGTCGTTACTAAGTTCGGGCTACATATGGACCAACTATACCGTGGGCCTTTAGCAGGCCGAAAGAGACAGTGGGCTTGTACTGGACCATGAAGAGCATGGGCCGCTAAGAGGCCGAAAGTCAGGTCGTATTGTAAATGGCCCAACTGTGTTGTGGGCCTTTAGAAGGCCGAAAGAGAAACCGGGCTGGTATTGGACCATGAAGGGCATGGGCTGTTAAAAGGCCAAAACTCAGGCCGACTACAAATGGCCCAACAGATATATGGGTCGTCAACAGGCTGAAAGACACACCGGGCCGAAAATTGGCCAAACCCTTAAATGGGTCGCTAAAAGGCCGAAACTCAGGTCCGACTACAAATGTCCCAACTCATTTATGGGTTGTCAACAGGCTGAAAGACACACTGGGCCGGAAATTAGCCCAACATTTAAATAGGTCGCTAAAAGGCCGAAAAGATGTACATCGTGAAAATTGGCCCATCCACTGAATGGGCTGTTAACAGGCCGAAATCTCACCGGGCCGATATTGAGCCAAATATATAGCGGGCTGTTAACGGGCTTGAACTGACGATGGGCTGCAATGGTGTCAAATCTTTAATGGCCGTTAACGGGCTAAATTGGCACATCTCGTATGGGCCATGAGCTTAAATGGACCTGACACAAGTAGGCCTTATATGGGTCGGCCTGCTAATTTTTACTGGGCCGGCCTTTTTCACCGGAATGGGCCACTGTTGGGCCGTGCCACGTGTCGACCTATCATAGGCGCCTCCTGTCCAATGAGTGGATGACATCTGTCCCAACGGTGAGGCAACACGTGTTTCCTCCGGCCAATGATGATTTTACACGTGGAAAATCCCCATTGGCGTGGAAAATCCCCATTGGTCCGGGTTGTTAACGGGTTATCGGATCCAAAACCGGACCCGATAGCTTAACGGCGTTCCATTACGGTGGATGCCACATGTCGGTCACCCTTGATGAAAGCACTTCTGTGACGCACGATTTATCGTCATGGAAGTGGACACTTCCGTGATGATAATTTTGGTAATGTCATGGAACACTTCTACAACAACACAGGTATGACTATCTTGATCCTGTCATAAAATCTTCATGGATGTACATGCATGACAAAAAACGTGCCCTACTGTGACAAACACGTATCATCACGGAAGTGTATTTTTTGTAGTGATTGTAACAAAGAAATACAATCAATCAAAGAGCAACTATCATAATTAAAGTCTTTGTAATCCAAAAGAGTGGGCACATCACTAGTTAAAGTTTTGACCTCTTCAAACCCACTTTTATCAATTTTCTCAACAAGATTTTCACCCTCCGAAATATCGGGACGCCTTCTAACTAAAGTTGAATCTTCTCCAGTCCCTTTTTCATCAAGCTCAACTTTACTAAACAAGGAATCAATAGAAGAAACACCAATCATTTTAAGATCTTCATCACTTTTACAGAAATAATCACTAGAAAACGTTTTTTTTCTAAAAATTCTCTTTTAGCTCTGAGCATAGAGGTTCTTTTCTTACTTTCATCCATAGAAACATACAGAGCTTTAATTGATTCCTCAAATTTAGGCACAAAAATTTTCATCTTGAGATTTTCTACATCATGAGCAATTCTATCAACGCTTCTAGACAAATCATCAATCTTATTCAACTTTTCTTCTATGGTGGTGTTGAAAACTTATTGCATGTTGATAAATTCTTTAATATTATTCTCAAGATCAGAGGTGTTCCTATTATTATTATAAGAAGGATTTCCATTGGAATTACCATAATTATTAGAGGAATTACTAGGAAAAGGCCTAGGATTAAAATTACCTCTATAAGCATTGCTATTGAAATTGTTGCACGAGATAAAATTCACAACTACGGCATCACTATTTTCCTAAATCAAAGTAGACAAAGGCATATCATTGAAATCAATAGGAGTACTTTTACTAGAAACCAATTTCATAAGAGCATCAAGTTTTTCACTCAAAGAAGAAATTTCTTCAACCGAATTAACTTTTTACTAGTAGCTCTTTCGGTATGCCATTGTGAATAATTTGCCATAATATTATCAAGCAATTTGGTGGCTTCACCCAAATTTATTTCCATAAAAGTACCACCCGCGGAGGAATCTAAAAGATTACGAGAAACAAAATTCAATCCCGTATAAATTTTTTGTATGATCATCCAAAGATTTAACCCATGAGTTGGGCAATTCCTTAGCATCATTTTCATCATTTTCCAAGATTGTGCAACATGCTCATATTCAAGTTGCTTGAAATTCATGATCTGGGTTCTAAGGGAAATAATTTTTGCGGGCGGAAAATACTTAGTGATAAAAGCATCTTTGCACTTATTCCAAGAATCGATACTATTGCGAGGCAAAGAAGAAAACCATTTTTTTGCAGAATCACGCAAAGAAAACGGAAATAATTTCACCTTCACAACATCATTGTCCACATATTTTTTTCTTTTGCATATCGCATAATTCCAGGAAGGTATTAAGATGGGACGCGGCATCCTCATTAGAAGTACCGGAAAATTAATCTTTCATAACAAGATTCAGCAAAACAGTATTAATATCAGAAGACTCCGCAGTAGTGGCAGGAGGAGCAATCAGAGTGCCAATAAAATCATTGTTGTTGGTATTTGAGAAATCACACAACTTGGTGCTCTCTTGAGTCATGATGACTACGCAACAAGATTGGACTCAAAAACAGATCCGCCAAAAAAATGGCGAACAAAAAAGAGGGGCGAATAAAACAGCAAATATTTGTGAAGTGGGGGAGAGTAAAAAGAGGGGCGAATAAAACAGCAAATAAATAAGAATAAATTGTAGCAAGGTATTTTTGTATTTTTGGTTTAATAGATCTGAAAATAAAAGGCAAATAAAATAGATCACAAAGGCAAATATATTAAAGAAGAGACCCCGGGGCCGTAGGTTTCACTAGTGGCTTCTCTCGAGAAAAATAGCAAATGGTGGGTAAACAAATTACTATTGGACAATTTATAGAACTTCAAATAATCATGACGATATCCAGGTAATGATCATTATATAGGTATCACATCCAAGATTAGTAGACCGACTCCTGCCTGCATCTAGTACTATTACTCCACACATCGACCGCTATCCAACATGCATCTACTGTATTAAGTTCATGGGGAAACGGAGTAATGCAATAAGAACGATGACATGATGTAGACAAGATCTATCTATGTAGATTGTAGAGATAGACCCCATCATTTTATCCTTAGTAGCAATGATACATACGTGTCGGTTCCCCTTCTGTCACTGGGATCAAGCATCGTAAGATCGAACCCACTACAAAGCACCTCTTCCCATTGCAAGATAAATAGATCAAGTTGGTCAAACAAAAACCAAATATCAGAGAATAAATACGAGGCTATAAGCAATCATGCATATAAGAGATCAAAAAAGATTCAAATAACTTTCATGGATACAAAGATAGATCTGATCATAAACTCAAAGTTCATCCGATCCCAACGAACACATCGCAAAAAGAGTTACACCATATGGATCTCCAAGAGACCATTGTATTGACAATCAAACAAGAGAGAGGAAGCCATCTAGATACTAACTACGGACCCGAAGGTCTACAAAGAACTACTCAGGCATCATCGAAGAGGCACCAATGGAAGTGATGAACCCCTCCATGCTGGTGTCTAGATTGGATCTGGTGGTTCTGGACTCTGTGGCAGCTGTAATTGATTTTCGTCGACTCCTCGAGGGTTTCTGGAATATTGGGGTATTTATAGAGCAAAGAGGCGGTCCGGGGGGCACCCGAGGTGGGCACAACCCACCAGGGCGCGCCTGGGCCTCCTGGCGCGCCCTGGTGGATTGTGCTCCCCACGGAGCACCCCCAGGCACTGCCTTGGCCCACTGGGTGTCTTCTGGTCCAAAAAAAATCTCCAAAAAGTTTCGCTGTGTTTGGACTCCGTTTGGTATTGATTTCCTGCAATGTAAAAAACATGCTGAAAACAGCAACTGGCACTTGGCACTATGTCAATAGGTTAGTACCAAAAAAGATATGAATTGACTATAACATCCAAGATTGATAATATAACAGCATGGAACAGTCAAAAATTATAGATACGTTGGAGATGTATCAGTACGGTAGCCGAAATTAAGTCACTTGTGAAGACTACGATGCAGTCAATAAACATACAATGTGTTGGTCTCGTTATCCTTAACAAGCGAGGTAACCCAGCGAGTCAAATAGGGCTAAGGTTGGACAATAGATCCTCGATGTGAAGACAATCAGTAATGGTGTTATTAGGACACATCTCCCACATAATTTTATATCCCAATTGTTTGTACATAGTGGTAGGTGGAATCTTAGGTCTAGCCCATTTCCGTTATATTGTTTCAACCTCTGCGATAAATTGGTCTAGGAAACTAGAATGATTTGAGATAACAAGGACTTGCAGATATTTCCTTGCCAAGTTTAATTCACCTTTTGGATTTGATAAATCCCAAGGTCTCTAGGTTAGAAAATTATATCTATAATCAGTCAAGATTTGTGAATTACCTATTCTACACCCATTGCATAGAATAATACTCTTTCGATAGAAAACACATGCCCCATTTACTGGTTCGGCTTTGCCTATTTACCTTCGCATGATCAATGGAATTTGGAACGAGCTGTTTTGTAATTTTATTCAGGCTTGTTTTCTTCCGGTATTCACAGTTGCACCCCGGGAATCTAGTACAAGCAAATTTTATTTCTTCAGACTAGTTAGTTTTCCTGTTTTTTGCCGGGTTCTTTTCACCCTTCCGTTTCTCTCTTCCTCAGTTTTAAACAGTTCTATTTTTTCTTGTATTTCCCTTTTCATTTTTCATTTTCCGTTTCCTAAAATTCTTGAACATTTTTCAAAGCCCACCTCAATTTTTTAAATACATAAATATTTTTAAAATTATGAATGCTTCTCAAATCCTTAAAATTTTTTAAAGTAAATTAACTTTTCTAATATCCATGGAAATTTTATAAAAACCATGAACATTTCTCAAATCATGAATTTTTTTAGACATATTTGAACATTTTATGAATTGAGAAAAGAAATTTATCTATAATTTTTTAAATATATTTTACATCCATGTAATTTTTTGAACTCACAAACTTTTTCAAATCTCATAGAAACTGACAGCTTGTTTTTCCGAGCAAGAGGCTGTATTTTTTCCTACAGATTTCTTTCTCACCGAGCGGCAGAAATAAATGCAAGTGGAAAACAGAAATCGTAAGTGAACTTTTAGTAAATTTAGAAATATTTTTTCATAAGTATACTTTTATATAAATTTAGGTTTTTTTATATTTTGCTCTAGCTTAAAGCGTTGAATGGGAGCTAATATGTCTCCTCCACAGGACCCATGTTGCAAAAACGCACTATGGGCCGGGACGAATAGCTTCGGTTGCCTCGCTCCACTCTCATCGGCTTGCCTTGCTACGTTCTTTTTCTCCCGGACGTTATTATAGTTATACAAAACCAACAGTTATAGTACAAAGAAAAACTGGCTCCTGTTTTGACAGATTCGAAAAAGTTCCGAATTAAAAACATGGTCGCAAATTAAAAACATGTTCAAGAAATTTCAGAAAAATTTCACAAATTTAGAAATTTTCTATTCTTTTTTTAAAAACTGCAAATTAAAAAATTGATCATGAATTTTCATGTTAGATAACCGAATTCAAGCAATGCGGTTTACTTGAAAGTTTCCATGATGGAGAATGGTAGACAAGTTAAAAATAACTTCATAAATTTGAAAAAGCATATGCAATTTTTTAAATGTTTTCCTAAAAATATTGCCAAATATAATAATACTGTAATATAAAAAAATGTGCATGAAATTTAAAAATTTCCATAAACTTGAACTTTTTTTTTCTGAATTTGAAAAGGTGTCGATGAAGTTGAACAATTGTTAATGAATTTTGAAAATTCTTCATGAATTGTAAAAATTGTTCAGGTATTAAAAATCATGGGTTTCAATTTCTTTTCACGAATGCAAAATATAAAAAATAATTGAAAAACATGAATTTAGAAAGTGTTCACGAATTTAACATTTATTAATCAATTCTAAAATTTTCACAAATATAAGAAAACGTCCATGAATAGAAATTATGTTTCCCATTTTAAGAAAAAATTAAAGAAATTAAAAGTTAGCAAACATGATTTTTTTCATGAAATTTAAAAACATCCACGTATTTAAAAACATTCTATTAATTTTAAAGGTGTCGGCAATTTTTTTGGTGAATTTTGAATATTTTCATTACTATAAAACTTTACATATTTTAAAAATGTAGCGGATTTTAAAAAGTAACCATGAATTAAAACTGAGAAATAAACAATCTAGTAAAAAATAAGAAAAAGCTAGAAAAAACAAATGGAACCATCCCAAAACCGAAAGAACCATCTACATGGGCGGACCCAATAGCGCCTAGACGGGTCTTGATTTGCTCGGCCAACACCGCTTTATGCGCGGAATAGGATTCCCGCATGTACACAACATGGCTGATCCATAATTTCGCGCTTGGGCGGGCCGCTTCTTATATAAATCTTGGGCTAGTTGGACTTATTCTTATAAGATATATAGGATGCGAGGAACAATATATATAGAATGCTAGGAAATCTCACGTGGGCCACGACCAACTTGTTAACCCCTAGTCCTCGCTCCTAGCTACATTATATTTGCATGTCTCTACCTTGCTAATCACTAGTCAAGGGGTCCTCAAACCTAAAAAAAGATTAGTCAAGGGGTCCTTCCCTACAAAAATAACTAGTTAAGGGTCCTTGTTGCAAGGGTTGTTTCCAAACTCCTCTATTGACGACAAGTGGCGCACACATCATCACTAGAGTTTGGATGGGTCCACTTGAGGGGGTGAGAGGGTTGGATGTTGAGTTTTTTTATTGGATTCAATTTTCATAAGAATTCTAGCATCCACTCCAACCTCTTGAAATAAATCCTTATTTTTCCCTTGATACAAACAAAATCAGATCGTACAGGAATCCAATGAGCATGTCATTCCAATCCTACGGTTTTTCCTATTCCTGTGTTTTTGTAACCCTGCAAATCAAAGAGGAACATCACTTGCACCATGCGTCCAAATTATTAACCGCTTTCGTTGTTGCACTAATCACATCGATATGTTTTGTTTCTCATGTTGATAGGTTTCACAAACTTTTTTTGGACACAACTTGTGCTCCCAAATATAACCAACTTGTGCTCCCCAAAATAACATACTTGTACTCTCCGAGATAAACGACTTGTACTCCCTCACGCATAATGTACTCCCATGTAGTGCAATTTTTACTCCTCGGTGTAACATGTATTCCCGCCACCAAGTAACATAGTGTAACTTGTACTCCTTGTGCGGTGCAATCTATACCCCCAACCCGAATTGTACTTCACACTGCAGTAAAACACATGCTTCTTTGAACGTGCAACTTGTACTCCACGCCAGTACAACTCGTATCCCGACACCACCTTTACACAAGAAAACAAAGAAAACCAAGAACAGAAGGAAAAACAAGGAGCAACATACTTCGAATCCTCATGAGTGAACGATGCTTAGCAAGCACCATGTGGCCAGGCCCTAATAGCCCGTGTGTGACCTCCACATGTGTATGTGTGGAGGGGGGAGGGTAACTCCCAACTAGCACGCTACGTGTCGGAGTAATGGGCCACGGGTAGGCTAACCCAAGTCCCTGAACCTTTCAAGACATCAGGGCAGGCTGTGCCTCGATGGACCCCAGGACGAAGAGCCGCCTTCTGAGAAGTCGGCGGCAAGGCAACCGACTGCCCACTCGCGGCCGAGTCCCGGAGACGGCTTCAGGATGAGCCGACTCCTAACTAGCAACCTCCAGAGAAGCCGGCCATGGGAGTCGGCCCGCGACTCCAACAAACCCCACGCCCTCATCAAGAGGGACGGGGCGGGGAGTGGCTACAGTAAAGCCCACTCCCACCCCTTTCCAAGGGCAGGCATGGCCACAGTACGCCGTAACCGCGAAGATCTCTGTCCGGCGCGGCACTGTTGCCATGCCGGCCCTGACATCAGCACCAGTGGGCAGAATCATGCGCCCACGACGGCTTGTCTATACGACTCTGGGGCGACGGGTCCCACCAGTCAGCGGGAGTCCAGAAGACGGCGAGAGCGCCACCGGTCGGCCCGGATGGGAGTCGGCCCCCAGGAGTCGGCCAGCCCCTCCCCCGGGGCCCACGCGCCATTAACCAGATGTGACGAGTGGCAATAGTGATCGCCCGCCAGGCGGCGGGGCTGTCGCCACGACCCCATGACCAAGCCCGCGTCATTAGAAGCACGCCTACAGTAATCAGCAGCCGACAAGACCCGCCAGCGGCGGACACGGCCTGTCGGCGCCGTACCGGACCAGTCGGCGGGGCCCGCCAGTTGGCAGGCCCCAGCAGTCGGCGGAGAAGATGGAGGCCGGAGAAACTGACGGCTGGGCCCGCGCCCAGCCGGATTACCATTGTACCCCTAGGGGGTAGGCCTATATAAACCCCCCAGGGCACCCATGCAAAGGGTTCGAATCCATTAGCACTAGACCAGATGAGATAGGAAGGAGAGAGCTAGCCTAGCCTTCTCCTACCTCCAGGAAACAGCTCAAGGAGCAACCGTGTACACCCTTTGCCATAGTGATCATGCGGAGACCCCGCAGAGAAGCAGTAGGGGTATTATCTCCACGAAAAGCCCCGAAGCTGGGTAAGATTCGCCGGCGTGCATGTCTTCGCCTTATCCCGTTTCCAGGCACCGGTGGCGTTCTACTCGCCCCCACCATGATAAGCCATCCTTTGGCATATGTCGCACCCAACCCCCGACATTTGGCGCCCACCGTGGGGCCTGGTGCACCGTCGTCCGGAGACCTGCTCTAGACGGGAACCCTTTTCCTCCCTGGCGAGCGCAGCCAGCCCGGCACACCAGACAGAGTTTGCGCTGACGCGCTACACGGCGCTGAGATCGCCTGCGCAGCCAGCTGCCTCGCCGATCTTGCTGGCGAGGTTCGCCTCTCCGACGAGCCTGCATCCGACGCAGGCACGGGCGGCCCTGAGAGCCTCCTCGCGGGCCTCCTTGACCAACTCCACATCGCCGGCGAGCCTGCCGTGGACTTGGAGTCTGTAGGCTCCACCGACCCGATGTTGGTCGACTTCGACACCGCGTCGCTCGATGCGTTCCCCACCAACGTGGTGGTCTACAACGAGCCGCTCCCTCGCGCGGAGAGCGACAGAAGCACCGTCACCGAGGTGCTCGTCATCGGTCATGACGAGCCTCCCGGCGGAGGAGCGCATGACCCACTTGGCGCGGCACTGCAAAACCTGACTGCACCCATTTCGGAAGACGCTGACATGGAGACGTTGGAGGCACGCCGCCTTCAGCTCGTCAAAGGAGCGAGAAAGCTAGCTAGCATGAGACGCTTGTCAGAAGCCTACAAGCGTGAGATGGATCGCGCTGTGGGTGGCTCGCCAGCCCCAGCTGGGCCCAGCCGCCTAGGTGCGGTCCAGTAGTGCGGCGTGGCCATCGCCAACCTGTTCGGGCAAATCGCCCTGTGTACGCCCGCCTGTGGAGAACATTCGAGCCACCCAGGCGGCGGCGGACGAGCTGGACAACTTCAAGGGCAAAGAGCGCCGCCTGATGACGGAGCGAGTCCAGCGGCTCCTCGACGCGGCTGCCGCACAGAATGAGGCCGGCTGCCGCACCGAGGCGCCACAGCGACAAAACGACGACCCGCCTCCACGCCGAGATCAAGGCGCGACGTCTCGGACACCGACTGGCGGCGCCCGAGGAAGGAAAGACAAGGATCCGGCTGTCAGCCACAGCCGGACTCGCATTACCATAGAGCATGACCAAGACAGCCGCCCGAGAGCAGTGAAATGACGGGACGACTGTCCGCCTCCTCCTCGCAAGGAAAGGCGAGTCTCCCCGCCGCCTGTTGACCATCCGACTATCGGCGACCGCCTCGGCCGCCGAGAGGGAGTCGGAGAAAACGACGCCCGCCACCGGATCGACCGACTTCACCGATCCCTGGCGCTGGAAGAAGAAGATGAGTTGGGTCCGCCTTGTTTCGGGCCCCGCATTCAAGACGAGCCCTTTCCCAAAGGGTTCACGCTCCCAAGAGACACGCCCAAGTACACCGGCTCCGTGAAGCCGGAGGACTGGCTAGTTGACTACTCCACGGCTGTCAGCATAGCGAACGGCAACAAGCGTGTTGCCGTGAAATACGTTCCGCTCATGCTCCAGGGCACGGCCCGGACATGGCTAAACAGCCTGAAGCCCCGCAGCATCAACAGCTGGGTCGACTTCACCGACGCATTCGTCCGCAACTTCACAAGCACGTACAAGCGTCCTCCCAAGCCTCATCAGCTTTCCTTGTGCGTGCAAGGCCCCAACGAGTCAACTCGCGACTACCTGACGCGTTGGGCCGAGCTCCGGAACTCTTGTGAGGGCGTGCACAAGGTGCAAGCTATCGAGTACTTCAACGCCGAGTGCAGAGAAGGCACCCTCCTCAAGCACAAGCTTCTCTGCGACGAGCCAGAAACCCTCGACGAGCTGCTAATCATAGCAGACAAATATGCCACGGCCGACTCCTCCATGAAGGCGGAAATTCAAGTCAGTGCGACTGGCAAAGTGGCCCCTCAGGCTCCTAGAACTCCGGCTGGAGACGCTAGTCAGCGACAATAGCAGAGCGGCCAGAAGCGCAAGGCCCCACAGCCGGCTTCCAGCAGCCGGCAGGTGGCGATAGTCGAAGACCAGCAGCCGGAAGGGCAGCCTCCACCCAAGCGACAGAAAGGCGGCAAGCCCAACTGGTTGCCGGCTTTCTCATACGAGCAGACTCTGGATAGTCCTTGCAAGTTCCATAGCGGTGCGAAGCCGTTGAATCACACCACCCGGAAGTGCCACTGGCTCACCAGGATCGCCAAAGGAGACGGCCTCTTGCCTCCCTCGCCTGCTGGGCAGCAGCCTCCGCCTCCACCCCAGCAGCCGGCTGTTAGGCCAGTCGGCGCAGTACAAGACGAGTACCCCGAAGAGCATAGAGCCTACGTGATATTTACCAGCGTGGCTGATGATCGACTCAGCAAGCGGCCGCAGCAGCAAGAGGTGAATGCAGTAGCATCAGAGACACCAGAATTCATGCACTGGTCCGAGAAGCCCATCAGCTGGAGCAGGGCTAATCACCCAGAGGTGATGCCGAGTCCGGGCTCTTATGCCTTGGTCTTGGATGCCACCTTTGCCACGGATAGACGAGCTGCTCGTTTCTCGCGAGTTCTGATAGATGGAGGCAGAAGCATCAACATCCTGTACAAGGACACCATGAAGAAGTTGGGAATCAAGCAAAGATAGCTTCAGAATAGCCGGACTATGTTCCACGGCATTGTTCCTGGCCTTTCCTGCTCACCAATCGGCAAGATCCTGATGGACGTCCTCTTTGGAGACAAAGATCACTTCCGCCGAGAGTCAGTTTGGTTTGAGGTGGTGGATCTCGAGAGCCCATACCATGCACTACTTGGCCGACCCGCCCTGGCCAAGTTCATGGCGGTCCCCCACTACGCCTACCTCAAGATGAAGATGCCTAGTTCCAAGGGGATTCTGACCGTAGCCGGCGACTACCGGAAGTCGTCTGCCTGTGCGGCTGAGAGTAGTTGGTTGGCCGAGTCCCTGGTGATCGCGGCCGAGAAGCGGCTCCTTGACCGGGTTGTGGCGATGGCCGGCAAGCAGCTAGAGGTGTCGCCTAACCCCAAGGAGTCGGAGGCTGGGGGTTCGTTCAAGCCGGCCAAAGAGACAAAGAAGATACCCTTGGATTCGGAGCACCCAGAGAGGTACGCTGTCGTAGGTGCAAACCTCGACAGCAAATAGGAAGGCGAGCTCGTCGATTTCCTCCGTCAGAATCGGGACATCTTCGCATGGTCCCCCAAAGATATGCCAGGTGTACCGATGGAATTCGCCGAGCACAAGTTACATGTTTGATCTGATGCAAAGCCAGTCAGGCAGCCCTTGCGCCGCTTATCAGAAGAAAAGAGAAGAGTTGTCGGAGAAGAGATAGCCCGACTCCTAGCAGCCGGCTTCATTATGGAAGTGTTCTTTCCAGAGTGGCTAGCCAACCCGTTCCTGGTACTGAAGAAGAACAAGCAGTGGCGAATGTGTATTGACTACACAAGCCTCAACAAGGCTTGCCCCAAGGACCCGTTTGCTTTGCCGAGAATCGATCAGGTGATAGACTCCACAGCCGGATGCGAGCTGCTGAGCTTCTTGGATGCATATTCGGGATATCACCAGATCAAGCTAAACCCGGCTGACAGACTGAAGACCGCCTTCATCACACCGTTTGGAGCCTTCTGCTATCTAACCATGACGTTCGGCTTGAGGAATGCCGGCACCACCTTTCAGCGTTGCATGCAGAAGTGCCTCCTCAAGCAACTCAGCAGAAACACCCACGTCTACGTGGACGATGTGGTGGTGAAGACGGAGAAGCGTGGAACACTGCTGGAAGACCTCAAGGAGACCTTTGAGAACCTGCGCCGATTCCAGATCAAGCTCAACCCTGAGAAGTGCGTCTTCGGAGTACCAGCCGACCAACTCCTTGGCTTCCTGGTCTCTGAACGCGGCATAGAGTGCAACCCTACAAAGATCAAGGCCATTGAGAGGATGGAGGTACCCAGCCAACTGCTGGACGTGCAAAAGTTCACTGGCTGCTTGGCGTCCATCAGCCGATTCATCAGTCGGCTGGGCGAGAAAGCTCTCCCCTTATACCAGCTCATGAAGAAGACCACTTTTTTCGAGTGGAACCACAAGGCGGACGAAGCCTTTCTTCAGTTGAAGAAGATGTTGACTACTCCACCCGTTCTGGCGGCTCCGACTCCTAAGGAGCCCATGCTCCTGTACATCGCCGCCACCAGCCGGGTAGTCAGCACAGTCATTGTAGTGGAATGCAAGGAGGAAGGCAAGGCACTACCTGTCCAGAGACCGGTATATTACCTGAGCGAAGTGTTGTCGACCTCCAAGCAGAACTACCCCCACTACCAGAAGATGTGCTATGGCGTGCACTTTGCCGCCAAGAAGTTGAAGCCTTACTTTCAAGAGCATCCAATCACTGTGGTCTGCACGGCCCCACTTGCCGAGATCATCGGAAGTCGAGATGCTTCTGGCCGAGTGGCCAAATGGGCCATAGAGCTGGCTCCCTACACCATCTACTACCAGCCCCGCACCGCCATCAAATCACAAGCACTGGCCGACTTCCTCGTAGACTGGGCCGAGACCCAGTACCTACCACCAGCGCCCGACTCCACCCATTGGCGGATGCATTTCGACGGCTCCAAGATGCGCACCGGCTTGGGAGCCGGCGTTGTCCTCACTTCTCCTAAAGGCGACAAGCTCAAATACACACTACAAATCCACTTCGCCACCTCCAACAACGTCGCCAAATACGAGGCGCTCATTCATGGGCTCCGGCTTGCCAAAGAACTTGGCATTCGCCGGATCCTGTGTTATGGCGACTCGGACTTAGTGGTCCAACGGTCGTCTGGCAACTGGGACGCCAAAGATGCAAACATGGCGAGTTACCGTTTCCTCGTGCAGCAACTCAGTGGATATTTCGAGGGGTGCGAGTTCCTCAATGTACCAAGAAACGACAACGACCAAGCAGACGCCCTGGCACGAATCGGCTCTACCCGCCAATCAATACCATCTGGCATCGCCCTTCAGCGCCTCCTCAAGCCGTCTGTCAAGCCTTCACCAGAATCAGACTCCATCTTTGTGCCAGCTCCCCCCAAAGAAGTCAGATCCGACTCCAGAGCCCCGGCAAACGGTACGAGGATTTTGGCATATGGCTCCAAAGCCGCCACAGTCGAAGCCGGCCCAGGGACTGCAGAACCCGGCCCGGGGACTGCGGCGCTCAGCCCGAAGACTCCAGAACTCGACCCAAGGGCTACACCAGTCGGTCCGGGGACTTCATTAATCCAGCAAGAGGTTGTTGACTCCAGCCCGCCGCCTCCCGGCCCAGCCGCCCTCATCCAAGTCGCAGTTCTGGCAGTCGAAGAAATAGCAGCACCCTCATGGGCCCAACCCATCCTCAAATTCCTGGTGAGCAAAGAGCTGCCGACTGATGAGACCTCAGCTCGGCAAGTACAACGCCGAGTGGCAGCCTACACCATAGTCAACAAAGAGCTGGTCAGGAGCAGCGTCACTGGTGTCTACCAGCGCTGCGTAGAGCCAGAGCAAGGCCAAGCAATTCTCAAAGACATCCATCAAGGCGAGTGCGGCCACCATGCGGCTTCCAGAGCACTCGTCGCCAAAGCCTTCCGACACGGTTTCTTTTGGCCAACGGCCTTAGAAGAGGCCAAGGAATTGGCCCAAAAATGCAAAGGGTGCCAGAAGTTCCGCTCCAAGCCACATCAGTTGGCTTCTGCACTCAAGACCATCTCTGTGACGCCCTCGATTTGACTGTACACTAATCATACACGCAAATGTGTACGATCAAGGTCAAGGACTCACGGGAAGATATCACAACACAACTCTAGACACAAATTAAAATAATACAAGCTTTATATTACAAGCCAGGGGCCTCGAGGGCTCGAATACATAAGCTCGAATACACAAGAGTCAGCGGAAGCAACAATATCTGAGCACAGACATGAGTTAAACCAGTTTGCCTTAAGAAGGCTAGCACAAAAGCAACAACGATCGAAAAGGCAAGGCCTCCTGCCTGGGAGCCTCCTAACTACTCCTAGTCGTCTGCGGTCTTCACGTAGTAGTAGGCATCCTCCGGGTAGTAGTAGTCATCAGTGGCGTCGCCAGGCTCCTGGGATCCGTCATCTGGTCGCAACAATTGGGTATGGGGGAAAAGAAGTAGCAAAGCAACCGTGAGTACTCATCCAAAGTACTCGCAAGACTTACATCAGATCTAAACTAAGTATGCATCTGTATCAAAGGAATGGGTTGTATCTGTGGACTAAACTGCAGAATGCCATAAGGGAAGGGGAAAGCCTAGCCTATCGAAAACTAGCATCTTCTGGAAACCACCATCTTTCAGCAACAGGAGGGAGTAGAGTAGCATAAAGTAAAGTAGTAGAAGTGCTATCAACCTCGGCCAGAGATCCTTTCTCGACTCCCTGCGAGAAAGCAATCCCAGAGCCATACTATCCAGTTATCATCTCATATCCAAGTCTCATCACAATCCATTTCTCATCACAAGTATCCAGTCCTAGTTGTACTCATCAGGATACAACTCCAAGTGTCCGTTACCATAGGACAGGCTATCGATAGATGTTTTCTTCCCTGCAGGGGTGCACCAATTTACCCACCACGCTCGATTAACTCCGGCCGGACACACTTTCCTGGGTCATGCCCGGCCTTGGCCAAACAATACGCTGCAACCCGACCTAGGCTTAATAGAGAGGCCAGCACGCCGGACTAAACCTATGCCCCCAGGGGTCATGGGCCATCTCCCCGGGAACTCCTGCACGTTGCGAACGCGGCCGGTGAGCAGACCTAGCTACCTCCTTCAACAAGGTAGGTGCTTTCCAGTCCAACCCGGCGCGCGCCGCTCAGTCGCTGACGTCTATTAAGCTTTGGCTGATGTATACGACGCAGAACGCCCATACTATGCCCACGTGATGCTTAGTGCTATCAGGCCAGAGGCCCCTCGGATCAAATGTCCAAATCGTAGTGGATTAGGAACGCGTGGTAACGAGCAGAGACTCACGATCGGTGTGACCCCGTCGCCCCATCTCGAGTACTTGCGGCAAGGGCTAAGATTGCCCGGCCACGCCTCGTAAGTATCTCGCGGGCACCTCCCAGGTCAACTCGACTCCACATCACTCGCAATTAAGCTCGCGCGGGTACCCCTCAAGGTCGACTCGTCTTTAGTAACATGGCTCAGTGTAAAGTCATAGTAACCATAGTAACTGTGTGTCTAACACCAAGGGGAAAACCCGAGGAATCACCCCCAGTGAATCCCACTCGATGTTATCATCAAGGTGAACGTAAGAGGATCCACCCTCGAGGTTCACACTTGAGGGGTTGCACGACAGAGCGGTAACGGAAGTGGTTAGGGAGGAAATCACCCTCGATGACCTCGA
This sequence comes from Triticum urartu, assembly GCF_003073215.2. Lineage (NCBI taxonomy): Eukaryota > Viridiplantae > Streptophyta > Magnoliopsida > Poales > Poaceae > Triticum > Triticum urartu. Next base: position 102,002,724 of record NC_053024.1, read on the forward strand.
CCGTATAGCTACACTGCAGAGATCTCATCAGGAGTGATGTATGAGGTTCACCCTCGGCACTCGATTGTAACTCTGTAGTGTCGTACAACTAGGGGGGTGATGTGCGGTGTTTGGGCCTGGACGTCGATCACGTTGATCGAGTCATCAAACATAAAGCGAGGCAACTGGGACAAGGTGGGGGGTCACTGATGGATCACTAACCAACCTATACTAAGCAGTTTAGGATAAGCAGGTAAGGTATGAAAGCAGGTAACAACAACAGGCTATGCATCAGAGTAGGATCATACAGAAAGCAGTAGCAGTTCTAATGCAAGCATGAGAGGGAAAGAAAAGGGCGATATCGAAATGCTCAAGGGGGGTTTGCTTGCCTGGTTGCTCTGGCAAGGTGGGGTCGTCGGGGATGTAGTCGTACTCAGTCGCATCAACGTCGGTCTCGGGGTCTACTGGAGAAGAAGAGGGGGAAGAAATAGTAAATACGGGGCAAACAAGCATCACAAAACATAACGTGGCAATATGCTGTGTCGGGTGTGACCTAACGTATGGCTACACGATATGGTGAAGGGGGAAATCAACCGGGAATGTTTTCCCGGTTCCAGACGTCTGTCAGACAGATGAACCGGAGGGGAAAAGTTCAACGTTTGCTGTGCTAGGGACGTGTGATAGAAGAACGGAGGGCGTATTCGGATTCGTCTCGTCGTTCTGAGCAACTTTCATATATAAAGGTTTTCGATCCGAGCTACGGTTTATTTTATATTAATTTTAAAAGATTTAAATCATTTTTAGGATTTATTTAATTAATTTAATCAACATTATCCAGAATAGTGTTTGCTAACATCATCATGACGTCAGCAAGACGTCAGCAGTCAACGTTGACCGTTGACCTGGTCAACCTGACGTGTGGGCCCCGTGGGACCCACCTGTCATTCTCTGTTTAGGTTAATTAGGGTTTAGGTTAATTAAACATGATTAATTAGGTTAATTAATTTAGTTTAATTAATTAAGTTAATTAACTCTTTAATTAATTAATTAATTTTATTATTTATTTTAAAAAAACCGTTCTGGGGGCTGGGGCTCATATGTCATTGGCCCATAGGCCTTAACGAGCGGGCACACGGGTGCGGGCGCCTGGGCGCGGGCGCACCCGAGCGGGTACTGGGCGCACACGACGCACGCCGGTGCCGGCGGCCAGGGCAAGGGGAGGCGGGGCTCCGGCGAGCCACCGGAGCGGCGGCGGCTGGCGTTAGGACGAGCGGGGCGCGCCCAGTGCGAGTGCGCGCGCGGTGGTGCGGGGGGTGCGACCACCGCGTGCGGTGGAGGGCAGCAGCGCCGGCGGCCACTGAAGCGAACAGCAGCAGCAGAGAGGAGGCGGGGAACGAGGTGAGACCAGGCAGGCGACGGCGGCGCGAGGCGTGTGCGGCCAGGAGCGCGCAGCAAGTGCGGCCGCGGCGAGCAATGGCGGGAGCAGAGCAGGGAGGAGCAGCAACGGCCGTAGGGGAGGCTAGGCAGTGCAGCACAGCGCGGATGGGCACGCGCGCGCCAACGGCAGCAGCCGTGCGTGGGTGCAGGCAGGCGCGCGCGGGGCGCAGGAGGCTACGGTTGGGCGCAGGCGGTCGCGGAGCAGGCGGCGATGCGCGCCGCGGGCGGGCGAGGAGGGCAGGGAGCGTCGGTTGGGACGCCCGTGGGGTGCGTCGGGCGCGAGCTGGGGGTGCACGAGCACGGCCAGGGCGCGGCCGGGCCATGATGTCCAACGGGGCAGGGGGAAAGAGGAGGAAAGGGAGCATGGGGAGGCGCTCACAGGGCCGGTAGGGATTCGGGCAGTGGGGCGCGGGGAGCAAGGCGAGGACGACGACGGCGGAGCGGGAGGTAGGCCGGCGAGGGGGGGGTCTGGGCGGTGACGAACTGCGTCGGGTGGCGGCATGGTTCGGTTCTAGTCGCGGGGGGGGGGGATCGAGCCCCTGATCCAATCAGGGGGAGGGGAGCGGGTGGGGGCGGGGGGGTGTCGGTTAGGCTTTCGGGGGCAAGGGGGCCATATAGGCCAGGGAAGGTGCGGGGTGGGCCGGCTGGGCCGGCCTAGTCGGCTGAGCCAACTGGGCCTATAGGCCCACTGGGGGAGGGGGCGCCTTTTCTCTTTCTTCTTTGCCCCTTTTTTTCTTTTTCTTAAACCCTTTTTTTGTCTTCTTATAAATTGTGAGACTAAAAGAGTTTTGATAGAAAAGAGACTTGTCAACTAAAACAAGCACATAATTCTAAGAGTCACAAAAAGTTTGAGGCCAAAATAAGTTGCCTAACCATTTTTAGAAATTGAAAAGGCCAATTTTAAATGATGTTGGACCACAAATTAATTCCTAGGGGCACTTTCGGAAACCAAAAGAGGTTGGTTCCAACCTGACAAATATCCTGGGATTATTTGCCGCACTTTGCACATTTTAGTTTTCATGTTTGTCAAATTTGAATTTTTACTTTAAATTTGAGTTTGAATAAGAACAGTGATTTGGATAAAGTGAAGATTAGCAACAGTAACCTGATGACATGGCACCATTAACAGGTGATTACTGTAGCATGACACTGGGGGTGTTACAAATCTCCTCCACTACAAGAAATCTCGTCCCGAGATTTAACTGGTGAAGTAAAGAGTAACTTCGGGAGAACTGGCCCTTATAGGGTTAATTATCTGGTGAATAATTCAGGGAATGAGGCAGAAGTATCTCTCGAGTTGAAACTTAATAAAACATCGAGAGCAAAGTTTGAAGGTACAATAAGAAGTTACAACCGAATGGACAAACGATCGATACCTGAACAACGGGTGAGAAGGGGGTTCAGGGTATCGGGTATAGATCATCTCTCGGAGGGTGGCTCGTGATTTACATACGAAGGCAAGTGGAAAGGATACTTTGAAATCAAGGAGGTACACGAGAGTCAGGTTTCGATTCTGTGGAACTTTGGATTATGGGCCCACCATGTGGGTTAAAAGTAGGAAGGCGCTAACATCTTGAACGGTAATGATAGCAAGGCAGGTCAGAGGATAGCCTGTCAGTTATGTTGGCAACAAAGTTTGGTACCAAGGGCGTGGGACGAAGAGAACCATTTTCCTGCTCGTTGAAACGAGGCAGACCAATAGGCAAAGTTCTCGTCCATCGGTGGCTACCGGAATGTCAACAACAATAATAACAGGGTCTTACTGACAAATTGTACACCAAGGTGTTTACATAAGCATGGAACTATTACTGCTTAGATAATATAGATCACAATAAGGTTTAAACAAACCAATGGAAAGGAAATGTAATTGTCAAATTAAACAGAACAATGGAAAGGAAAATGTGTTTAAACACATATTTCAGGGGTATGTCCTTCCCAAGGACAAGCAGAGCATGATATCCATGACAGGATAGAAGTATAAAACCATTTAGGTAAGGGGAAAGAAATTTCATGACATTACCCATACAACGGTGTTTGGATAATTGATAAAGAATAATTTAGTATCGTGCTTCAAATGTTCTTATTGAAGATCGGAGTACCACAGACATGCTTCAAGATAGCATTGACATGGTCACCGGGTAAAGATCAGACCTTGGATTCACAAGGGGTCCATCGGGAATTTCTAGAATATATCATGTTATTTTATCAGGGAAAATATGAGGAGGTGGCCGATGGCTTCAGCAGCAGTCCATCGACATGCCAAAAGGATGTATTTTCGAAATTATATGAACAAGTTTGTGTTGGGGAATGCAAGAATGTTATCGATGATAACATAAATCATCGAGGGGAAGGATTGTATTTCTCACCATGAATTCGATTGATATCTTGGAAAAGCTCAGAGTGTTGATGATGATCACGACAGATTTTGTCGAGGTACTATGAAGAGGCCATCGAACAGCGACGACATCAAGCAAGAGGAATGATGAAGCGAAAGGTTATTGGAACCACGGATGTGACACAAGCTCGAAAATCAAGCTTGTTGTTTGAGGTGAAATGATAAGATGAGGAAGATCGACATAATCTTAGTTCGTCGTCGGAAGTTGTGCTCCGGGTAGCACAGTTAAAATCAGCTCGATAATGATATAGCCGATCAGGCTAGGAATGACGTGATGGGGTATAAAGCTTCCCAATATCAAGTACTAGGTGCAATGCCAGAAAGTAGATCAGAGTAAAGGTTGGACGGGGGAATGATTTGCAGAGGATAAGTAATTGTAACTTACCCAGTAAATGGGATCAGGGAGGAAATATGGTCGGGACCATAACTGCAAGGGATCCAATTTACGATACCGGAAGAATTATTCGAATGGTTAAATATCCTTGCAAGAATCTTTCATGATAAGTTCCATACCGTGTCCGTGGGCATGAACACAAAGGTTCAGGGTCGACTCCCACTTCTACAATGCATAACCTTTCATTTTACTTCTTGCTCTTGATGAAGCTATAGTATTGAAATTTTATCTGACGAAAAGCCAGTAGAGTATAACCCGCATAACTTTCGAGTTCACACAGATTAGGGAAGGCATAGGATCAACCCATCGGGGCATCTTAGGAACATATATCATAAATTTTGAGAATAAGTAACACAAGCTCGGTAGTAGAGCATGCTTGAGAAAGTGGAGGATACAATTTACCAAAAGCATTATGTATCCGAGGAAAGGCTCACAAGCTTATTGAATATGAAGAACGTTGTCGGATAAAATCCGAAAAAGGGGTCTGGTGGTCCACAGTGTGGATCTGATGTGAGCATCAATATTCAACCAGAGGGAGAAAGAATGCTAGGAGATCATATTATAGAAACAACTGACTAACTCAAGGCTCAATTGCAAAGGAATTATGAATTCCAAGACAGGGGATCAGAAGCAATGCTCTGATTAGGGATGGATAGGTAGAATAGCCATAGGAGTACAATCGATGGCGATTTGATTGGTCGAGATCCAGCTCATGTTAAATTGACGTCTGAGCCGGAAGGATGAATTCTAGGATCTGATTGAGGATTGCGAGCAATTCGCAACATATTGTATCAACGGACTCAAAATGATAATGACAAAGGCTGACAATAAGATTACTAGACTTATGGTTTTAACCATAATGCAAGCAAGCAAGAAATTCAAGAACAATAGGTTGTTGAGGATTTTCACAAGAACGAATGGTATTACGAAGACTTTTGTGAAGTACATGAGTCAACTAAGGATGAGCAGATACTCGATAGGTGCACAAAGTTATCCGTAGGGGTATTCAGATGACAAGGAACTACAAGGCAGTAAGCTCAAAGGATTCTCGGGAAAAAAGAGAGCAGTTCAGGGCATCTTGTAATAACAAGATCAACAAGGAATGATTTTATGAATGACAAGTGTATGTAGTTATCCATAAGGATATATCGGTGGTAAGGAACTGCAAAGAAGTGGGCACAGGGTCTCGGGTCTCATCGAGGAGTATCTTCAAAGTCTTCTGATGAAACAGTCGGTCATCTGTGGTGAAGGGGCTCTCCGGGATGAAGTGATTACGAGAACCTAAGGTCAAGTTAGTAAAAAAGTTTAACCCGAATAGCCGAGAGATCAGAGCCCCAGAGTATAGGCGAGAAATAAAAGATCCTAATACCACCCAATTGCGATGTGGGCCCGTAAGCCACACAGCCAAGTTAGTAAAATAGTTTTGGATGAGTAGACTCAACTTCGTCCAAGGAGTTAGAAAGGGGGATACCTACAGGCAGTCGGCTCTGATACCAACTTGTGACGCCCTCGATTTGACCATACACTAATCATACATGCAAATGTGTACGATCAAGGTCAAGGACTCACGAGAAGATATCACAACACAACTCTAGACACAAATTAAAATAATACAAGCTTCATATTACAAGCCAGGGGCCTCGAGGGCTCGAATACATAAGCTCGAATACACAAGAGTCAGCGGAAGCAACAATATCTGAGCACAGACATGAGTTAAACCAGTTTGCCTTAAGAAGGCTAGCACAAAAGCAACAACGATCGAAAAGGCAAGGCCTCCTGCCTGGGAGCCTCCTAACTACTCCTAGTCGTCTGCGGTCTTCACGTAGTAGTAGGCATCCTCCGGGTAGTAGTAGTCATCAGTGGAGTCGTCAGGCTCCTGGGATCCGTCATCTGGTCGCAACAATCGGGTATGGGGGAAAATAAGTAGCAAAGCAATCGTGAGTACTCATCTAAAGTACTCGCAAGACTTACATCAGATCTAAACTAAGTATGCATCTGTATCAAAGGAATGGGTTATATCTATGGACTAAACTGCAGAATGCCAGAAGGGAAGGGGAAAGCCTAGCCTATCGAAAACTAGCATCTTCTGGAAACCACCATCTTTCAGCAACACGAGGGAGTAGAGTAGCGTAAAGTAAAGTAGTAGAAATGTTATCAACCTCGGCCAGAGATCCTTTCTTGACTCCCTGCGAGAAAGCAATCCCAGAGCCATACTATCCAGTTATCATATCATATCCAAGTCTCATCACAATCCATTTCTCATCACAAGTATCCAGTCCTAGTTGTACCGATCGGGATACAACTCCAAGTGTCCGTTACCGTAGGACGGGCTATCGATAGATGTTTTCTTCCCTGCAAGGGTGCGCCAACTTACCCACCACGCTCAATTAACTCCGGCCGGACACACTTTCCTGGGTCATGCCTAGCCTCGGCCAAACAATACGCCGCAACCCGACCTAGGCTTAATAGAGAGGCCAGCACGTCGGACTAAACCTATGCCCCCAGGGGTCATGGGCCATCTCCCCAGGAACTCCTGCACATTGCGAACGCGGCCGGTGAGCAGACCTAGCTACCTCCTTCAACAAGGTAGGTGCTTTCCAGTCCAACCCGGCACGCGCCACTCAGTCGCTGACGTCTATTAAGCTTCAGCTGATGTATACGGCACAGAACGCCCATACTATGCCCACGTGATGGTTAGTGCTATCATGCCAGAGGCCCCTCAGATCAAATATCCAAATCGTAGTGGATTAGGAACGCGCGGTAACAAGCAGAGACTCACGATCGATGTGACCCCGTCGCCCCGTCTCGAGTACTTGCGGCAAGGGCTAAGATTGTCCGGCCACGCCTCGTAAGTATCTCGCGGGCTCCTCCCAGGTCAACCCAACTCCACATCACTTGCAATTAAGCTCGCGCAGGTACCCCTCAAGGTCGACCCGTCTTTAGTAACATGGCTCAGTGTAAATTCATAGTAACCATAGTAACTGTGTGTCTAACACCAAGGGGAAAATCCAAGGAATCACCCCCGGTGAATCCCACTCGAGGGGGGGGGTCCGGGCGGCGACGAACTGCGTCGGGTGGCGGCGTGGTTCGGTTCCAGGCGCGCGGGGGGGGGGGGGGGGGGGGCGAGTGGGGGCGTGGGGGTGTCGGTTAGGGTTTCGGGGGCAAGGGGGCCATATAGGCCAGGGAAGGTCCGGGGTGGGCCGGCTGGGCCGGCCTGGTCGGCTGAGCCGACTGGGCCTATAGGCCCACTGGGGGAGGGGGGCCTTTTCTCTTTCTTTCTTTGCCCCTTTTTTCTTTTTCTTAAACCCTTTTTTTGTCTTCTTATAAATTGTGAGACTAAAAGAGTTTTGATAGAAAAGAGACTTGTCAACTAAAACAAGCACATTAATTCTAAGAGTCACAAAAAGTTTGAGGCCAAAAAAAGTTGCCTAACCATTTTTAGAAATTGAAAAGGCCAATTTTAAATGATGTTGGACCACAAATTAATTCCCAGGGGCACTTTCGGAAACCAAAAGAGGTTGGTTCCAACATGACAAATATCCTAGGATTATTTGCCGCACTTTGCACATTTTAGTTTTCATGTTTGTCAAATTTGAATTTTTACTTTAAATTTGAGTTTGAATAAGAACAGTGATTTGGATCAAGTGAAGATTAGCAACAGTAACCTGATGACATGGCACCATTAACAGGTGATTACTGTAGCATGACACTCGGGGTGTTACAATCCCCATTGCCTGACCCTTCGCAGTTTGGGGCCTAGACATGGTGGGACCATTCAAGATGGCACGAGGTGGCTTAACTCACTTACTTGTCACGGTGGACAAGTTCACCAAGTGGATAGAAGCGAAGCCAATCAAGAAACTGAATGGTCCTACTGCCGTGACTTTCATCTCGACATCATAATTCGGTACGGCATACCACACAGCATCATCACCGACAACGGCATCAATTTTGCCAAAGGCGCCTTGGCCCGTTTCTACGCGACACAGGGCATCCGACTAGACTTAGCGTCCGTTGCCCATCCGCAGTCAAACGGCCAGGTGGAGCGAGCAAACGGCCTCATCCTGTCCGGCATCAAGCCTCGACTGGTTGAACCGCTGGAGCGTTCGCCCGGCTGTTGGCTTGACGAGTTGCCAGCCGTCCTCTGGAGTTTGCGCACGACTCCAAACAAGTCAACCGGCTTCACGCCTTTCTTCCTTGTCTACGGTGCTGAAGCCGTCATCCCAACGGACATAGAGTTCGACTCCCTGCGAGTCACCATGTACACCGAGGAGGAAGTAGAAGAAGCACGTCAAGACAGCGTCGATCTGCTGGAAGAGGGCCGGCTGTTGGCACTCAGCCGGTCTAGCATCTACCAGCAGAGCCTGCGCCGATACTACAACAGGAAGGTCAGGCCGAGATCTTTCCAAGAGGGCGACCTTGTGCTCCGGCTGATCCAGCAAACAGCCGGCCAGCACAAGCTGTCTGCGCCTTGGGAAGGCCCTTTCATCATCAGCAAAGTGCTGGGCAATGACTCCTACTACCTGATTGACGCTCAGAAGCCCCGAGCACGCAAGAGGGACGACTCCGGCAAAGAAACAGAGCGGCCATGGAATGCAAATCTCCTCCGAAGATTTTACAGTTGATGCAGTATGTACCACACTACCTTTTGTATTAAAGTACCAAGACTTCGGGCCCCCCGAGACGAGCTCGGGGACTGCCCTCTTTTATCTATATGATAAGAATTATGCCTACGAGTGTGTCACTCTTTGTTATGCTGCTTGGCACCGGGTTCGACTAGTCGGCCCGGGGACTTGCCGCCTTGCGCTATGAAATACTTCCTGCAGGCGGACAAGTAGTGTGTGGCACCTAAGCCATCTCCTTTCAGAAGCCGCAGCCCACAGAGCGACTGTCCGGTGGGCAGGAGTAAGGTAGAATGGGCGTTCGCATGAAAAATGGCTAAGGACTCAAAGCATAAAACATAGCTTAAGCCGGCTTCCAGCCTTTTTTCGCAAACCGACTATTGAGTAGTCGGCTCGCCGCCTTCTATTCAACTTGCTAAAAAACTCTAAAACGGCTAAGTACTTGCCTTCCCAAAAGTAGCCAAGCATTTGATCCAGCGGCAGTCCGCAGAGCGGCTGTCCGACTGGCAAGACGACAACTAAGGGAAGGCGGCAAAGGAAAAAGCCAAAGGAGCAATGAGCAAGAAAAGATAGAATTCGGATAAATATTTACATAACATAGGCCCTTGGACGAATCTTCGAGCAGAAGTTTAAAATACACCCCGCGGGTGGAATTGTGCGAATTAACAAGTTCTTCAAAGACTACTAAAGCAGATAAAATAAAGATAAGGCGGCAGCCGGATTTGGAGGGTCAGAGGAGACGGCGGTGTCAGGCGTTGGGGCGGCCGACTGGGCGGTCTCGGCTTGATCGCCTCCGGCGGCAGTCGGCTCGGCCGCACGCGGCTCGTTGCTGGAGGCGCGGTCGAGCTGAGGCTGGCCGTCCGCTTCGCCTTCTGGTGCTTCCATCTCGCCTCCGTCCTCCGCCTCGCCTTCCTCCTCGACGCTGGAGCCGATCACCTCCGCCGAGTCCTCGCCGTAGTCTGGGTTCATCCCAAACCACTCCGGCGGTACCTCCTCGCCGTCTTCAGCCTGCTCGGGGATGAAGATGCTGGTGTTGGTGTACTCGGCGATCGCCGCGTCGGGCTTGACGAGGGCGTCCTCCGCGGCTGCCAGCTTCGGTTGGGCCTCTGACTGGAGTGTGGCCAGCCGGTCTAGGTCCAGCCCCGTATACCATGCCTTGACGAATTCCAAGGCTCAGCGCGCTCCAGCCCGGGCCGAGGAACCTTTCCAGGCCTCAAGACGGCCAGCCGTGACCTCTAGCCAGTCGGCAGTCCGACTGGGGGTGCGCGGAGCCTGCATGTCCGGCCACAGGGCAGTGATCGCCTGGGCGCCGACACGTTGAAACCGGCGCAGCATCCGGTGAGCCGGCCGAAGGTGAGCCTCGATGCTCAGGAGCTGCTCGTCAAGGGTTCGGGGGGCGTCGGCGGCGATATCTGCGCCTTCCGCCCTCCGCCCTTCACGGTCAGCCTCGATGGCTTGGTTAGCGGCCTGCGAGTGGCCAGGGAAGAAGTCTGCCAAGACAAAAAGAATGAAGAAGCAAGTCAAAAATCAGGAGTCGGTTCGACCTATAGTCGGCAGCTCGAAGAAAGAAAGTAAAGAAGCTCACCATCAACGATGTCCTCAATCCTCATGGAAGCCGGACGCCAGCAATGCCTCCTTGTCAGACCAGGAGGAGCGCTCGCTTGCGAACTCGGCCAGGAGGGCGGTCTCCGCTTCTTCCGCCTCCTTCTACGTCTTCTTAAGCAGCTCCTTCTGCTTTGCCAATTGTGCGGCCAACAGATCGCGCTCTGCGAGAGCTTGCTGCACTCCTCCCCCTTGGCGCACAACACGGAGTTGGCTTCGCTCAGCTGCTGTTGAAGAGTGGCGTTGGCCTTTGAAGAGAAAGAAGAAAGAAGACGTTAAGTCATCAACAAAGGAGGTCGCCGGGGAGATCCGGCCCGACTGCTCAGCAGTCGGCCCGAATCTCGGGGACTACAGCCCGCGGGTGCGCCAGCGCGCCCCCGCAAAGAAGAAAAAGGACTCACTCCGGCTCTCTGACAAGTCGGCGGTCCGCTTGCCCAACTCTTCAACATTGCGGTTGAAGGCGGTGACACGGAGGTTGTGATAGTCCTGCGACAAGTATTTCAGACAAAAGTTAGTATCCGGAACTCACCAATTGGAGTTCCGGGCCGCCTGCTCAGCAGCCGGCCCGAAACTCGGGGACTACACCCAGTGGGTGCGCTGGCGCGCCCCCATAGAGAGGAACAAGAAAACAAGGACAAAGGAGAAAGCATACCCGGACGGCTGCCCGCGACGCCAGGTACGCCTTAGTGCAGTTCTGGATGGCGTCGCCCTCAGCTTGCAGCTTTGTCTGGACGTCCAGAAGCGCGTGGTTCAGCGGGCCCGTGCCGCCTCCTCGCACCCACCCAATGGGCGCGGCGCTCGTCGCTTCGGTGTCTGGGATCGCCGAGCTGGCGGTGCCGGTCTCCAAGGGGCGTTGCGCCGAAGTTGCCTTCTCAAGACGGCGGCGCGTTGGCGAGCCGACTTGAAGGAGTAGCCTCGCCACGGCCTCGTCTTCAGTCGGCGGCACCGGCGGGTTCGTCGGCTATTTGCCTTGCGCGCTCCCAGACGGCGGCGGAGGCGGCGGCGGAACAATCACGTCCGGCATGGAGGTGTCGCCGCCTTCCCTCTCCATGATGGGGTTCTCGCCGCCGGCTTCCCCAGTCTGCCCTGTGAACTCCGGAGGCGGCGGCGCAGAGTTCAACGGGGTGACGAACACCGTCGATTGGCGGTGCGTGGCCTCCTCAGCCTGCCGCCTCGCCGCGACAGCATCTTCGACCTCCGCCAGCTTCTTCTCGGCGGAGGCCTCCGCCTTCTCGGCCTCCACCTTCTCCAGGCGGGCGGCCTCTTCCTCGTCGCGCTTCTCCTGTGCATTTCGCTCCGCCGCCTCCCGGAGGTCGGCAGCGGGGTCAATCCGCCGAGTGGTGGCGGACGTCTCCGCCGACCCCATGACGGAGGTGGCGACGACCCTCTCAAGAGTGAGGGGAGCCCTGAAGCAAGGGAAGCAAGTAAAGACTCAGACAAAAGCCACAAAGAAGGAATAAAGGCGTTAAGATGGAATACTCACGCGGAGACCAGTGGCGGCTTCTTTACTTCCTTGCGGAAGCGGATGGCCTTCGCGGCCGCCTCGTCCTGCTTGGTCGCCGCAGCCGAACTCTTGGGCTTCTTTGGCCGACTGCCGAACAAGGTCGGCACGGCCCTGCGCTTCTTCCCGCCGCCTGTAGCACCCGACGCGGCAGGAGAGCCCGCGCCGGGATGGCCGACTCCTGGCCAGTGGCGGGGGGCGACCTCCTCCTCATCATCAGGCCAGTCCTCTAGACTGGCCCCGAACCGCGGGCCGCCTCCTCCCTCGGCGTCGTCTTCCAAAGCCGCTGCCCCCAGATCGGGGTCGTCGACGTCGCTCTCCGCCCGGTCGGCGAGGAACTCGCGGGCCGGCCCCGTGGTGCCGGCTGATGGATGGAGGAGGGGATTCTGACCAAAGCCGACTGGTCAGGTCGGACAAGACAAACTCGGCAAGAAAGAAGACAATTCAAAGAAAGAAGGAAAAAGGCAACTCACTACGGGCGGGGGGGGGGGGGGGGGGGGGGGCGTGGCGCGAGAGTACGGCTCCTTGCCGAACCGCCAATCCTCCAGGAGCTTGCTGTCCGAGAGGTAGTTCACCATGTAGGCCACCTCCTCGTGAGGCATGTCCTTGGTGCACATCCGACTCGGGTCACGGTGCCCACTCATTTGGCATATCATGTGGGGGCGACCTTGGAGCGGGAGAACTCGGCGCGCCACGAAGGCGGCCAACAGATCCGGACCAGTCAAGCCCTCCGACTGCGTCAGCACTCGGAGTCGCGTGACGGCGCCGGCTCCCGCAAGCGTCAGCGACTTGGCCCGATATGACCGGTTGGGCAGCCTCCCAGCCGGCGGGCCAGCTTCGAAAGCCGGCAGATTGACCCAATCGCCCTTCGCGAAGACGCTCTTCACGTAGAAGTACGATCGCTGCCACATCTTCATCGACTTTATCAGCTTGATGGTGGGGAAGGGGTTGTCGGCCCCCGACCTCCGCACGGCGATGAACGCGCCGCACCGAGCCGGCACGCCTGCGGCCTGGGTGCCGAGCTTGGAGTAGAAGAACCCCCCAAGAGCTCGATGGTGGGGAGGACTCCGAGGAAGCCTTCGCACAGGGCAACGAAGGCGGACAGCAGCACCACCGTGTTGGGCGTGAGGTGATGCGGCTGGAGGCCGTAGAACTCCAGAAAGGAGCGGAAGAAGCTTCTCACCGGCAGCCCCAGGCCGCGCAGGCAGTGCGAGCGGAAGATAACCCGCTCGCCCTCCTCCGGCGCCGGAGAGATCTCCCCCCTCGGTGCAAGGCGTACCCGCACGTAATCCTCGCTGGGAAGCCGACGAATCTTGCGGAGGAACTCGATGTGGTCGTCATGGACCTCTGAGCCGTCCCAGGTGCCGGAATGCACCGAGGGAGGCACGGTGGCGGAGGAAGAGCTCATCGTGAGCGGATCGCCGCGGCGTTTGGCAAAGCTTGGGCGCGCGGCGGTGCGAGGAAGAATAAGAAGAAGAGCAAGGAGTAGCGTGGAGGAGGGGCGCGCGTGCTCTGCCGCGCCCCCCTCCTCCCCCTACTTATAGCCTCATGGGCTGCGAAGCCGAGGGGGCGGTCATGGGATTTACTGCGCCCACGACCCCACGACCCCCACGTTTCCACGCCAAAGTTACTGCACGCAGTAACTTTATGGGAATCCCAACCGTCCGCTCGGGCCGCAGCGGATCCGCTCATGCGCCGATGCGCGGTAATGGTGGGCCCCACCTGCGGGCTTGTCCCGTCACGCGTGTGGGCAGGCAGACTGGCCCGGCCGCGTGTCTCCGCGTGACAGGCCCGGAACGGGCGGCGGCCGGGAAGCTTAGCCAGCACGCCACTTGGATCCCGTCGCGGCGTTCGAAATATTGTTCAAATCAGAGTTGAGCGAGTCCGACTCCTTCTAGTCGGCCCGGCAGAAGTCAAGCAAGATCCATGTCTCGGTCACCCGGAAAGAGAAACTGCTGAGGCTCCTCGGCCGATCGTCCGTGGTGCCTCATCAGCTTCGGGGACTACTGTCAGAGTAATGGGCCACGGGTAGGCTAACCCGAGACATCAGGGCAGGCTGCGTCCCGATGGACCCCAGGACGAAGAGCCGCCTTCTGAGAAGTCGGCGGCAAGGCAACCGACTGCCCACTCACGGCCAAGTCCCGAAGACGGCTTCAGGATGAGCCGACTCCTAACTAGCGACCTCCAGAGAAGCCGGCCATGGGAGCCGGCCCGCGACTCCAACAAACCCCACGCCCTCATCAAGAGGGACGGGGCGGGGAGTGGCTACAGTAAAGCCCACTCCCACCCCTTTCCAAGGGCAGGCATGGCCACAGTACGCCGTACTCGCGGAGATCTTCGTCCGGCGCGGCACTGTTGCCATGCCGGCCCTGACATCAGCACCAGTGGGCAGAATCCTGCGCCCACGACGGCTTGCCTGTACGACTCTAGGGCGGCAGGTCCCACCAGTTAGCGGGAGTCCAGAAGACGGCGAGAGCGCCACTAGTCGGCCCGGATGGGAGTCGGCCCCCAGGAGTCGGCCAGCCCCTCCCCCGGGGCCCACGCGCCATTAACCAGATGTGACGAGGAGTGGCAATAGTGATCGCCCGCCAGGCGGCGGGGCTGTCGCCACGACCCCATGACCAACCTGCGTCATTAGAAGCACGTCTACAGTAATCAGCAGCCGATAAGACCCGCCAGCGGCGGACATGGCCTGTCGACGCCGTACCGGACCAGTCGGCGGGGCTCGCCAATTGGCGGGCCCAGCAGTCGGCGGAGAAGACGGAGGCTGGAGAAACTGACGGCTGGGCCCGCGCCCAACCGGATTACCATTGTACCCCTGGGGGGTAGGCCTATATAAACCCCCCAGGGCACCCATGCAAAGGGTTCGAATCCATTAGCACTAGACCAGATGAGATAGGAAGGAGGGAGCTAGCCTAGCCTTCTCCTACCTCCAGGAAACAGCTCAAGGAGCAACCATGTACACCCTTTGCCATAGTGATCACGCGGAGACCCCGCAGAGCAGCAGTAGGGGGTATTATCTCCACGGAGAGCCCCGAAGCTGGGTAAGATTCGCCGGCGTGCATGTCTTCGCCTTATCCCGTTTCCAGGCACCAGCGACGTTCTACTCGCCCCCACCATGATAAGCCATCCTTTGGCATATGTCGCACCCAACCCCCGACACTACGAGGACCTTTTTTTTCTATGCGGCGAAGGTAATCACTAGTTAAGAGATACCCCTGACAAGGATTACTTTCAAACCTCTAATAGCAGACAAGTGGCGCAATCCCTCCATCTACTTTTTAAAGTTCATTGACTAGAGTGAAGTTCTACCATAAGAAAAGCAAGCAGAATAAATTTTATCGAGGGAGCTCCGCCTTTTTCTTTAGTAAAAAGAACAGAGCTTTCTTTTGGCAAAAATGATTCAGATGTATTATCAAAATTCACCGAAAGTACAAAGTATCTCAAACATAATAAAAATTGCATCGAGATTCTGAGACCGCCGAACGATCACTATCGCAGCTAGAACGAGCCGTCAACGCGCCACCGCCGCCGCTCCTCTATCAAAGTCGGCTTGACCTTGTCGATAATAGCCGGAAAGTCTTCGTGCACGTGCTCTTAAGGACCAGCGCCCTAGAACCGCAGTCGTCGCCATTGAACCATTGAATAGCTCTAAAGTACCTGACACCAAATCTCACCAGACAACGACAAACCCTAACCTCACAACCCCAAGGAGACGGCGGGAATCTACCCCGTATCTCCGTCGACTACGTGCCGAACTCGAGAAGGATCGCAGCCCAGAAAAACAAATTCAAAGAAGAAGCATCGCCATCCGCCCGACCACCACACCTGTAAGGACTAAAAAACCCCGAACCCAAACCATTAACCGGAGCGGAGGCACCGGGATCCCCCTCCCCACCACCGGTTGCCGGAGCGAAGAACAATGTTCAAGTAAACGAGGAAAAGTGGATGAATCCCCACAAAAAAAAATGTGGACAAAAAACAGTTGCAAGTGTTACGGTTCTGATTTGACTATTAGCGAACCGTTTAATAAAAACTCGTCAAAGTTTCTTTTCTTTCCATGGAAAAAAAAGGTTGTCAAAGCTGAAACTTGAACGTTACTTTCCGGTGAAGAGAGAATGTTGTCGCGCACATGACTTTGCACCACCTACCCAGCTACCATTCACCATTGCTGACCTTACTGAAAACTGTCAACCGTCCCCAGCTACCACTTGGCCGCTAACGACACACGTTGCTCTGCCACCTGCCAGAAAATCTATCCACGGGAGGAGGAGTATGTTATCTCACTTATCTGCACCTAGGTTTCATATGATCACACGAACATGTCCAATCAATAAATAATAACCTACCGCTCGCCATTGTTGACTCGAAACTCCCAACGAAACGGTCCCTCCCAACCACTTGGCAGTTGGCACATGTCGGTCCGGGACAGCTAACCGCCAGGGTACGTGCAGCTGCTTGCTTTCATTTTACAGGTTTGAAGGCGGGCATATGTATAGGAGTACCAATAATTGGAGCACAAACTTCACATGATCGAGAAAGGTTTTCCAAGCCAGCAAGCAGTACGCGTTATTCTTTAGACCGCAGTAGCCAGCGAAGTTCAATGGTGAGTATGACATTTGCAAACGTTTTTTTCTATGACAAGTTGTTCAAACACACATGGACAATTTCTTCAGAAACACACAGATTCTGCAAACAACGGGATTTCGATGTGAATTTTGCGGTGTTCGCTTGAAGGAATTGCCATGTTCCCATAACATAAGACGCCGTGAAAAACGCTCGCAAATGGCCACCCCCCTAGCGAACGTCCGCTGAATAGCATTACCCTTATTTTTTTCCCCACCCCTTTTGTTATTATAGATATATATTGCAGCATTCATACAAAGCACAAGCCACCGGCTTCCCAATTCATTGGTCTGCAATCGGCAGCATCGTAAGATGGGGAAGAATATCACAGGCAATCTGCAGACCACTTTCAGAAAACACCGGCAAGAATCAGATCAAAGCCATCATGCATGCCTTGCCATGCCATGCCATGAAGCCCATGACTGCAATCCCATTGCCGCGATCTGAGCGGCTTACACATGATGCCCATCTCCTCCCCATATTCAGACAACAACTACCACTCATACAGCCTGCAGACCGAGCGTCCGGTCCATCCACCCGATGATGTCGGCGGCGATCTCGTCGCGCTCGGGCTCGAAGAGCAGGTCGTGGAGGAACCCCTCGTACAGCCTCAGGTCCTTGTGCCTCGACGCGGCCTCCGTGTAGAGCTCCTGCGAGGCCAGCGGGTCCGTCACCCGGTCCGCGGTGCCATGCAGGACCATGAACGGGACAGTCACCTTCTTCAGGTTGTGCAGCAGGTAGGAGGATATGCGCAGGATCTCATGGCCCGTCCGGACCCTGATCGGCCCGGTGTAGACCAGTGGGTCAGAGTACTTCGCCAGCAGCGCGGCGGGGTCGCGAGACACCGGAATGCCCCGCTTGTTTGCTCCCTTGAATTGGAACTTGGGTGCTATCAGAGAGAATATCGGTGCCACGGCCTGCGTTGATTCAGATAAGTCTCAGTGACGAAACACATCTTGGCATGCAGGTACCGATATGTTCCACATTTTGAAGTTTTAAATTTGACGTTGGAATCCAAAAGCAGACTTCCGAAATAATATCAGAAACGAGAAATATCAAATCCGGTCAAATGCTTTCATGCAATCATTTTTTATCTTAGTCATCCCAAATGCCCACAAAATAATACGGAGTACTAGGAAACCAGAATAGTTATATTACCCCAACAATCGGATGCGCTGGTTTTACACGCACAGCTGGTGAAGTCAGGATGATCCCTTCCAGTCTGGTTCTGATGTGAGCGTACAGCGACGCCTGCAAAATGACAGCTAGTGATGAGCATGCATGAAACAAGAAAGTTAAGCGTTGTTAAATGAGCATCGTTAGCCAAACCATTTCAACCAGGCTATTTTGTTAATGCTTTGCACCATTCTCCGCCGGCAGGGTATCCATTGTTCACAGGCCCAGAGGAGTAGGGTCAGTGTCTAGATCTGGCCTAAATACCGATGACAAAAAGCGATTTAATTCGACAAGCCATACCTTTAAAACAACAGCTCCACCAGTTGAGTGACCGAGTAGAAAACAAGGAACATCTGGATTCTCCAGCATAATTTTATCAAGGAGTACTTCCTGTTCAGAGATGATAATATAGCATTACATATCACATCAGCCATCGGGAACAGAATAGCTCTGTCCCTTCTATCAAAAAACCTTGAACAGAAGAATGTAGAAGTAGGTGCACAGACAGAGACTTACCATGTCTTCTATAACATAATCAAGTGAAGGAACATAACCGTGCAGACCATCACTGCCACCATGACCTATTATGCATAAGCTCAAGTTAGCCTGATGATGTTAAAACGAGTGCAAAATTCAGTAGGCATGTTCACACCTCACAGGAACAAAGAGATTCAAAACCACGAATAATTTTCTCGAAGGACTGATTGACACATAGGAATGAATTCCAAGGAAAGAATCCGCAACTATGGGGGCACAACATGACAACCTTAGCACCATTGCTTATATTTTACCTTATAATGTGTTATAAAGAAAAGCTACTACTAGTAATTTATTCAGTTTCCTAGTCTGTTTTTTCCATAGCAATTAAGAACTAACAGTTAGTTTACATTTTGCTCTGAGGAACAATTATGTAAGATCGAGCAACATGCCTCGAAATTGATCATTCATTGAATTTGTTTCTAAATATAGCACTGATCTTCCACCAACCCAACCATGTGTAACATTTCCTTTAATATAGCAGAATAACACATGTTCAGAAAACCAGAAGTAGGTTTCCTTACCTATCCAATCCATTGCATATACTCCAAAGCCACATGACGTTAGCTGCTCGGCAAAATGCAAATACCTCCCACTGAAACACAAGATCAAGATACTCTTAGTAATGCCTTCAATACAAGGAGGATATATGAAAAATATAGATACACCACCATGCTGCAGCATGGAGGACTGGAGGGGAATGACTCGACAGGATTTCCTTACCTATGCTCATTGAGCCCATGTACGATGAGCAGAACGCCCCTAAAGCAAAAGAGGAAGATAGTCAATACAAAATTGTGTCACAGCAGGTGAAAGAGGTGCTAAGTTTGATGCTTCAAACTTCCCATTTCTAATGAAAGAGACTGAAACAGAGAACCACACTCTTCTCAAAAGGTGTTCACGCATGTAAAGCCATAAAACCAGTCAGCATAATTAGGGGTGGCGGATTACCTAAATTAGTTGCAGTTATCTCCTTTTTCAACATTTGTTTGCTGGGTTTGTTTGACTATTATGCCATTCATATTGAAAACAGAGTTGACGGTCAGCTCATGCAACTACAACTGGGTCATGTCAAGAATAATCAACACTTCGGTTGCACAAAGTGGGCGCATTAAAGAATTAAGAAAAAATCATCTCCCCCTTTCTTGATAGCTAAGTTTTCCTGTGTCACATGGAGACATTACGTTAAGGTTTTTCATTGAGAGATAAGAATGGAACAGAAGTTGGAGATAAGCATCAGCTTATATTCTCCTAATCCATTCCACTTTACTTGTTCCTCCTTTGCTGTATTTCAAAGTTGCTTTACACTATCACAGAAAAAAAAAATGCACAGAGCTATCGTTAATGTAGTCAACTAGTTGAGGTTCCGATCGACAGGCGCGTACAAGAAATATGACAACCTAAAACAGCAGCTCTGCGATGAGGACAAACTCCATGCATCATCATTGACAGGGGTAATGACCATGAATGCAAAGATCAATGGAGATCTGACATTTTTTTTATGTACTCAACGTGCATCGCACGGCACGTCTCTTTATGAGTAGAGCAGCAGCCACAAAGTCTTCTGAAGAACACTAGGTCCAGGTATCCAGTAAAGCACTCTAATTGCGTGATCAAAACCGCAGCAGAAAAATGCATGATCTAAATGCTCATCGCGCCTTGCCATTACTACACTGGAATCGCCTAAACAGGAGCAGAAAAATGCAGCTTTAACTGAAATTACCGCCCGTTGGGGTCAGAGAAGAGTGCCAAAGGCGCAAGAGAACTATCCACCACGCAGAATTCGCAAATAAACAAAGCTTCCAAGGGATCAAAGACCCGAAGAAAATCCTTGTTTTATTCTTTAGGAAAAAAATCGTTGTAATATTGACTGATTCAGACGAAAGAGCAAATCCCTTCTGGGTGAGGTCAAGTCCACGAACTACCGTTCTCCCACCGCTCCGCCCATATAATATATATATATATACAGCAAAAAAGTGAGGAGTAAAAAATCACGAACCACGAAAGCGAAATCCACACAAAGGAACAAAAGGAAACCACCAATTTCCACGGCGACCGAAACCCCCCAGGGTCCACGGAAGGCAATTCGATCGCACACGCCACGGGGACGGGCGGACGGGCTCACCTCATCTCGGCGCCGGCCGCCGGCGCCCAGACGCGGCAGAAGAGCGCGTTCCGCCTGGCCCCGGCGACGACGAAGGTGCCGCACGTCCTCCCGTCCCCGTCCTCCTCCTCCGCCATGGGCACCTCCTCCGCGAGCGCCCGGCGGCGGCGCACGTCCTCCTCCTCCGCGGCCCTGCGCCGGCTCCTGGCCCTCCCGAGCCGGCCGGGCTCCACCGCCGGGCTCGCGGCGTCGGGGCGGCGGCGGCGGCCGACGAGGAGCAGCAGCCAGAGGAAGAGCGAGTGGAGCGCGACGGCCAGGCGGAGCAGCGCGCGGCGGGACAGCACGGAGCGGAAGACGGGCACGATCCGGCCCGTGGCGCCCGAGGTCATCATCATCTCGTCGCCGCCCGTCTCCATGGCTCTGGCTCTCCCACCGCTGCGCGTTTTTTTGTGCTTTACTTTTTCTTCGCGTCTTACGCGCCCGCGGGCTTCGTGGGCCGCCCGCGCGTATTTATAGCGCGGACTGTGGCGAGAGCGTGGCTTGTTGTCCCCTTCCTGGAAATCCGTATTCTCAAGTTATTTTTTAAATTTCCTCATTAATACTGTAAAGAAGTGAGGAGATGGCGGTCCCACTAACAGTTGTAACGGATCAGCGGTCCAGCTAACAGCTGTGCCATGCCACGGCCCCACGCGTCACTCCCCTCAACCGTGTGTTTGTTTCTTGTGAAGAAAACTTGGCATAATTAAGCACTTGTATGTAACATTTATACTACACCACACAATTAATTTAGAGTATATGAACATTATTTGTTAGATATGCCACTAAGAGATATACTACTAGATTGCCTTTCCAACCAGTGTATATACATTTATTGTAGACAAATCGATCATTAGTATACGTTTTTTTATAGCGGTGCTAGGCTCCGGTTGACTGGCGCCAACCCCTCGTTGGTCGCATCCCGCACGTTGGATGTGATGCCTCTCAGCCGTCCAGATCAGCTCCTCACATTGTTTGTTTTTGCCTCCAAAAAACACAGAACGCAAGCACGAAAAAAGAGTGGTAGTCGAGTGCCGTCGACACCCACCATGGACGCCTCAAGCGGCTGACCTCAAAGCACCGCCGGCTCGCCACCCTTGCAGCACACGTCCTCGCAGTTCCAATAGCCGCCCTCATAGTAACGTCGCCGTTGGTCGGAGTGTTATCGTCGGTGACGCCTTAACACGTGGTGGTTGTCGTTGCAGCGCCTAGTCATCGTCGTAGCGCCCCGTCACAGCAGTATCGTACCGTCAACTGCAGCTTTCGGTGTCACAGCTCGCACCATCGTCGTTGGTTGAAGCTTCTTCCATCTTCGGTTGCAACTTCGTGGTTGCGTAATGGCTCGGCCCCAACTTCTGTCGGTGCCGGTTGAAGGTTTTTTTCGTCAGTAGAAGCATTTTCCATCAAAGGTTGCAGCTTCCCCCAGTTGCCGCAGTGGCCGGTCACCAACTTTCGTCATCTCCGGTTGTAGCAATCGGTGTCGTCGGTAGTAGCTTTCTCGACCGTTGGATGTAGCTTTGGCTGATGTTGGTTCTAGCAAAATTGACGGTGACGATGCACCCACCCTCTCGCTCGTCGCAACAATGGCCATGGTTGGTTGTAGTTTTTGTTCCACTGGTTCCAGCAATCTCCATCATCGGTCCCAGCAACCTAAGTGCCGGTTACAGCATTTGCAATTGCCAGAAGCAGCATCTCGGTCGACTGCTCCCAGTTGTGCGCCCGCCAGTTGCAACATCCCCTGACAGCTGCTCCCAACTGCGCGCCCTCGCCGCCTTCCTTCCAATGATGCCACCTCCCCTCACAATGTGGGGAGGGGAGGGAGGAACTAGCTACGCAGATCCTGCCCCTGGCTCAGGCTCACGGGGCCTCCCAACCTTGCATGTCAACGACCATGAGAGAGGAAAGACAGTGGTGGGAATACGGCTCACTGGAGGAGCTCGCTGGAGGAGAAGGATATGAGAAGATGATGTGGACAAGGGTCAGCCGGTGGAGGCTAGTGGCTACACGGAGGAGAAGGAGATGAGGAGATACGATGGAGAAGAAAAAAAGGACGAGAACGGTCGGAAGAGATAAGGTGAGAAGGTGGGCTGAGTGACCACGTGTTGCAAGGCGAGATGGTGGGGCTACGTGATGGAACTATGCCCTAGAGGCAATAATAAAATGGTTATTATTATATTTACTTAATCATGATAAATGTTTATTATTTATGCTAGAATTGTATTGACCGGAAACTTAAATACACGTGTGGATACATAAACAAATACCATGTCCCTAGTGAGACTCTACTAGACTAGCTCGTTGATCAAAGATGGTTAAGGTTTTCTAACCATAGACATGAGTTGTCATTTGATAACGGTATCACATCATTAGGAGAATGATGTGATGGACAAGACCCATCCGTTAGCTTAGCATATGATCGTTTGGTTTATTGCTACTGCTTTCTTAATGTCAAATACATATTTCTTCAACCATGAAATCATGCAACGTAGATACGTCTCCAACGTATCTACTTTTTCTAACGCTTTTTCTCTTGTTTTGGACTCTAATTTGCATGATTTGAATGAAACTAACCCCGGACTGACGTTGTTTTCAGCAGAACTACCATGGTGTTGTTTTTTGTGTAGAAATAAAAGTTATCGGAATGAAACGAAACTTTGCGGGGAATTTTTATATAAAATATAAGAATTTTTGGAGTCAAGACCTACCGAAGGGGGGCACCTGGGTGGGCACAACCCACCAGGGCACGCCCCCTCACCAGGCGCACCCAGGTGGGTTGTCCCCACCTGGTGGCCCACAGACCCTGAAACCAACGCTATAAAATCATATTTACGGAGAGAAAAATCAGGGAGAACGAATTATCGCGATCCACGAGACAGAGCCACCGCCAAGTCCTATTCTTCCTCGGGAGGGCAGATTTGGAGTCCATTCGGGGCTCCGGAGAGGGGGATCTTCGTTCTTCGTCATCACTAACCCTTCTCCATTGCCAATTACATGATGCTCCCCACCGGGAGTGAGAATTCCTTCGTAGGCTCGCTAGTCGGTGAGGAGTTGGATGAGATTCATCATGTAATCGAGTTAGTTTTGTTAGGGCTTGATCCCTAGTATCCACTATGTTCTTAGATTGATATTGCTATGACTTTACCATGCTTAATGCTTGTCACCTTGGGACCGGGTGCTCCAGACTTGAGCCTCATCCACACCGCTCTCACTGGTGAAAGGAATTATAACCTTGGAGCGATTGTTGCACGCAGACTTCAGCACAACGCTAAAAGTTGCTATTTCTATGGTGGAATATATGCCACGTGTTTAGCACGAGGGTTGGGTGTTGCACCTTTGCCCTTTGATCCTATTCTACCCCGACGCAGTATTTAGATTTTGACACTTTAAAAGATCATAAGGTTCTCAAGGGGAAGGTTGCCAACTTCACTTATAATCTATTGTTTAACCAAAAAATCTGTTGTGCACACATATTTGCCTACGCCTACTCTTTTTGATTATCACAACAAAGGAAGATATTTTGTTCTTGAGAGTGAGGCCCGAGCTCACAATGCAGCAATGGAGGCAGCACGGCAGGCCAATGCATCCGCACCGAGAGCCTCTATGAGCTACCACGCCAACTACTATCCAGATTACTGATCGACTATCAAGTTAGGTCAAAAGCCTAAACTTGGGGGAGTACGTGTTTCTCATCGACATTACATTCATGTCCACTTATTCATCTTGTCGGTGTTCACACTTTTTCATTGTATCATCCATGCTTAGATTCATTTTTCTTACTTTCTTCTTGTGTGTTTGGAAAACTTTAGAAAAACCAAAAAAAATAGTTGTAGATAGTTTACTTTTCATGCATGCTTACTTGTTATATTAAAAAGAAATCCAAAAAGATTTCATTCTTCTTCTTTTGCTTGTTGGAAGCTTTCCCGTGTAAATAGTTTTTCTCATTTTTGCCTTTTCCTTTTATTTGCTTGTTCAAGAAAACCAAAAACTCCAAAAATATTTCAGTGTGTTTCTCTGAATTTCTTTTCTTTAATTCGAGTTGTACCGAGGAGAAGACCACGATGAACTGTTGAACTAATAAAGAGCCCATTTTACCTTGTCTTCTCCTGTGGAATAAAATGTTTTGCAGATTCCGGCTTAATCCATGGCGCTCTTGCACTATTATTATTTTCACATTGTTCGGTTGTGCAAGTGAAAGGCAATAATGACGATATTCGATGAACTGGCCGTGGCAGAGAGAAACTGGTATGAACTCGACTTGTTCTGTTTGTGTAAATATGTTTAACCTAGTATCCATGATTCAGCCCATTATGATTAAACATGTTTACAATGACAATTAGAGGTTATAGTTTCTCATGCCATGCATAAGTAGGTGGGAGTGGATAATGATTTATCTTGGATATCAACATTGCGTTAAAATGATTGTGATGTAGTATGATGATATGGTATCGTCCTCTGAATGTTTGAGTGGCTTGACCTGGCACATGTTCATGCATGTAGTTGAATCAAAACCAACATAGCATGTATGATATTTATGTTCATGGTGACCATATCCTACTCATGCTAGTGTCCAATGTTACTTATGCATAATGCATGATCATGATCGTTGTTGCTCTCTAGCTAGTCACTTCTCAATCTAATTGCTAGCCTTCGCCTGTACTAAGTGGGGATTCTGCTTGTACATCAAAACCCTTGAACCCAAAGTTATTCCAGATGAGTCCGCCATATCTACCTATATGCGGTATTACCCTACCATCCTAAGTAAATTTGCATGCGCCACCTCTAGAAACTTCTAAAAATATCTGTTTTGTTTGCGTGGATCGTTCATGGAACGACAGGAGGTGGTCGGTATCTTCCATGCTAAGCGGGTTATTCTCAGGTCAAGTGTTTATTCACTCACCATCGCACGAGAAAAGGGCGGTAATAGGGATTGTTGGGGATATCGCACGATGGTTTCAAGTTCTTAGAGGGCAACTTCGAAGGGATCAAGCTGTCTCCCATGTCATCTTGGCAATAGTCAGTGTCAATAAGGTTGTTAAAAAAGAAGCCAAGAGAACCAAGGGCTACCTCCGACTCAGAGGCATCATCCAGCTTCAGCAATTCAAAGGCGCTTGGTTTCTTTCTAGACCTCCTGCTGGTCTTTTTGGCGGCTCTCGCAGCAGCTTTAGCCTTTTTGGCAGCCTCATGGTCATATTTGGCCTTCCAGAAGTCAGATTTAGCCTGTGCAAGGATAACATATTTGAGTTCATGCAATGTTTAAGTGCCAAAGGAAAAAGAAATCAAAAGATTCACCTCTGGCGCCGGGTTAAGCTTGCAGAAAGGATTCAAACCCACTTTGCTGCAATCTTCATATTTGCTATTTACAAGTGTGGTTGCCATCTCAACGATGCCCTCTTCAGTCAGTCGTAGAGAGCTATGGCGTAAGGGATCATCTGTTCCTCCAGTATATGTACACATAAAGCCGGATCGGCGGCTTAAGGGTATGATCTGCCATGCAACCCAGCAGCAGATTAGGTCGACTCCAGTTAAGCTGTTTCCTAGCAAGGCTTGAACTTTTCTGATGGTAGGGACAAGTTTCTTGCATTCGGCGGCGGTAAGTGTATCAAGGAGTTGGTACTTTGAGTCAAGACACTCAGGGCGATAACCCGGCAACGGATTTTCATCAGACGACGAGATATCTTTGCAGTAGAACCATGTTTGGTTCCGGTCTTTGGGATGGCTTGGCAGAGCTACTTGAGGGAAGATGGCATCTCGTCTGCGTTGAATTGAAATCCCGCCAAGTTCCAAGCTAGGCCCATTTGTGAACTCGTTCTGCCGGTTCAAGTAGAAATACTCTCTGAAAAGCTCAACACTAGGCTCTTCTTGAAGGTATACCTCATAAAAGACTTGGAAGTTACAGATGTTTGATATGGAATTGGGCCCAATGTCTTGCGGATGGAGTTTGAAGAAGTGTAGGATATCTCTGAAGAATTTAGAGCCGGGTGGCGAGAAGCCCCGGTTCATATGATCAGTAAATACAATCACTTCACCGTCCTTAGGCTGAGGTTTCTCTTCGCCCGGGTCAGGAACACGGTAATGCATCACACTCTTATCTGGCAAATATCCAACGGTGATAAAATCCTTCAAGGTGCTCTCAATGACTATGGAAGGAACCCAGTTGCAGGTCGTGATTGTTTTGGGCGGCATGGTGAAAGGACAACCTAAAAGACAGGAAAGAATTTGCCGGCTCAAGATGATTGTTAAAATTGCAAGTTAACAAGTACATGGCATGTTCAGAATGGCGGCTTAAGTAAGGGCTAATGATATATGAAGTAACGATAAGCCGGCAGAGTAAGCCGCCATGACTAAGATATTCAAGAGTTACCAAGAGTAAAATTTGCTAAGTGTTGAAACAAACAGGTTCTGCAGATTAAGGTTACAAATTTGGATCTACCGATGTTCAGAAAAAGGAAATAAATTCGGAATCTACAGAGGTTGCAGTGGAAAAGTAGAGGTGCCCTAGAGGA
This sequence comes from Triticum urartu, assembly GCF_003073215.2. Classification (NCBI taxonomy): domain Eukaryota; kingdom Viridiplantae; phylum Streptophyta; class Magnoliopsida; order Poales; family Poaceae; genus Triticum; species Triticum urartu. The sequence goes on from NC_053024.1 coordinate 102,029,636, forward strand.
GATATGTCGCGATGGGGATATATTCTAGTGTCAAAAACAAGTGCTAAAACTACTACCGTGCAAGATTCATATGGTTTTTGGATCTAACCCATGGAAATAAACAAGGAGAAAGAAGGGCGGCGACAAACGCTGATGAACACCGACGAACACCAACAAAACCTAATGACAGATCTATGACGAAGGAAAGAGGGCTTACTGATGCTGTTAGGACAGCGGAGTGGTGTCATAGTTTTCTGGTCTATTCAGGGCGATGCAGTGGCCGGAGTTGAGGTTGGAGACGGAGGTCGATGGCGGCAAGGCTTGTTCGGGTCGGTGCGTCACGAAGAGGAAGAAAGGAGAAGGAGAAGAATGAAAGATGACTCTATGGTCCTATTTATAAGGAAACTGAAAAACAGGCAGACGCGAAAGACGAGGAGGCCAAATGATGGTTATCCAGCTAATTAGACACCTTGATTTTCGGAAAGACACTAAGATAAATATCCGTTAAAGATGACATCGTGGCAGGTTTCCGAAATTCTTGGAGATGACATCATAGCGGGTTATAAGGTTTTCACAGCAGATGTGGAAGGAGTTTTCTAAGTCTTGAAGATTGACATGAACAAGTTCAAATCAACCTGGGGCCTAATGTTGGGGATATAACTATTAAGTATGACCCGCCCAGGAGGGGTCGGGTCATCCCTATGACGATTCATCGCAATGAAGCCCAAGATCATATGGCGGTTCACAGATAGGCTTGGTAGAGGGCCCAGACCCGAAGGCGGCTTAAGGCCCATGGATATAAACCGCCATGTATGTAAACTTGTAGTGTAAGGCATGTAAGAAAGGTCACCGAGCCGGATACGTTGTATAAGCCGGTCGGGACTCTGTAGCCCGCAGGGCGTCAACCCGTGTATATAAGGGGACGACCTAGCGGCGGCTTAGGACAAGAAACAAGAGATCGAGAGCCGGGTCAAGCGTATTCGCTCCCTGCTCATCGAAACCCTAACAATACCACCTACAATTGGATTAGGCTTTTAGCTTCACCGTAAGGGGCCAAACCAGTATAAACTCCTCGTGTCCTTTGTCCTGGTTAACCCCTTTAAGCTAACCTCATCACGATGTCTTGGGGATATAACTATTAGGTATGACCCGCCCAGGAGGGGCCGGGTCATCCCCATGAAGACTTATCGTTATGAAGCCCAAGATCGCACGACGGTTCATAGATAGGCTTAGTAGTGGGCCCAGATCCGAAGGCGGCTTAAGGACCATAAGCGTAAACCGCCATGTATGTAAAACTTGTAATGTAAGGCATGTAAGATACGTCACCGAGCCGGACACATTGTATGAGCCGGCCGGGACCCTGTAGGTGGCAGGGCGTCAACCCGTGTATATAAGGGGACAACCCGGCAGCGGCTTAGGACAAGAAACAACAGATTCGAGAGCCGGTCAAGCGTATTCGCTCCCCGCTCATCGAAACCCTAGCAATTCCACATACAGCTGGATTAGGCTTTACCTTCACCGTAAGGGGCCGAACCAGTATAAACTCCTTGTGTCATTTGTCCTGATTAACCCCTTTAAGCTAACCTCAATGCGATGGCTCCACAACTAAGTCCTCTCTCTAGGACATCTGACGTGATATTTCCACGACAGTTGGCACCCACCGTGGGGCTATCGCAATATGGTTTCGAGTTCTTGAAGGGCAACTTCGAAGGTATCAAGGGATACGTCATGGGCCAGATGACTAAGAGTCGCCACGGCAGGCTCTACATCGATGATGTAGGCTGGGGCCCCGAGGCCGGCTCAATTGAGTACGGATACCGGGTCCCCTTCAGCGGAATTCACGTCTTCATTGGCAAGATCGGCGAACCGGGCCCTGAGCCGGACATCTGCACCGACATCGTCGAGACGGCTCAACGTGCGAGACCCACCCGGATTCGGCCGGCCATGAAGCGTGCCTTTGTGGGATTTATCCATGGAGAGGGATTTGAGGACAGATCAACATCTGGAGACGAGACCGTCGTCTATTCCAATGGCGTGTCATCCACTGGTGAGACAGAGTCGTCATATCAATTGCAAGACGGCTGGCTTGGGGGCTGTTCCGATGGCGACAGTATTCCGGACACCCATGAGCCACCGAACCGGGTTGCGATCTTCATGGCCGGTACACAACCTGTACAGCTGATACGTCTCCATCGTATCTATAATTTTTGATTGTTCCGTGCCAATATTATTCAACTTTCATATACTTTTGGCAACTTTTTATACTATTTTGGGACTAACATATTGATCCAGTGCCCAGTGCCAGTTCCTGTTTGTTGCATGTTTTATGTTTCATAGAAACCCCATATCAAACGGAATCCAAACGGGATAAAAATGGACGGAGAATATTTTTGGAATATTTGGATAATTCGGGAAGAAAAATCCACGCGAGACGGTGCCCGAGGGAGGCACGAGGCAGGGGGGCGCGCCCCACCCCCTGGGCGCGCCCCTGACCCTTGTGGGCTCCCCGTAAGGCGGTTGATGCCCTTCTTTGGCCGCAAGAAAGCTAATTTTTGGAAAAAAAAATCACGGCGAAGATTTCAGTCCAATCGGAGTTACGGATCTCCATTCTCCGTATATATATATATATACATTTGGGCTATTCTGTTACGCGTAACAGAATATTATTCTGTTACCCTTTTTGAACTGACGGTTTCAGGTGGCTGTACTAATGTTTTTGAAGCGGTTGAACTGATGCTTTCAGTTGTGTTTAACAGATCGTCTTCTTTAGTTCAAAAACTTTTTGTAATTTTTTTGTCGGAACGTGGCGTGTAATATATCGTTGGAAAGCTCTTGACAACCATATTTCAAGTATATTGAACGTTTTTGCAAAATCATTATGGTTTAAGAGCAGTTTTGAAAAAACCATTTTTTCCAAAATCGAAAACGTGAATCGTATTTTGGACTCAATTTTCAAACGGTTTGTCGGAATTGAGCAAAGAAGATGGCGTTGGAAAGCTGGTTAAAATCCGCATCTTCCATATATGTATTGTTTTTTCTAATTCTATATGATTTAAAAGTAATTTGAAAAACGGTGAAATTCTGGGCGAAACGTATTTTCACGATTTTTTGCAAACGGTTTTTCGGATTGACGCAAATGATACGACGTTGGAAAACTATGTAAAACGCGCAACTTTTTCATATAGAAATGTTTTTCTAATTCCTTACGGTTTAAAAATGAATACGAATACGGTCCAATTTGATTTTGAACGAGATTTTTTTTTAAAGTTTGTCAAAATATGGCAAATAATATACCGTTGGATAGCTATCGAAAATGCGAAACTTAGTCATGTTATACGTTTTCTCTACTTCGCAACCGTTTAAGAGTAATTTTGAATACGGCATGACGGATCCTGCTGTTTTTTCGTGTGAAAAACAGAGTAGTCGTACTGATATATATGTTTGTTTGTACTGAGCTATTTTTTGTAGAGTAATTTTCAATGGTTCCGGAAAAGGGTACTTGTACTGATGCTTGCATGGGTTTGTACTAAGCGTGTTTTCACTAACTAGACTTTGCTCTGTTTTTTTGGTAATATTTTTCTCATAAGTTTTCAACGGTTTACTGTATCGTCGCCCCTGTACTTGTATGGTTTGTATCATCAAACTGAATGATATTTTATTCAAAAAGAAAATGTGTTTGTTTTGTTTCCTTTTTTTAACTCATTTTTTTTGACAACGTTGTTCTGAACTTCTCTCATTTTACGACTTGTACTGAGGTACTTACTAAGTAGGATTTTCACGGGGTTTCTTTTTTTGCTTGAACTTTACAATTTGAATTTCTGTCGTTTCTTTTATTCCAAACAGACCATCATTTTTAACTCGTACTGAGGTACTTACTGCGCCCGAGCTGGGGTGGCTCGAGCACGATGGAGTTGTGGACGGCGCCAAGCACGTCGGTGGACTGACGTCGCAGGTGCTGGTGCTGGAATAGCTCCATCTCTGGCTTTACCCATGGCATCGCGCCAGATGGCGAAAGGTTGCCTGGTGGCCGGGCCTCACGCGAACTGATGCACGCGCATCACCTGGCCGGCCGGGAGGTGGAGGCGCGCTGGCGAAGGGGAGGAGGCGGGGGCAGGGAGGATGAGGCCGGGCAGCGTTGCGCGTGGGGAGGGAGGCGGCAGTGCGCGGGGAGGGAGGCGGCGGCGCGGTGGGGGGCCGGTGGCTGGGGCGGTGGGGGCCGGTGGCTGGGGCGGCAGCGCGGTGGTGAGGCCGGTGGTCGGTGCGGCCGATCCACTCGCTGCGGAAGAAGGAAGGTGGAAGAAGTGGTGGGCCGCGGGGAGGTTCAGTTCGATGGGCTCCGCCGGTGGCCAGTCACAGCGCCGCGGGCTCCCTCGCTCCGGCTGACGCCGTCGCTCGCTCGCCCACGACGGCTGCCTCCGGCGGAAGGAGGTGGGTTAGGTTCAGGATGGCTCAGGGAGTTTCTATGGTGTAGCTCGTCGCGTCCTTATAGAGCCTAGGGGTAACAGAATAATATTCTGTTACTAGTAATAGAATAGTCCAGCCCTATATATATATATATATATATATATATATATATATATATACGAAACGGTGAAAGGGCAGAAGGGGAGAACGCAGAAACAGAGAGAGACAGATCCAATCTCGGAGGGGCTCTCGCCCCTCCCACGCCATGGAGGCCAAGGACCAAAGGCGAAACCCTTCTCCCATCTAGGGAGGAGGTCAAGGAAGAAGAAGACGAAGGGGCCCCCTCTCCCCTTCTCTTCCAGTGGCGTCGGAATGCTGCCGTGGCCATCATCATCACCGCAATCTTCACCAACAACTTCACCGCCATCATCACCAACTCTTCCCCCCTCTATGCAGCGGTGTAACCTCTCTCTTACCCGCTATAATCTCTACTTACACATGGTGCTCAATGCTATATATTATTTCTCAATGATGTATGGCTATCCTATGATGTTTGAGTAGATCTGTTTTGTCCTATGGGTTATTTGATGATCGTGATTGGTTTGAGTTGCATGTTTTATTATTGATGCTGTCCTATGGTGCTCTCCATGTCACGCAAGCGTGAGGGATTCCCGCTGTAGGGTTTGCAATATGTTCATGATTTGCTTATGGTGGGTGGCGTGAGTGACAGAAGCACATACCTGAGTAAGTAGGTTGTTTGCGTATGGGATAAAGAGGACTTGATACTTTAATGCTATGGTTGGGTTTACCTTAATGATCTTTAGTAGTTGCGGATGCTTGCTAGAGTTCCAATCATAAGTGCATATGATCCAAGTAGAGAAAGTATGTTAGCTTATGCCTCTCCCTCAAATAAAATCGCAATAATGATTACCGGTCTAGTTATCGATTGCCTAGGGACAAATAACTTTCTTGTGACAACAAGCTCTCTACTAAAACTAACTTAGTTGTGTCTTTACCTAAACAGCCCCTACTTTTTATTTACGTAATCTTTATTATCTTGCAAACCTATCAAACAACACCTACAAAGTACTTCTAGTTTCATACTTGTTTTAGATAAAGCGAACATCAAGCGTCCGTAGAGTTGTATTGGTGGTCGATAGAACTTGAGGGAATATTTGGTCTGCCTTTAGCTCCTCGTTAGGTTTGACACTCTTACTTATCGAAAACTGTTGCGATCCCCTATACTTGTGGGTTATCAACAACACTCATCAACAGCAGCGGAGCTGGTTTCCGGGTCAGGAGCGACGACGGCTGCCGGGGCAGGAGGCCCTGAGCGCCCGCCGGTTTAGGTTTTAACTAACTTATTGGATAAGCTGACTACGCTGATTACGACAGATGTTAACCCGGTGGATCAAGATCAGCATAATGCGGCGATTATAAAAGTGCGTGATGATATGGCACAGGCCAGGGAGGCACTGAACGCTGAAAATACCAGGATGGTTGAGGAGCGGGTTGCTTTGGATGCACAAGCACATTGAGTCCAAGCGGAATCTTACCAGCTCATGCTAGATCAGAACGCCTCAAATGAGGTGATGAGGAGGAGGCATCAGAGTCGTCTGCCGGTGACTATTGAAGCAAGGAATCTTTTTAACATGCCAGGGCAGGAACCAGTAACCCAGCAGTAGTAAACCGGGCGGGAGCACCTGGGACAGGAACGCCGGCTCAGCCACGTGTAATGGATCCGCCTCGACAGAACAGTAATCCGCCGCAGCATATATCGACGCCACCGGGTCATTACTCCAACCCTTTGGATAACATGGTTGCGGCGGCATCCCGACTGGCGGCTATCCCTGTGGAGGGTGACTCGCCAGCAGCGGTTGAGACAAGGAGGGCTAGGGAGTTTCTTCAGACAGCATTGGTGCAGCAGCAGGCGTACTCTTATAGCCGTGATAGGATTCGTTCCACACCTCATCCGAGCCGAAGCTACAACAGACATTTAGATGAGCCGGCAGTGTCAAGCAGTGGACGGAATCATAACTCGCCGCGTGGTAATGACCTGGCGGGCGGTGGAGCTAATGCTCAGAACATGGTGGATCAAGGAAGAGCCCGTCGAGAGGCTGAGCTGGCGGCTCAGTATGCGGCTCGTCAACCAACTCCGATTCGTCCAACCACCTCGGTGGAGCTGGGTCCAACCTTTAGAAACTTAGGGTTGCCGTGTTTAGCGCCGGATCTGCGGAATGAACGTCTGCCCAAGGATTTCAAAGGGCCTCGTAAGGTGCCCAATTACACCATTGATTTAAGTCTTGAAGCATGGATTGAGAGTTATGAGATGGCGATGGAGTTGTTGGATGTCAGTGAAGCAGCTTGTGCTAAATACTTTCCTTTGATGTTGGAAGGAACAACCCGTACTTGGTTAAAGGGGCTCCCAGCTAATTCCATCGGGTCATGGGCCGAGTTAAAGGCCTGGTTCATCTAGAACTTTAAGGATACGTGTTAACAGCCCATGTCCATTGTGGATCTGGCCTCTTGTGTCCAAGAGGAAGGTGAGTCAATAACCCATTGGGTGCGCCGGGTCTCAACAATCTTACATTCATCAGATCGTATTAACACCAACTCAGCAGTGTTGATGTTGGAGAACAATTGCCGTTTCCTGCCTCTGAAGCAGAAGTTAGGACGGGTCAAGCGTCACTGCAATGACATGGGGACGCTCATGGCAACTCTAGTTAAATATGCTGACTCTGATAGTACCAAAGATCTCGAGTCTAATGACGATAAAGCAGGGAAGGGAAAGACGAGCGGCAACGTTAAAGGCCAGCAATATAACCCGGGAGGCAATGGTAAGCGCAAGCTGATAATAGTTTGACTTTATGGCTAACACCAATGTACATGACATTGGACAACGTCGTAAGGGCAGGCCGCCGCCAAGAGCCGGCAGGTCCAGTGTCAATCTTGAGCGGATGTTGAATGAGCCCTACCCATGACATGGTACGAAGGAAAGGCCATCAGGGCACCTGTGGAAGGATTGTAACATCATGAGGGAGTTCAATAATTCAAACTTTTTTCATAACAGTCACGGGCCTGGTGGCGGTCCTGGGTCCGGCTCTCATGGTCCAGGTCACGGCGGTGGCGGCTCTAATTCCGGGTTTCAGGGAAATCAGAATAATCATGGCAACTAGGGTGGTTACAACCAGCAAGGTAATCAGGGGGGCAGCAGCAGTAGTCTGGTTATTAGAGCAACCCAAAACAGTTGAATAGTGGGCAGTATCACGTATTTACCACTAGCTTATGTAAACATGACCGGAAGCTCATAAGAGGGCAGTCAATGCTGTTGAGCCGGCGGTTCCCCGCTACTTGCGTTGGTCTGAGCAGTCCATTGTGTGGAGCTGGGAGGATCACCCACCCTGAGTTGATAATCCGGGTCACTTAGCGTTGGTGGTGGCACCTTAGGTTGGAGGGTATAAGTTCACCAAGGTACTCATGGATGGAGGAAGCAGTATTAACATTCTCTATTATGAGACCTTCCGTCGCATGGGATTGTCAGACAAAAATCTTAAGCCGTCAAACACCGTTTTCATGGTGTGGTGCCTGGTAAGTCGGCATATCCAGTGGGTAAGATAGCTCTGGAGGTTGCTTTTGGAGATGACCATGATTCCAGGTCAGAGACATTGGCCTTTGAAGTGGTGAAAATCAAAAGCCCATATCATGCTTTGTTTGGACGGCCGGCTTATGCTAAGTTCATGGCCAGGCCCTGCTATGTTTATCTGCAGCTCAAGATGCCGGGTCACAAGGGGACCATCACAGTACATGGAAGCCGGAAGATAGCTTTGGAGTGTGAAGAGGGTGATGCAGCTTATGCCAAGTCAGTTTGTGCGATAGAAGAGTTAAATTTCTACAAGGACAATGTTGACCCGGCAGATATGATGTCCCTAAAGAAGCCCACAATAGAGCATGACCCGGTTTTGAAGTTTAAATCGGCAGATGATACCAAGATGATTAATTTTGTTCCTGGCGACTCGTCTAGGCAGTTCACAATCAGTGCCAATCTGGATCCAAAATAGGAAGGCGCGCTCATCTAGTTCATCCGTGAGAACCGGGACATTTTTGCATGGAAGCCTTCTGACATGCCAGGTGTACCGAGGGAGCTCGCTGAGCACACTCTTAATATTGATCCGAAATTTAAACCGGTTAGGCAGTTTCTTCGCCGGTTTAATGAGGAGAGGTGGAAAGCTATTGGAGAAGAAGTAGCCCGGCTTCTGGCGGCTGGGTTTATTCTTGAGGTTTTTCATCCCGAGTGGTTGGCTAATCTGGTGCTGGTGCTTAAAAAATGGCACTTGGTGTATGTGTGTGGATTACACGGATTTAAACAAGGCTTGTCCAGCTGATCCTTTTGCTCTCCCTCGTATTGATCAGATTATTGATGCTACGGTGGGTTGTGAGCGTTTGAGTTTTTTGGATGCTTATTCTAGTTTTCATCAGATCAAGATGGCAGTTAAGGACCAGGAGAAGACAACATTTATAACTCCCTTTGGAGCCTTCTGCTATGTATCAATGCCTTTTGGGCTCAAGAGTGCCCAGGCGACTTATCAGAGATGTGTGCAGAACTGTTTACATAACCAGATTGGGCGCAATGTTCATGCTTATGTAGATGACATTGTAGTAAATTCAAGGAAGAGAGAGACCCTGATTGATGATTTGAAGGAGACATTTGACAATCTCCGGGTCTAGAAGATGACGATTAACCCGACCAAGTGTGTTTTTGGTGTGCCGGCAGGCCAGCTCTTGGGTTTTCTGGTTTCAGACAGATGCATTGAAGCTAACCCGGAGAAGATCAAAGCCATTACTTCTCTGGCTGAACCGGCATGTGTCAATGATGTTCAGCGACTTGCAGGTCATATTGCGGCTCTGAGCCGATTCCTAAGCCGGCTAGGTGAGAAGGCTCTGCCTCTTTATCAGATGATGAAGAAGACAGATCATTTTGTTTGGAGTGACGCTGCTAACCAAGCCTTTGAGGATCTGAAAAAACAGCTGGCTGAGCCACTCGTACTTGCTGCCCCTATTGATAAGGAGCCATTGCTGTTATATGTGGCTGCTAATGCCCGGGCCGTCAGCGTGGCTATTGTCGTGGAGCGAAAGGAGGCAGGCAAGGAGCATCCGGTTCAAAGGCCGATTTATTATATCAGTGAGGTTCTTATTGAGTCCAAGCAGAGATATCCACACTAGCACAAGCTCGTATATGGGGTGTTCTTGGCAAGCCGGAAGCTTAAGCATTATTTTCTGGGTCATCCCATCACTGTGGTCAGTTCTGCTCCTTTGGGAGACATCATCCAAAACAGAGAAGCGACTGGCCGGGTTTCCAAGTGGGCTATTGAGCTTGGACCTCATGGGTTGAAGTATGTGCCTCGCACGGCTATAAAATCTCAGGCGTTGGTGGATTTCACACTAGTAGAAAAAGGGTCAAACGTGAAGCACATTAGTGCCGGTTTGTATTTGAGCCGGCACTAATGTATACATTAGTGCCGGTTCCAACGGCTAGCCGGGCCACTTTCATTATTACCGGTTCGTGCCATGAACCGGTACTAATGAGAGTGGTGGCAGGATGTTGTCAGACTAGGGCCCCTCCAGCCCCTTTAGTACCGGTTCTTGGCACGAACCGGTCTAAAGGTCGTCCTACATAAACCCTTCGTCCACCCGAGCTCGCTCTGTTCTTCCCCTTTCCCCTCTCCTCTCTCTGTTCTTCCCCTCTTCCTCTCGAGCTCATCACACATTTTGCCCAAAATTTGTCAAGATTTGAAGGCCCCCATCCATTAAAATGATCACAAAGGTTAGCAACTTTGTCCTTTCATCTCTCATTGCTAGATTAGCTCTTGCAATGCTTTATATAGTGATTAATTTGTGAGTTTAGTAATTTGGGAGGATGTATATATATATATATGTGCTAGTATTTGATTTATATGCAATTTGAGGTCAAAAATAACACTTAGTTTGCATATGTAGGTGTGGTTTACTTAGTGCCTTCTAAATCTCCGTCGTAACCACCGTCGATCGCTCGCACCGTCCCGTCGCCGGCACCACCTTGTGGTGAGCCTCTTGTTCATGAAATTTTATATAAAAATTGATGTTTGTGTGATTTGGATATATAGTTACTCGTATAATTATCTTACCCGTACGTTGTTTGTTATACATATAGTGCCATGGTTTTGATATCCGGCCCCGTCGGCCCTCGTCCTTGTTATGATTCAGATGTGGTATATATATTCTGTTTTAAAACTAGTTGCATTTCGTGTTTATGACAAATTATGCCCATCAAGTTGACATAGAAATTTTTTCTAGGAGGTATGTGAACCGGAAATTCCAACCGACCCTATTGTCGAGAGGTTAAATTTAGTTGAAAGAGAAAACAAGTACTTGAAAGAAAAATTGAAAAGAATTGAGGGGGAGAAGATGGAATTGGAGTTGCATGTTGCCGATGTCGTCGATGATCACAAGATCAAGATGGAGAAAATGCGCTTGAAGATTAGAAAGATTAGAAAATATGCCATCGATAGTGAGGCTTGGTATCATTATGCTGTTGGATCCATTGTTACCTTAGTTGCGATCTTGATCGCATTTGTTGTTGCATTTAAATGCTTTAGCTAGAGAGTTATTTGTTTGTTGCATTTAAGTGTTGTATGAACTTTATGTATGAACTTGTATTAATTTGGTCTATTCGGTGTTGTGTAATGAAGATGAGCCGGCAATGGATGTACGATGACCGATGCTCTCCCCAGTTCGTTGAGGGCGTGCATACTTTTCTGCTTGCGGCTGAGGCAAACAAGCGGGCGGATGGTTTTATGCCTTGTCCATGTGCTGGCTATAAGAATGGTCACAATTACTCTACGTCAAGAACCATTCACGTCCACCTGTTTAAGTCCGGTTTCATGCCCCACTATAATGTTTGGACCAAGCACGGAGAAAGAGGGGTTATGATGGAAGACAATGAAGAAGAAGAGGACGACGACAGCTATCCTGGCCATGGGTTCCCTGAATATGATGATACAACAATGGGGGAAGAAGCTGAGCCGGTAATGCGGGAAGAAGCTGAGCCGGCAATGCGGGAAGAAGCTGAAGAAGAGGCATCAGATGAGCCCATTGATGATCTAGGTCGGGCCATTGCCGATGCAAAGAGAAACTGCGCAAGTGATTTGGAGAAGAAGAAGTTACAGCGCATGTTAGAGGATCACAAAAAATTGTTGTACCCGAATTGCGTAGGTGACAAGAAAAAGCTGGGCACCACACTATAATTGCTGCAATGGAAGGTAGAGAATGGTGTATCTGACAAGGGATTTGGAAAGTTGCTGGTAATGATAAAGGATATGCTTCCAAAGGACAACGAATTGCCCGAGAGTACGTACGAAGCAAAGAAGGTTGTCTGCCCTCTAGGGTTAGAGGTGCAGAAGATACATGCATGCCCTAATGATTGCATCCTCTACCGCGGTGAGTACGAGGATTTGAACGCTTGCCCGGTATGTGGTGCATTGCACTATAAGATCAGCCGCGATGACCCTGGTGATGTCGAGGGCGAGCGCCCCAGGAAGAAGATTCCTGCCAAGGTGATGTGGTATGCTCCTATAATACCACAGTTGAAACGTTTGTTCCAAAACAAAGAGCATGCCAAGGCGATGCGATGGTACAGAGAAGACCGTAAGAAAGACGGAAAGTTGAGAGTACCTGCTGACGGGTCGCAGTGGAGAAAAATCGAAAGAAAGTACGGGAAGGAGTTTGTAGATGACGCAAGGAGCGTATGGTTTGGTCTAAGCGCAGATGGCATTAATCCTTTTGGGGAGCAGAGCAGCAACCATAGCACCTGGCCTGTGACTCTATGTTTGTATAACCTTCCTCCTTGGTTGTGCATGAAGCAGAAGTTCATTATGATGCCAGTGCTCATCCAAGGCCCTAAGCAACCCGGCAACGACATTGATGTGTACCTAAGGCCATTAGTTGAAGAACTCTTACAACTGTGGAATGGAACAGGTGTACGTGCGTGGGATGAGCACATGGGGGAAGAATTTGACCTAAAGGCGTTGCTGTTCGTGACCATCAATGATTGGCCTGCTCTCAGTAACCTTTCAGGATAGACAAACAAGGGATACTGCGCATGCACGCACTGTTTGGACGATACCGACAGTATATATTTGGCTAATTGTAAGAAGAATGTGTACCTGGGACATCGTCGATTTCTTCCGAGCAGGCATCCCGTAAGAAATAAAGGCAAGCATTTCAAAGGTGAGGCGGATCACCGGACAAAACCTCGCCACCCTACTGGTGTTGATGTACATGATATGGTCAAGGATTTGAAGGTGGTCTTTGGAAAGGGTCCTGGTGGACAACCTGTTCTGAATGACGCTGACGGACGCGCACCCATGTGGAAGAAGAAATCTATATTTTGGGACCTGCCCTATTGGAAAGACCTAGAGGTCCGCTCCGCAATCGACGTGATGCACATGACGAAGAATCTTTGTGTGACCCTGCTTAGCTTCTTGGGCGTGTATGGGAAGACAAAAGATATACCTGAGGCACGAGAGGACCAGCAACGTATGCACGGAAAAGACGGCATACATCAGGATCATGCAAGCTACGCTCTTACCAAAGAAGAGAAGGAAATCTTCTTTGAATGCTTGCTCGGTATTAAGGTACCGTCTGGCTTCTCGTCGAATATAAAGGGAATAATAAACATGGCAGAGAAAAAGTTCCAGAACCTAAAGTCTCATGACTGCCACGTGATTATGACGCAACTGCTTCCAGTTGCATTGAGGGGGCTTCTACCGGAAAACGTTCGATTAGCCATTGTGAAGCTATGTGCATTTCTCAATGCAATCTCTCAGAAGGTAATCGATCCAGAAATCATACCAAGGTTAGAGAATGATTTGGTGCAATGTCTTGTCAGTTTCGAGTTGGTGTTCCCACCATCCTTCTTCAACATCATGACGCACGTCCTAGTTCACCTATGCGAAGAGATTAACGTTTTGGGTCCTGTATTTCTACACAATATGTTCCCCTTTGAGAGGTTCATGGGAGTCTTAAAGAAATATGTTCATAACCGTGCTAGGCCAGAAGGAAGCATCTCCAAGGGCCGTCAAAATGAGGAGGTCATTGAGTTTTGTATTGACTTTATTCCTGACCTTAAGCCGATTGGTGTTCCTGAATCGCGGCATAAGGGCAGACTGGATGGAAAAGGCACGCTAGGAGGGGAACAAATAATATGTATGGACGGACATTCTCTCACTGAAGCACACTACACAGTTCTACAGAATTCCGCCTTGGTGGCTCCGTATATGGATGAACACAAGAATTTGCTACGCTCCAAACACCCAGAGCGGTCTGATGACTGGATTACACGTGAACAAACCAGGAGTTTCGCCAGCTGGTTGCAGACACGTACCATGCATGACACCTCTATTGAAGATGACATGTACTTGCTATCCCAGTTACCATCTTCGAATATAATGACTTTCAAAGGGTACGAGATAAATGGTAATACATTTTACACGATCGCCCAAGATAAGAAGAGCACCAACCAAAACAGTGGTGTCCGCTTTGATGCAGAAACCAAGACAGGAAAGGAAACATATTATGGTTATATACAGGACATATGGGAACTTGACTATCGACGTGGTTTGAAGGTCCCTTTGTTTTGGTGCAAATGGGTCAATATGACACGAGGCGGGGTAACGGAAGACCCGCAGTACGGAATGACAACAGTGGATCTCAACAATCTTGCGTATGTAGACGAACCATTCATCCTAGCCAATGATGTGGCACATGTTTTCTATGTGAAGGACATGTCTACCAAGCCAAGAAAAAGAAAAGATAAGGAAGCGAATGCATCATACGATGAGCCGAAGCGGCACATAGTTCTTTCTGGGAAGAGAAACATCGTGGGAGTGGATGACAAGACAGACAAGTCAGAAGATTATGAAAAGTTTGATGAAATTGCTCCATTCACAGTGAATATTGACCCGAGCATCCTGTTAAATGATGAAGATTTTCCATGGTTACGGCGCAAAGGGACACACGCGAAGAAAAAGTTTCACACCCAAAGATCTGGGATGTGATCGGCTTCACTATCATCACTTTCTTCTGTGTTTCACACCCAGAAGGGAATCTCTGTAATAGTTAGGGTAGTTAATTATGTGTTTTGGCATTTGAAACGCGAAAAATTTTTATGTGCAAACAAATTCTTTCATGCCTTTACTGATTTTTAAAGTTAAGTTATTCACAAACTAGTGATTCACACTAATTTCAAATAATTCAAAATTTAAACTATTCAAATTTGAAAACTACGGGCACTAACAGAAAGTTTGTAATTTTTTGTACCTAAAGCAAAAATATTCACAAAGAAACTCTAAATACACAAAAAAAACAACTAAAAAATAAATAAAGCAAAAAAATAAATAAATAAGCACGCCTACTAGGCCAGAGCGGCCTGCATACGACTAGAAACCCAACCTGTTGTTGGGCTAGGATGCAGGCCCGCAAAGGCCCAGTAGGCCAACAGGGCAGCACAGAACATGTAGGCCCAGTAGGCCTGCTTTGGAGAGGAGCTCGAGAGAGCTACCGCACGGGGGTTTATAAACCAGCGCGGTCGCCCCTCGGCTAGCGAGGTGGGACTAAACTTGCACACCGCACCTGCGCCAGCGCACCCCCTTTAGTACCGGTTCGTGGCACCAACCGGTACTAAAGGGGGGCCTTTAGTACCGGTTGGAGCCACCAACCGGTACTAAAGGGGGTGCGGTTCCCGCCGCTTGGCCTGGCCAAAACAGGCCTTTAGTACCGGTTGGTGGCTCCAACCGGTACTAAAGGTGCCTTCTATATATACAACACTTACGAAAATTTTATTCTCCCTCTGTTTCTTCCTCCGTTTCCCCATTGAAGCACCGCCCGCGCGCCCCGATCGATCGACGCCGTCGCCGTCGCCGCCCCCGTCCCCGTCGCTGCCCTCATCTCCGTCGCTGCCCCAGGCCCGTCCCCGTCGCGCCATCCCCGCGTCGCCGCCCCCGCGTCACGCCCTGGCCCGTCGCCGCCCCCGGCCGTTGCCTCGCCGTCGCCGTCGCCCCGCTGTGAGCTCTCCCCCTCTAACCCCTCTCCCTCGCCCCCGGCGGCCACCATGGGCGCCGCCCCTCCCCGAGCCCATACACACACACAAGCATGATGAACACACACACACACACACGTACATATGTATGAATTAATGCATGTATATATTAGTATATACGTATTTTGTATGTTTAATTAGTTTAGATTTTTTAGATTATTATTTTTTCACTAGTATATATGTATGAATGCATGTTAGATGGATATAATTAGTGTTTAATTAGTATGGAAATTTTTTATATAATGTTGTTTTTCAGTTTTTTAATGGATGTATAAAAGTTGTGTTTTCTGTTTTTAGTGTTAGATGCTTAATTAGTATGAAATAGCATATAGAATTTTGACATATGCAATGATAGCATAATTAGTGTTATATAGAAATGTTAGAAATTTTAGTTATCAAAATCCAATCATTAAAAAATGTTACTTTTTGCGGGCATATAGCTAGTATTTGTTCTCGACGATGCCCGGCCCGCATCCTCGCCGTCGACCCGTCCGCGACGACGTCCGACTGACCCATGTCCGGGACTGGGCTCCGCCGGGCTGGCACTGGGAGGTGCTGCCTGGAAGGGCGCGCCGCTTGATGAGGAACCCGGCCCCGGGTCCCGTCGTCGACCCTGATCTCATTTGGTGGCGTTCGCGTGGGCCAGTTTCGGTGCGGAGGGAGCCGGCCCCGCCGGAGGTGGTACGTCGCCGTGTCAGGGAGGAGGACAAGCACGTCCATCGCTACATGGTTGCGTTAGAGGGCGGCAGGTTCTCCAATACCTGGCAGTTTCTTTAGGGATCTCACTTCAGCTATGATCCTGTGAGGGTTCCTTCTCTTTGGGTGTCCACCGCCCGCGCCGCAGGAACCGCGAGTGTCCTAGATTCTTCTGTAGTATTCGATCTTTAATTAGCTACCTAGCCAGTGATGTACTATTCAATATTATATATTATTCGAGACGATGTATTCGAGATTATATCTATTATTCAAGACGATGTATTCGAGATTATATCTATTATTTGAGACGATGTATTCGAGATTATATCTATTATTCGAGACGATGTATTCGAGATTATATCTATTATTCGAGACGATGTAATTTGAATACTAAATTGTTTTATATTTCTATTGGCATAGTTAAATAAAAGCTATGGTGGACAATACCGACAGAGAGGGAGAACAGACCATGTTCGATATAATACGCGGGCCAGATGATGATCAGAATGAAGAAGATTATGACGGCTCCGAATTTCTAAACAACACCGGAGAGGGTGATATGATATTCGATCGCGACGACCGAATTGATGAAGTCATGAACTACGATTATGACAATGATGAAGAACATGTTGATCCTGAAACAACAAAGACCGGCGAGGTATATATATTTATATAAGCAGGCATCTGGTGATCATCACATGTTTTAAATGAGTTGAAGATATATTAACGAATCGATCTTTCTTCTTTCAGCCATCCGGATCGAGCAAATCTTCAGGCAACAGGACGAAACGAGGCCCGAACAAAAATTTGAAGGAGGGCGTAAAGTATAATATCGAGGCAATCAAACCTAATGGCGAACCATTAGCGCCTAAGAAGATTGCGGACAAGTTCGTTCGTCAGTGCGGAGTTCTTGTGAAGGACCAACTCCCGATCTCCCTTCAAGAATGGAGAGAGCCAGCAAAGCCACGTCCAGATCTTACTTTTGTCGACGACAGACAAAAAAGTCTGCTTTGGGATACTCTCATGGAACATTTCACCCTACCAGATCATTTCACAGAAACAGATGTGCAGAAAGTCAAGGACGCTGCTCTTAGGAAGATGGCGGTTGCATTCAAGAACCACAAGAATCGTGAATGGGACAAGTACGTCAAGGGAGGAAGGAAGACTCCAGTATTTGAGGGAACACTAGAGAATCAAAGTGCTCATTGGGACGATTTCATGAAATTCAAGGATTCAGAATTAGCTAAGGAACGGTCGAGAATAAACAAGAAGAATGCCGAAAAAAAGGATAAGTTCCATAAGCTGGGGCCAAGTGGCTACGCGGTGGCAATGCCTAAGTGGGATAAGTCTGAGAAAGAGATGGAGGATGCAGGTGTCACTCCGGTTACTAAGAGCTGGCCCCCCAGGTGCAGGACTTGGTTCTATGCGCATGGGGGGGAGTTGGACCCGAAGACAGGCAAAGTTTCGACGAAGGCATGTCTGAACGGAGCCGACGATAATATACTTGTTGCAATAGAAGAGGCTCGAACGAGGGTGTTCCAGCCCAACAGAGAGAACGATGAGCTTACGCGTGCCCTGGGAAATCCTGAACACCCGGGAAGAACACGAGGCAAGGGCGCTATTCCGTGGTATGAGGGGTTTTCGGACTGGAACGCCGACTGCAGAACCCGTGCGAGAAGGAAGATTGCGGAGGAGAAGCAGAGGAAGATGGAGGAGGAGAAGAGGAAGCTGGACTATGAACGCCTTCAAGGCCTAGAATCAGCGCACGCGGACTTGGTAGTCAAATTCCAGCGGCAGCAGGAGCAGATCGACTCACTTAGCCAGCAAAGGGGGTCTCAGCAGCTGCAGCAGCTAGCGGATGATCCAGCATTGGATACCACCGCCCCATCCATGCCGAGAAGCAGCGTGGGTTCCGCCCCGTTTGACGCAATGCTGGATAGATACCCCGTGGATGACATCACGGAGAACACTAACTGCGAGCTACACTTCAAAATTAAGAACATATCCTTGAAGGTGGCGGACGGCGTTGCTTATACAAATTCCCCCGATGCAACTTTCCATTGCAACCCGATTCCAGCAGGCTATGCTCGTGTCGTGGTTGATGAGGTGGTGGACCAATATTCGGGGCTAGAGCTTGACATTCCTGGAGGTGACGAGGAGCACACACTCGGAGATGCCAAACATCATATCATCCTATGGAGAAAGGATTGCATCATCTTTCGAAGGCCACCGACACCGCGTCACCCGACTCCTCGTCGAAGTCCGCCACCGAGTCAGCAGACTCCCGCTCCTCCAAGTCCACCAACGCATGAGGCCACTCCTCCTCCTCCAAGTCCGGCAAAGTGTCAGGCCACTCCTCCTCCAAGTCCGACACAGCGTCAGACGTCCACTCCTCCTCCAAGTCCGGCACAACCTCAGGCCACTCCTCCTCCAAGTCCGGCACAGCTTCAGGCCACTCCTCCTCGTCCAACTCAGCCCCGTCAGCCGTCTCCGCCGCCTCAGCAATCGCAGAAGAGACACCCCGCAGCTATGGTGCGTAGCGGTACGAGTCGAGGTCATAGTACATGAAGTACAGGTGGAGGCAAGCGATATAAATATGGTCCAAACCTCACTAGTCCTCTTCCTGAGAGGGCTTACAACAGGATCGAGGAGCAAACCAATGCCATAGTGCGGGCAGAAGTCGACGCCCATTTTGGATCGAAACAGCCACCGCCGCCAAGGGAGAAAGTGCCTGTGGAAGTAGTTGACCACTTCATTTGTATGGCTCAACCACCAGCTCCTAAGCCTGTTGACACAGACTATGAGCGCCACATCAGGAAGTTACATCGACAACGTCTACAGAAGGAGGAGAGCTCGAGCTCGAGCAAACAACAAGCATCTGTCAAAAAATGCAGGAAAACCGTTGCCCAGCTGGGAGAACAGGCGGCGCAATCGATCCCCCCGCTTTTTGTGCCGCCAACAACACGTGACAGTACGCGCGCCCAATATTATTGTGGGCAAACAGTTTACGTTCCCGAGGTGGGCGATGTGGTAATAACCCAGGAGCATATAATGCAGGCTGAAACTCTCAACACCACTGTTGGACAACTCCTCAAGATCAAGGACATGCCTGTGCTTACAGAGGAGGAAATAAAACGGAAATATGCCCGGGGCCAACCTTTGGTCAAGCCAGAAGAGGTCAAGAAGCTCCCAACAAGAATGTATGAATTGCATCAATGGTACATGGACATTACCAAGAGATCCGATCGAGAGTCCCTCATGGTGCAAGTCAAGAAGGATCATTACTACCATCAGAAATCTGTGACTATTGAGTATCCTGAACTGTTTCAGTTATACAATCAAGACGCACTCGACAAATCTATCGTCAGTTGCTATTGTCTGTAAGTGATTTCTTTCTGTAATTTAAGTCTCAAGCTAGCTGTAGTGATCCTTTTGATCAATCATTACCTGTAATTATCCTCACTATATTCTTTTCTGTGGTATTATGCAGGATGAAGATGTATGAAATGAGAAAAGGTGGACGCTATGGCATTGGGTTCATTGACCCAAACACCGTTAATGAATACACATGGAAAATAAACAAGCATCATGAAAAGCAGGTAGAGGACAGCATGCTAGAGTTCTTGAAGCGCCTCAAATACAATGAAGATATACTACTTCCTTACAACTTCCAGTGAGTCACACTTTCTTGTACTACAAATTCTCTGTTTTTGCCTACTAGCTAGCTACATGTTTTTGCTTACACATGCCCGCTTAATTAAGACATGCAAATGTGTGTGCATGTAGATTTCACTGGATCTTGTGTATCATTAAAGTTGATGCCGGAACAGTTGAAATACTGGACTCACTACTCAAAGCAAATAGTGACTACAACATCTTGTTTGGGATAGTCAACAGGTAATTTCAATCATTATTAACTATATATCTCGGCCTATTTAGTTCGTCATTTCATGATATGAACTATTTAATAACCCCTTTATTCATTTTCTTTGTCGGCGGGCAGGGCTTGGGCAAGGTTCATCAGCGTCACGGAAGGCGAATGGAAACGATAGCTGAAATGGCTTCAACCCAAGGTAAGTAATTAAGTAGTACTAGCTAGCTAGCTAGCTGCCATCTCTTTAATTATCATGCTTGATTAATTATTATCTGATCAAATTAAATTCCATTCTTGTAATAAAGGCCCTGAAGCAGGCGCAGGGGACTGATCTGTGTGCATTCTGCGTTTGCGAGAACATTCGCATGATGGCGTCTGAAAGGAGCAGATCTCAAAGACAGGAATGGGTACGCTTGTCAGAACACTATTCACAATTTTTACACCATTATCGATATCTAGTCACACAACTAATACACATGCATATTGATCTCCTTCTTAACAGTTCACAGAGGTGCGGGACAAGCTCCTAGAAAGGAGCGCGTAGAAGCACTTCAAGAGGAAATAGCGGGATTTTTGCTCGACCAGGTCATAAATCCGAAGGGAGAATACTATTACCCGCTACCGCCCCCATCGACCAGGTCATGAACCACTTCCAATTGTCATCGTGCTCCGAAGGCACCAATTAGGCTAATGCCACTGGCTCCGAAGGCAACATGCATATGTAGGAGAAATTGTATATAGCTATACATGTGTGTATGTGTGAATTAATATGGTGGTTTGTGAGACATTGATGATATATATATGATTGGTTCTACTAGAAATTCTATATATATATATATGCATAACGTGTACAATGTGTTGTATCGTAAAATACCAACAAACGAAAAATAATTAAAATGGAAAACACAAAATTAAATGAAAAAGAAATCATAAAACCAAAAACCCGCCAAACATTTTAGTACCGGTTGGTGTTACCAAGCGGTACTAAAGGGCTCCCGGCCCCCGGAGCTGGCTCGTGCCACGTGGTTGCCCTTTAGCACCGGTTCGTGCTGAACTGGTACTAAAGGGGGGGGGCTTTAGTGCCCACACTTTAGTGCCGGTTATGGAACCGACACTAAAGGGCCTTACGAACCGGTGCTATTGCCCGGTTCTGCACTAGTGATCATCAATTATTGTACAGAGCTGCAGGTGCCTGAGGAAAAGCCGGATAACACATATTGGACGATTCATTTTGATGGGTCCAGGCAATTGGAGGGCTCGGGGGCTGGAGTTATTCTTGCTTCCCCTCGAGGTGATAAATTTTGTTATGTTCTCCGTTTGATGTTTCCTTGTACTAACAATGCAGCTGAGTATGAAGCTTTGCTCCATGGCCTTCGGATGGCTTAGGAGATGAATTTAAGCCAGGTTAAATGCTTCAGTGATTCAGACTTGGTGGCTCAACAAGTCTCTGGTACTTGGGATTCTAAGGATCCACTCATGGCGGCTTATCGGCAAGACGTGGATATCATCGTTGGTCACTTTAAGGGTTATCAAGTGGATCACATTGATCGAAGGAAAAATGAAGCAACGGATGCCTTAAGCCGGTTAGGTTCTCAACGTAAACCGATGCCGCCTAATGTATTTCTTGACGTCTTGCATAACTCGTCGGTCAAGTTACCCATGGAGGAGGATTTAGCTATTCCCGACCCGGAAGCTCAGTTGGTGGCGGCTCTGCACGTGATCCCGAATTGGACAGTTCCTTATTTCGCTTACATGACCCGAGGCGAGTTATACGTCTCCAACGTATCTATAATTTTTGATTGTTCCATGCTATTATATTATCAACCTTGGATGTTTTATATGCATTTATATGCTATTTTATATGATTTTTGGGACTAACCTATTAACCTAGAGCCCAGTGCCAGCTTCTGTTTTTTCCTTGTTTTAGAGTATCACAGAAAAGGAAAATCAAACGGAGTCCAATTGACCTGAAACTTCATGGAACTTATTTTTGGACCAGAAGAAGCCCATGGAGTATCAGAGATGGACCAGAAGAGTCCCGGGCTGCCCACGAGGGTGGGGGGCGCCCCCCCCGAGCGCGGCCCCTGCCTCATGGACAGCCCGGAGATCCACCAACGTGCTTCTTCCTCCTATATATATCCATATACCCTAAAAACTTCGAGGAGCAGAATAGATCGGGAGTTTCGCTGCCAAAAGCCTCCGTAGCCACCGAAAACCAATCTAGACCCATTCAGGCACCCTACCGGAGGGGGAAATCCCTCTCCGATGGCCATCTTCATCATCCCGACGCTCTCCATGATGAGGAGGGAGTAGTTCTCCCTCGGGGTTGAGGGTATGTACCAGTAGCTATGTGTTTGATCTCTCTCTCTCTCTCTCTCTCTATCTCGTGTTATTGATTTGGCACGATCTTGATGTATCGCGAGCTTTGCTATTATAGTTGTATCTTATGATGTTTCTCCCCCTCTACTCTCTTGTGATGAATTGAGTTTTCCCTTTGAAATTATCTTATCGGATTGAGTCTTTAAGGATTTGAGAACACTTGATGTATGTCTTGCACGTTCTTATCTGTGGTGACAATGGGATATCACGTGATCCACTTGATGTATGTTTTGGTGATCAACTTGCGAGTTCCGTGACCTCGTGAACTTATGCATAAGGGTTGGCACACATTTTCGTCTTGACTCTCTGGTAGAAACTATGGGGCACTCTTTGAAGTTCTTTGTGTTGGTTGAATAGATGAATCTGAGATTGTGTGATGCATATCGTATGATCATACCCATGGATACTTGAGGTGACATTGGAGTATCTAGGTGACATTAGGGTTTTGGTTGATTTGTGTCTTAAGGTGTTATTCTAGTACGAACTCTATGATAGATTGAACAGAAAGAATAGCTTCATGTTATTTTACTACAGACTCTTGAATAGATTGATCAGAAAGAATAACTTTGAGGTGGTTTCGTACCCTACCATAATCTCTTCGTTGTTCTCCGCTATTAGTGACTTTGGAGTGACTCTTTGTTGTATGTTGAGGGATAGTTATATGATCCAATTATGTTATTATTGTTGAGAGGACTTGCACTAGTGAAAGTATGAACCCTAGGCCTTGTTTCCACGCATTGCAATACCGTTTGTGCTCACTTTTATCATTAGTTACCTTGCTATTTTTATATTTTCAGATTACAAAAACCATTATCTACTATCCATATTGCACTTCTACCACCATCTCTTCACCGAACTAGTGCACCTATACAATTTACCATTTGTATTGGGTGTGTTGGGGACACAAGAGACTCTTTGTTATTTGGTTGCAGGGTTGTTTGAGAGAGACCATCTTCATCCTACGCCTCCCACGGATTGATAAACCTTAGGTCATGCACTTGAGGGAAATTTTCTACTGTCCTACAAACCTCTACACTTGGAGGCCCAACAATGTCTACATGAAGAAGGTTGTGTAGTAGACATCAAGCTCTTTTCTGGCGCCATTGCCGGGGAGGTTAGCGCTTGAAGGTATATCTTTAGATCTTGCAATCGAATCTTTTAGTTTATTGTTTTATCACTAGTTTAGTTTATAAAAGAAAATTAAAAAATGGAATT
Organism: Triticum urartu; assembly: GCF_003073215.2. Lineage (NCBI taxonomy): Eukaryota > Viridiplantae > Streptophyta > Magnoliopsida > Poales > Poaceae > Triticum > Triticum urartu. Next base: position 102,053,314 of record NC_053024.1, read on the forward strand.
GAGGGTACCTCATATGCTTCATCTTTTTAATATGTTTCATGAAAATAAGGATTCCAATAATTGTGCTCAAGTGCTAGAAGAAGAATGCATTAGAATGTTTGGCACTAAATATTTGAATGATGAGCATGATTGCACTGTTGTTAGTATGAATTCCTTGAATATCCATGATGCTAATGATATGCAAATCCACAAGCTTGGGGAAGCTATGTTTTATGAAGATGATATTTTTTGTCCCCCAAGTTTTGATGAGCAAATTTATTATGATGATAGCATGCCTCCTACTTATGATGATTATATTGATGAAAGTGGGTTTGGAAGAGTGTCAACTTTAGGAAGTAATGATCCCACTATTTTGGAGGATGTTGAATCTTATTATGATAATTATCAAAGTGGATTTGGAGAGGTCATGACTTTATTTAGTGATGATTCCACTATCTTGGAAGAGGTTTCAATCGATTATGATGAGAACAAAGTTGCTACTTATGATCATTATTGTGATGATACATATGCTATAAAAAGTAGTGATGATTATATTTATAAAACTTGGCATGATTATTATTACCCTTTTTCTGAACATTACTCTTTTAATGTGGAAACAATTTATAGTATTCGAGTCTCTTATGATACTCCCACTATTCCGAATGAGAAGAATTTTGCTTATGTGGAGAGTAGTAAATTTTCTATGCTTGTAGATCATGAAAATAATGCTTTATGTGATGGTTAAATTGTTGATTTCATTCATGATGCTACTGAAAATTATTATGATAGAGGAACATATGCCTGTAGGAATTGCAATAATATAAAGTTTCCTCTCTATGTGCTTAAAATCTTGAAGTTATGCTTGTTTTGCTTTCCTGTGCAAGTTGATTCTTGTTCCCACAAGTTTTTTGCTCACAAAATCCCTATGCATAGGAAGAGGGTTAGACTTAAATGTGCATATTCTTCATGATGCTCTCTTTATGTTTCAATTCTTATCCTTTATGTGAGCATCATTGAAATCATCATGCCTAGCTAGGGGCGTTAAACGTTAACGCTTGTTGGGAGGCAACCCAACTTAATTTTTTGTTCCTTGATTTTTGTTCCTGTTTAGTAATATATAATTCATCTAGCCTATGTTATGATTGAGTTTTTATGCTTTATTTAGTGTTTGTGCCAAGTAAAGCCTTTAGGATCTTCTTGGGTGATTGTTATTTGATCTTGCTGTAAAAAACAGAAAGTATGCGTTCACGAGAATAATTTTCATTTTTACCAGTGAGCGATAAAATACCAATTCGAACTGCAGTAGATTAATAAACAAATTGCCTAGGACTTCCTAATTTCTCAGGATTTTTGGAGTTACATAAGTATTCGAAACCTACAGATTACTACAGACTGTTCTGTTTTTGACAGATTCTGTTTTCTATGTGTTGTTTGCTTATTTTGATGAATCTATGAGTAGTATCGGAGGGTATGAACCATAGAGAAGTTGGAATACAGTAAATATTACACCAATATGAATTTAGAATGAGTTCACAACAGTACCTAAGTGGTGATTTATTTTCTTATACTAACGGAGCTTACGAGTTTTCTGTTAAGTTTTGTGTTGTGAAGTTTTCAAGTTTTGGGTAAACATTCGATGGACAATGGAATAAGGAGTGGCAAGAGCCTAAGATTGGGGATGCCCAAGGCACCCCAAGGTAATATTCAAGGAAAACCAAAAGCCTAATCTTGGGGATGCCCCAGAAGGCATCCCCTCTTTCGTCTTTGTTCATCGGTAACTTTACTTGGAGCTATATTTTTATTTACCACGTGATATGTGTTTTGCTCGGAGCGTCATTTTATTTTATTTAGTTTTGCTTGCTGTTTGAATAAAATACCAAGATCTGAAATTCTTAAATGTTAGAGAGTCTTCACATAGTTGCATAATTATTTGACTACTCATTGATCTTCATTTATATCTTTCAGAGTAGTTTGTTGTTGCTCTAGTGCTTCACTTATATCTTTTTAGAGCATGGTGGTGGTTTTATTTTATAGATATAGATGAACTCTCATGTGTCACTTATATTATTTTGAGAGTCCTAAACAGCATGGTAATTTGCTTTGGTTGTGAATTTAGTCCTAATATGATGGGCATCCAAGAGGGATATAATAAAAACTTTCATATAAAGTGCATTGAATACTAAGAGAAGTTTGATACTTGATTACTGTTTTGAGATATGGAGATGGTGATATTAGAGTCATGCTAGTTGAGTAGTTGTGAATTTGAGAAATACTTGTGTTGAAGTTTGTGATTCCCGTAGCATGCATGTATGGTGAACCGTTATCTGATGAAGTCGGAGCATGATTTATTTATTGATTGTCTTCCTTATGAGTGGCGGTCGGGGACGAGTGATGGTCTTTTCCTACCAATCTATCCCCCTAGGAGCATGCGTGTAGTACTTTGTTTCGATAACTAATAGATTTTTGCAATAGGTATGTGAGTTCTTTATGACTAATGTTGAGTCCATGGATTATACGCACTCTCACCCTTCCACCATTGCTAGCCTCTCTAGTACCGCGCAACTTTTGTCGGTACCATACACCCACCATTACCTTCATCAAAACAGCCACTATACCTACCTATTATGACATTTCCATAGCCATTCCGAGATATATTGCCATGTAACTTTCCACCGTTCCGTTTATTATGACATGCTCCATCATTGTCATATTGCTTTGCATGATCATGTAGTTGACATCGTATTTGTGGCAAAGCCATCATTCATAATTCTTTCATACATGTCACTCATGAGTCATTGCACATACCGGTACACCGCCGGAGTCATTCATATAGAGTCACATCTTGTTCTAAGTATCGAGTTGTAATTCTTGAGTTGTAAGTAAATAAAAGTGTGATGATCATCATTATTAGAGCATTGTCCCAAGTGAGGAAAGGATGATGGAGACTATGATTCCCCCACAAGTCGGGATGAGACTTCGGACGAAAATGAATAAATAAAAGAAGAGAAAGGCCATGAAAAAAGGAGAAGGCCCAAAAAATGAGAGAAAAAGAGAGAAGGGGCAATGCTACTATCCTTTTACCACACTTGTGCTTCAAAGTAGCACCATGATCTTCATGATAGAGAGTCTCCTATGTTGTCACTTTCATATACTAGTGGGAATATTACATTATATAACTTGGCTTGTATATTCCAATGATGGTCTTCCTCAAAATTGCCGTAGGTCTTCATGAGCAAGCGAGTTGGATGCATACCCACTTAGTTTCTTTTGTTGAGCTTTCATACACTTATAGCTCTAGTGCATCCGTTGCATGGCAATCCCTACTCACTCACATTGATATCTATTGATGGGCATCTCCATAGCCCGTCGATACGCCTAGTTGATGTGAGACTATCTTCTCCTTTTTGTCTTCTCCACAACCACCATTCTATTCCACCTATAGTGCTATATCCATGGCTCACACTCATGTATTGCGTGAAGATTGAAAAAGTTTGAGAACACCAAAAGTATGAAACAATTGCTTGGCTTGTCATCGGGGTTGTGCATGATTTAAATATTTTGTGTGGTGAAGATGGAGCATAGCCAGACTATATGATTTGTAGGGATAACTTTCTTTGGCCATGTTATTTTGAGAAGACATGATTGCTTTGTTAGTATGCTTGAAGTGTTATTGTTTTTATGTCAATATTAAACTTTTGTCTTGAATCTTATGGATTTGAATATTCTTGCCACAATAAAGAAGATTACATGGATAAATATGTTAGGTAGCATTCCACATCAAAAATTCTGTTTTTATCATTTACAAATCGAGGATGAGCAGGAATTAAGCTTGGGGATGCTGATACGTCTCCAACGTATCTATAATTTTTGATTGTTCCATGCTATTATATTATCAACCTTGGATGTTTTATATGCATTTATATGCTATTTTATATGATTTTTGGGACTAACCTATCTTCTATATCTAAATAGGGGCACCCCACTAGCTGATTTTCCTGACTCCTCGTGAAGCCACATCACCCGAATTGTTATAGCCGTTGATATGGTATAGCTGAGTAGTCTGCAGCCGTCTGATCAGTAACTGATGAAATTTACAGAGAGTTGCCACCGCTAAGTGACAATAACGATTCGTTCCTTCTCTCTCATCCATTCTTTCTTCTTGACAGAACCGAACATACACAGCGCAGCACACAGAAAAGAAAAGCATCGCTTGCAACAACTCATCCCCATTGCTTCCTCAACCTAGCTCGCTGTGGCAGCACACAAACTCTGATGGCACCCCAGGCGGACGCGGTCGCTCTCCCGTGTGGTTCTCTTGACAGTGCACCTGGTCACTCCCCATGGCCGGATGCCGCTCCCTCGTGTGGTTCTGTCGACAGTGCGTCCTGTCATTCCTCATGGCCAGCCTAGCTCATTTTTTTGATCTCCTTCGTTACTGGATATTATGGTGTGCGCTCTGGTGGAATGGGTTCGCGACGAATCAAGAAATAAATTTTATGTTTAGAGTTGATGCAATCCATGGCCTAAATTGTTCAATACAGTAGGATTTGGTGGTAGTTGTGCGTCTATATTTGTTCATCCATGCCTCTGCCGAAGCTTGAAGACGACCCAAACTGGGCTAGATGAGAGGCTGCGGCCGCACGGCTCGTTGCTAGGCCATATCAAGCCCAATAGTGCTGCTACATTATCTGTAGTTGTCCGTGCTAGCCCATGTAAAAGCCAGGCCCGCGACTTGCTTAGTTGGTCCTGTTGTTAGCCCATCTAACGTATGGCAATAAGGTCTCCGAGGCTTCATCTCTATCTTCCGCTAACCACCGCCGCTCTCTCTTCTACTCGCCAGTCGCCACCATGAAACGGCAGCCACCACTACATATGAAACAGCAGCATTGCATTCAACGCGGATCATTACTCCGCCCTCCATTACCCCGCCACTCTCTCTTCCGCTCGCCGCTGCCTTTTTCTTTAAAAAGACGTCCTCGAGCACGCACAATTACTCGCATCCTACTCTTTGTCTCTAGCCCTCCACTCTAGTAGGTGGATGCTCCCAATTTTTAACCATCGTCGGTCTCTCCGATTCATGAACTTATGCTTTTTGAATCTGCCTGCTTACGCTCCGGATCCACAGGTGCTTGGCTCATTGAAGAAAAAAAGCACACAACCTCTCTTTGTCCCCATATTATTCTCTAATATGTATGTGTTCCATGTACGATTTTTTGTATTCATTTCTATCGGGAATAATCTTTCAATGCTAGAGTTTAATCCCTCAAATATGTCATATGCAGTTTTTTGAAGATGGGGCAGACAGATAGTAGTTCCTATTTTTGACCTGAAACAATACCTCTGCGTACCAGATGAACTGACCAGAAAGAGGCCAGTAGGGGTAAGATTATAGTTTTTGTTTTTGTTTGCATGCTATTGAAGAGTACCATGGAATTCAACATGGATTTCCACAAGCTGTAGCAACTTAGATTACCAAACCACTTTTACTCTGTAAGAAAACTGAAACCCCCCAGTTGCATGTTGTTGGAGAGATTATTTGACATTCCATGATAGAAACACAACCGAGCATTATCTCCTTCTGGGTAAAAAATGATTATGCCCTTCAAGTGTTACTTAACTAGGTTATGTTTCATGTAATCCATCACTTGGGTTTTGGCGTATGGATCTGTCAGTATTTTACCATATCATTACAAGAGGTATATATGGGTTGCTATCATCAAGCACGCATGCAAGTAGCAACGAACTACACTTCTATTTATATTTGATATGTTGTGGCTTAAATTTTAATCCATTCTAACTCTTATTTGTACTACTTCAGGATGATCATATGCATGTATATGGATTCAGCTTATGCAATTATATATGGGCTGAATTGCATTAGTAATTATTTATATTGTGGCTTAAATTGTAACCCAGCCGAACTTCCATTAGTAACTACATGATGATCCTACGCATGTAGTGAGATATGGATTCACCTTATGGACCTATGAAAATTGAATTTGTGATATATGCGCCGCTATCCACTTTATTGGGATGATTATGTAGATTTTATTATAATTGTTGTCAATATATACGATTTTCCTATTACATGTGCAAATGGTACAAAAAAATAAAGATTGGCCATATAATTTTTTTGAATGAAATTGCTTCCAAAATATTGATTACATCGATAGTAACAAAAGTTGTCAAAATGTTACAGCAAGCCTCAAGGCCTAGCAAGTATATGTTTGCTTTCACGATGTCCACATTTATCCTTGCACCAGCTCTCATCTAGAAAATCCCGCAGCAACGCGCGGGTAGCACCTAGTTAACATAGAGCCCAGTGCCAGTTTCTATTTTTTCCTTGTTTTAGAGTATCGCAGAAAAGGAAAATCAAACGGAGTCCAATTGACCAGAAACTTCACAGAACTTATTTTTGGACCAGAAGAAGCCCACGGAGTATCGGAGATGGACCAGAAGAGTCTCCGGCTGCCCACGAGGGTCTCGGGTGCCCCTGCCTCGTGGACAGTCCGGAGATCCGCCGATGTACTTCTTCCTCCTATATATATCCATATACCCTAAAAACTTCGGGGACTAGAATAGATCGGGAGTTCCGCCGCCAGAAGCCTCTGTAGCCACCAAAAACCAATCTAGACCCGTCCCAGCACCCTGCCGGAGAGGGGGAATCCCTCTCCGGTGGCCATCTTCATCATCCCGAGGAGGGAGTAGTTCTCCCTCGGGGCTGAGGATATGTACTAGTAGCTATGTGTTTGATCTCCTTTTCTCTCTCTCTCTCTGTCTCTCTCTCTCGTGTTCTTGATTTGGCACAATCTTGATGTTCGCGAGCTTTGCTATTATAGTTGGATCTTATGATGTTTCTCCCCCTCTACTCTCTTGTGATGAATTGAGTTTTCCCTTTGAAGTTATCTTATCAGATTGAGTCTTTAAGGATTTGAGAACACTTGACGTATGTCTTGCACGTGCTTATCTTTGGTGACAATGGGATATCACGTGATCCACTTGATGTATGTTTTGGTGATCAACTTGCGAGTTCCATGACCTCATGAACTTATGCATAGGGGTTGGCACATGTTTTCGTCTTGATTCTCCGGTAGAAACTTTGGGGCACTCTTTGAAGTTCTTTGTGTTGTTTGAATAGATGAATCTGAGATTGTGTGATGCATATCATATAATCATATCCACGGATACTTGAGGTGACATTGGAGTATCTAGGTGACATTAGGGTTTTGGTTGATTCGTGTCTTAAGGTGTTATTCTAGTACGAACTCTATGATAGATTGAATGGAAAGAATAGCTTCATGTTATTTTACTACAGACTCTTGAATAGATTGATCAGAAAGAATAACTTTGAGGTGGTTTCGTACCCTACCATAATCTCTTCGTTGTTCTCCGCTATTAGTGACTTTGGAGTGACTCTTTGTTGTATGTTGAGGGATAGTTATATGATCCAATTATGTTATTATTGTTGAGAGGACTTGCACTAGTGAAAGTATGAACCCTAGTCCTTGTTTCCATGCATTGCAATACCGTTTGTGCTTACTTTTATCATTAGTTACCTTGCTGTTTTTATATTTTCAGATTACAAAAACCATTATCTACTATCCATATTGCACTTGTATCACCATCTCTTCGCCGAACTAGTGCACCTATACAATTTACCATTGTATTGGGTGTGTTGGGGACACAAGAGACTCTTTTTTATTTGGTTGCAAGGTTGTTTGAGAGAGACCATCTTCATCCTACGCCTCCCACAGATTGATAAACCTTAGGTCATCCACTTGAGGGAAATTTGCTACTGTCCTACAAACCTCTGCACTTGGAGGCCCAACAACGTCTATAAGAAGGTTGTGTAGTACACATCAGCGAGTTACCTGAGGATGAAACTTTAGCTAGGCAGATAGCTCGGCGGTCTAAGTCAATGACAATTGTTAATGGAGAATTACATCACCACAGTGTTACAGGGGCATTTCAACGTTGTGTTTCTCCAGAAGAGGGCTATGAGATCTTACGAGAGATCCATGAAGGAGATTGTGGTCATCACGCCGGTTCAAAATCCCTTGTGGCTAAAGCTTTCCATCATTGAGAAACAGTATAATGCAGCTAGCTAGGAGCCTCCATAGCGATTTGACTACATCAACTGTTGGATCCTCGAACCAACAATTCAGATCCAACTCTCATCGTCCCAGGTCCCCTGCGCGCTGCATGCACCGTCTCGCGGGCCTCTTCTCCATAGAACGACCTGCTTTTGCTCACCTTAATCGGGCCGTCCAAGGCCCACTTCTTATCCAACCGAACAAGTTCTCTGTTCCTCCGCATCCCCGTATCTTCCTCTGCACCGTTCGTGCCTTCCTCCCTGATGCGCTGGCTTTCCGTCGTGGGCGTGCTTGTGCTACGCGACTGCATCCACGCCGGTCCGGTTCACCCTCCTTCTACTCTTCCTCCGTACCACCTTCCTTGCAGTCTGCAATCCGTGTTCTTTCTCCCATTCATCTGCGGCCTCCACCTTGTTCGGCAGCCATGTTTCTTGCCTAGGGTTAGTTTGTGTTCACATACTCTCCTTCATCCCTGTTTTATCATTTGTTCATTACCCAGTCATCTTACTTGCAATTTTTTTGGATCTGCTCGATGGTTCAGATTTTCTGATTGGAGCAAGTCCATTGGAGATAATATGAGAGGAGAAGGAAGAGGATCTTTGTGTTGGGAACGACGGTGGCAGATGGCTGATCTCTCGCTGGCGGCTACCCTTCTCTCCAGGGGCTGGCTTCTCCCTACACAGTGCTTCGTCAGCGTCTGTGGCTATGGACAACGAGAGGGACATGGAGGTAGCCGAGGTCATGTCGTGGATTCTGCGCAATCCTGTGCAGGGGCATCACTCATAGCGATGACACGCTGATGGCTGGAGGTGGGAAGAAATTCACATCTGTCAAGGACTCAAGGTCGCCTGGGGTGCCACCATTTGAACCGACCATGTGTAAGAACAAAATGTGACAACTGCAAGGAAATATTGTGATTTCTAGGATCACCTATTCATCTTTGAGATAATCTCTTGTGTTCCTCGGCCTGTGAGTAGTTAATTGTTTTCTTCTCTCATCAGGTGAATGATAACTTGGAGGTTTTGTTGCTCAATGAATTTGTACAACACTGCCGGTAAATAGCTAACCATTTAACTTGTCTTAGAGAAACAATACGCACTATTCTCCATCTACGTGGCTGCACTGTGCCATTATCAATCAGGAGCTCCAAGCTTTATGAGTAAGTCTCCACATTCTCTAGAGAGTGTTTGCCTCTAAATTGACCATTCTTTTAACCTGTACAAGGTAGGGTAAGATTTTCTTTTCCCAGTTTTGATGTCCGTGTGATGTGCCAATGTTGGCATTCATTCTCATGCTTGAAATTCTATTGACAAAAAATCATAATTTACGCGAAGTGAAAGAACCGGTGATTTATTTTCTGTTCTGCAAGAATGATTAGAATGTGATTAGTCCATATATTCCAATGTTGGCCATTATATGATACCACACATGATTGAAGGATTAAATGACAATGTTATCCACGCCAAATAGGTTACATTGATCGAGGTACGGCCTTCTTTAACAGAAACATCTGATCAAATACTCCACTCTTCTTCCGCATGATTAAGCCTGGCAGGACGATGTGTTTTAAAAATTTGAGCAAAAACTCCTCTGCTCTGGGCAATGTTATGGAAATTGCTCCTTTTTTGAGAAAATAGTAGACTGTACTGTGAAGTACAACGCCATCCGAGTAAGCACCAGATTTAACAAGAAAATCAAGCAAATTGAAAAGACCCTACAGGCTGCAGCTCCAGAAAGTTTTCATGATATAGAGCTAACAACGACATAGGCATGCACACAAGCCGTGGAAGGACCTAAAATCAGGTCTTTGTCGCTTCAACACGACCTAAGGTAACATGTAGGGATGTAGTATGTACAAAGTCGAGCTATTCAAAACAGAAAACGATAGGTATGTGTCAACTTCATGAACCTTAGTTTTGAATAGTAGTGCTGTTGGAAACCTTATTAAACTGGTGCTTGTGAAATCACAATATTTGTGATTTATAACAAAATGTAAATTTCTTTTACTGGATTTGCATCACACATCTAATCAATGTCAGAAATCTTTTGAAGTTGTTGGCATTTTCTCATGTATATCATATAGAGTTTTTTCAGGTCTTTATATTTACTACTGTACATACACTTATCATTATCATTATTTTCTCATGTATATCATATACTTATCATTATTTTCTCAAGATAGACGGGCACAGCAACGCGCGCTTCTATGATCTAGTGGGTTCTATTGGTTAACAGCTCATGCCGATGCGGAGGACCTTGTCAGTAGGTGTGATGGATGTCAGAAATTTGCAAGACGAGCTCATGTGCCGGCTCAAGAATTGAGGATGATTCCAATTACTTGGCCGTTTGTAGTCTGGGGGCTTGATATGGTTGGACCTTTCAAAAGATCCAAGGATAAGAAGACCCACCTATTGGTGGCGGTTGACAAGTTCACTAAATGGGTAGAGGCAAAGCCGGTTAGTAAGTGTGACGTAGCAACGGCGGTTCAATTCATGAAGAAGGTGATCTTCCGTTTTGGCTTTCCACACAGCATTATCACAGATAATGGCACTAATCTTTCTAAAGGTGCTATGGAGGAATTTTGTCAGCGAGAGCATATCCGGCTCGATGTATCATCAGTGGCTCACCCTCAATCCAATGGTCAAGCTGAGAGAGCAAATCAGGAGATCTTGAAGGGTATCAAGCCCCGACTTATGGTCCCCTTGCAAAGGACGCCGGGTTGTTGGGTAGAGGAGTTACCTTCAGTGTTATGGAGCATCAACAACACCCCAAACAGATCTACGAGCTACACACCTTTTTTCATGGTTTATGGAGTAGAGGCAGTTCTTCCTAGTGACATCTGTCATGACTCGCCTCATGTGGCGGCTTATGTTGAAACTGACAATGAAAAAGCACGTCAAGATGCGCTGGATCTATTGGACGAGGAGCGTGATATAGCAGTAGCTCGTTCGACGATTTATCAGCATGACTTACGCCATTCTCACAGCCGCCGGGTTAAAACCAGAGCTTTTCAAGAAGGTGACCTGGTGCTCCGGCTTATCCAAGACCAGACAGATATGCATAAATTATCCCCACCTTGGGAAGGACCCTTTGTGGTCAGCAAGAATCTGAACAACGGGTCATACTATCTTGTCGATGTTCGAGACCACAAGGACTCACGCACGTCGGAGGAGGAGACCCGCCGGCTGATGACCCACAAGTATAGGGGATCTATCGTAGCTTTTCGATAAGTAAGAGTGTCGAACCCAACGAGGAGCAGAAGGAAATGATAAGCTGTTTTCAGTAAGGTATTCTCTGCAAGCACTGAAATTATCGGTAACAGATAGTTTTGTGATAAGGTAATTTGTAAGGTAATCAACAACCACTAAAATATGTGTATACCCATTAGAGGAAGGAAAAGGTCCCATATAATCAAAGCCCCAAACATCAAATGGTTCAATAACAAGTGAATAATTCATAGGCATTTCTTGACGTCTACTAATATTACCAATTCTCTGACATTCATCACGAGATAAGACAAACTTATGGGCATCCTTGAAGAGAGTAGGCCAATAAAAACCGGATTGCAATACCTTATGTGCAGTTCTATCTCCAGCGTGGTGTCCTCCATAAGCCTCGGAGTGAAACTTGTGTAGGATCTGTTCCTGTTCATGCTCAGGTACACAACGTCTAATAACACCATCTACTCCTTCTTTATAAAGATGTGGGTCATCCCAAAAGTAATGTCTCAAATCATAGAAGAACTTTTTCTTTTGCTGGTATGTCAAACTAGGTGGTATAAATTTAGCAACAATATAATTAGCATAATCAGCATACCATGGAGCAGTACGAGAAGCATTTATGACATTTAATTATTCATCAGGAAAGCTATCATCAATAGGTAGTGGGTCATCAAGAACATTCTCTAACCTAGAAAAGTTGTCTGCAACGGGGTTCTCAGCTCCCTTTCTATCAATGATATGCAAATCAAATTCTTGTAGCAGGAGAACCCATCTAATAAGTCTAGGTTTATCATCTTTCTTTTCCATAAGATATTTAATAGCAGCATGATCAGTGTGGATAGTTACTTTAGAATCAACAATATAAGGTCTAAACTTATCACAAGCAAATACAACTGCTAAAAATTCTTTTTCAGTAGTAGCATAATTTCTCTGGGCATTATCTAGAGTTTTACTAGCATATTGAATAACATTTAATTTCTTATCAACTCTTTGCCCTAGAACAACCCCTACAGCATAATCACTAGCATCACACATAATTTCAAAAGGTAAATTCTAATCAGGTGGCTGAACAATAGGTGTAGAAATCAAAGCTTTCTTAAGTACTTCGAATGCTTCTACACAATCATCATCAAAGACAAAAAGGAATATATTTTTGTAATAGGTTAGTCAGAGGCCGAGAATTTTTTGAGAAGTCCTTAATGAACCTCTTATAAAAACCGGCATGACCAAGGAAACTTATTATACCTTTGATGTCCTTGGGACACGACATCTTTTCAATAGCATCAACTTTAGCGTTATCAACTTCAATACCTCCTTCAGAAATTTTATGCCCCAAGACAATACCTTCATTAACCATAAAGTGGCACTTCTCCCAGTTCAAGACAAGACTAGTTTCTTCACATCTCCGCAAAACTCGATCAAGGTTGCTCAAGCAATCATCAAAAGAGGATCCATAAATGGAGAAATCATCCATGAAAACCTCACAAATCTTTTCACAAAAGTCAGAGAATATATCCATCATGCATCTTTGAAACGTAGCAGGTGCATTACATAAACCAAAAGGCATACATCTATAAGCAAAAGTACCGAAAGGGCAAGTAAAAGTGGTCTTTGCTTGATCATCAGCTGACACAGGTATTTGAGAGAAGCCAGAGTAACCATCTAGAAAGCAAAAGTGTGTATGTTTGGATAATCTTTCTAGCATTTGATCAATGAAAGGCAATGGGTAATGATCCTTTTTAGTAACTTTATTTAATTTGCGGAAATAAATTACCATTCTATATCCTGTAATAATTCTTTGTGGAATCAATTCATCTTTATCATTAGGAACGACAGTAATACCTCCCTTCTTAGGGACACAATGGACAGGACTTATCCACTGACTGTCAGCAACGGGATAAATTATACCTGCCTCAAGGAGCTTTAATATTTCCTTTCTTACCACTTCTTTCATCTTAGGATTCAGCCGTCGTTGGTGATCAATAACTGGTTTGGCATCTTTCTCCAAATTTATTTTGCGTTGACACAGAGTGGGACTAATGCCCTTAAGATCATTAAGAGTATATCCAATAGCAGCGCGGTGCTTCTTCAGAGTTTTCAATAATTTTTCTTCCTCCTTCTCTGAAAGGTTAGCACTAATAATTACATGATATATCTTATTTTCATCAAGATAAGCATATTTAAGAGTTTCAGGTAAAGGTTTAAGCTCAAACACGGGATCACCCTTGGGTGGAGGAGGATTCCCTGAGATTTCAATAGGCAAGTTGTGTTTCAGAATAGGTCCCTGTATAAAGAATACGTCATCTATTTCCCTTCTTTCATTCATGAACATATCATTTTCATGGTCTAACAAATATTGTTCTACAGGATCAGTAGGAGGCATGGCAATAGAAGCAAGACCAATAATTTCATCTTTACTAGGCAATTCTTTATCATGAGGTTGTCTATGAAATTTAGCAAAATTAAACTCATGAGACATATCCCTTAAACCAACAGAAACAATATCCTTATTGCAGTCTATCTTAGCATTGTATTCAAGAAGGGTCTACCAAATATAATGGGACAAAAGCTATCTTGTGGGGAACCAAGAACAAGAAAATCAGCAGGATATTTAACCTTCCCACACAAGACTTCAACATCTCTAACAATCCCAATTGGTGAAATAGCATCTCTATTGGCAAGCTTAATGGTAACATCGATATCTTCTATCTCAACAGGTGCCATATCATGCATAATTTCTTTGTATAAGGAATGAGGTATTGCACTTGCACTAGCACCCATATCACATAAGCCATGATAGCAATGATCTCCTATTTTAACAGAAATAACAGGCATGCCTACAACAAGTCTATGTTTATTTTTAGTATCAGGTCTAGCAATTCTAGCAGTCTCATCACAGAAGTAAATAACATGCCCATCAATATTATCGGCCAAGAGATCTTTAACCATAGCAATATTAGGATCAACTTTAATTTGTTCAGGGGGTTTGGGTGTCTTAATATTACTTTTGTTGACTACAGTTGAAGCTTTAGCATGATCCTTTATTCTAACAGGGAAAGGTGGTTTCTCAACATAAGCAGTAGGAACAACAGGATCATTATAAGTGATAGTCTTTTCTTCAACTCTAACAGGTGCAATACTTTTACTTCAATGGGAGGATTGTATTTAAACCACTTCTCCTTAGGAAGATCAACATGAGTAGCAAAGGATTCACAAAAAGAAGCTACTATCTCATAGTCAAGTCCATATTTAGTGCTAAATTCATGAAAAGCATCAGTATCCATAAAAGATTTAACACAATCAAACTTAGGTGTTATACCTAAATCCTTACCTTCATCGAGGTCCCAATCTTCAGAGTTGCGTTTAATTATTTCCAATAAATCCCATTTGAATTCAATAGTCTTCATCATAAAAGATCCAGTACAAGAAGTATCGAGCATGGAGCGATTACTGAGAGAAAGCCGAGCATACTTTTTTTGAATAATCATTTCTCTTGAGAGCTCATGATTGGGGCATGAACATAACATTGACTTAAGCCTCCCCCAAGCTTGAGCGATGCTTTCTCCTTCACGGGGCCAAAAATTCTGATGAAACTTCTGATGAAATTCCAATTTCAATCGCTTGTAGTCCCATGATCCCATATGATCACATAGCCTATACCATATCAATGCCTCTCCCTTCAAAGATAAAGGGAAGACCTTGTTCTTGATAACATCATCGGGCATACCTGCATGCCTAAATAATTCACAAACTTCATCCACATAGATTAAGTGTAAATCGGGATGAAATGTTCCATCTCCTACAAAAGGATTAGCTAGCAATTTCTCTATCATACCCGAAGGAATTTCAAAGTAAACATTTTCAGTAGGTTCAGTAGGTTGAGGAGCAACTCTTTTCTCTACTGGTCGGGGTGAAGATACCTCGAACAAGCCCCTCAAAGGATTATGTTCCATAGTAACAAGTGACAGTAAATTTCAGCATACTATATAAATTTTTCCTTACCAAATTCCACCTACCAAAGACGCTTCACTCCCCAACAACGGCGCCAGAAAAGAGTCTTGATGACCCACAAGTATAGGGGACCTATCGTAGCTTTTCGGTAAGTAAGAGTGTCGAACCCAACGAGGAGCAGAAGGGAATGATAAGCAGTGTTCAGTAAGGTATTCTCTGCAAGCATTGAAATTATTGGTAACAGATAGTTTTGTGACAAGGTAATTTGTAACGAGTAGCAAGTAATAAAAGTAAATAAGGTGCAGCAAGATGGCCCAATCCTTTTTGTAGCAAAGGACAAGCCTGGACAAACTCTTATATGAAGGAAAGCGCTCCTGAGGACACATGAGAATTATCGTCAAGCTAGCTTTCATCACGATCATATGATTCACTTTTGGTACTTTGATAATTTGATATGTGGGTGGACCGGTGCTTGGGTACTGTCCTTACTTGGACAAGCATCCCACTTATGACTAACCCCTATTGCAAGCATCCGCAACTACAACAGAAGTATCAAGATAAACCTAACCATAGCATGAAACATATGGATCCAAATCAGCCCCTTACGAAGCAACACATAAACTAGGGTTTAAGTTCTATCACTCTAGCAACCCATCATCTACTTATTACTTCCCAATGCCTCCCTCTAGGCCCAAACAATGGTGAAGTGTCATGTAGTTGACGTTCACATGACACCACTAGAGGGATGACAACATACATCTCATCAAAATATCGAACGAATACCAAATTCACATGATTACTAATAGCAAGACTTCTCCCATGTCCTCAGGAACAAAAATAACTACTCACAAAGCATATTCATGTTCATAATCAGAGGGGTATTAATATGAACATATGATCTTCCACCAAGTAAACCAACTAGCATCAACTACAAGGAGTAATCAACACTAGTAGCAACCCACAGGTACCAATCTGAGGTTTGGACACAAAGATTGGATACAAGAGATGAACTAGGGTTTGAGATGAGATGGTGCTGGTGAAGATGTTGATGGATATTGACCCCCTCCCGATGAGAGGATCGTTGGTGATGATGATGGTGATGATTTCTCCCTCCCAGAGGGAAGTTTCCCCGGCAGAACAGCTCTGCCGGAGCCCTAGATTGGTTCCGCCTTGTGGCGGCGGAGTTTCTTCCCCAAAGCTTGCTTATCATTTTTTCCTCGACGAAAGACCTCATATAGCAGAAGATGGGCATCGGAGGGCCACCAGGGGGCCCACGAGGTAGGGGGGCGTGCCCAGGGGATAGGGCGCCCCCCCCCGCCCTCATGGCCAGGGTGTGGCCCCCCTCTGGAACTTTCTCTGCTCAGTATTTTTTATTAATTCCAAAAAGGACTTCCGTGAAGTTTCAGGACTTTTGGAGCTGTGCAGAATAGGTCTATAATATTTGCTCCTTTTCCAGCCCAGAATCCCAGTTGCCGGCATTCTCCCTCTTCTTGTAAACCTTATAAAATAAGAGAGAATAGGCATAAGTATTGTCACATAATGTGTAATAACAACCCATAATGCAATAAATATTGATTTAAAAGCATGATGCAAAATGGACGTATCACTGGCCCTGGAATATCGCTCAACTTAGGCCTTACTATACCTGAGCCACCGGCTCTTCCAATGTACATATTTTGACAATGTATATACTATGATCAATATAATAAATCTGGCATCCCTGCTAAAGCAGGGCCTCTATTGTTTTTTCATCTCTGACTAATAAGTCCTCCATGACTTGGGGGCTTTTTCTTTATACAACACAATTATAATAACCCTCTGATACGGCTTATAAACTGGATACATACATGAAGAAAAATTTGGGACCAAAGAGGGTCCGTGGCAAAAGCACGGCTCAAGCATGGGTACCCCTTGAGCACAGCTCACAATGTCACTAGGGGGCTTTTTTGTTCTAAAGAACAATGAGTTCATCACCTTGTGATAGGCTATAAAAGCCAGGTGTCTTCACCTAAAAACCCGGGTTATCCTGCCTGTATGCCAGCTGCTTCTCCATATGGTAATCCTGATTGACCCATCGAACTCTTAACCATCATATTTGAACTTGTTAAGGTTAAAACGATGGATATCGTGAGAGAGCACGGTTTTATGGATAGCAAGGAGAAGCTCAGGCTATAAAGCCGCCTTCCTTGGAACTTGGATAAATCGTCCTGTGATGTCTGATAGCGACTCTGACCCCGCGCACTCCTGACAAGTCTATCTTTAAATAAGAACTGAACTTGTCCGGGTTAAAATGTCGATTGGGTATTGTGAGTGCCGGCTCACGGAAAGCGCGTACCTTCCAGTGGCTAATGCTACTTTCATTAAAGAAGATATTTTGGCTTGGCGGCCTATGAAAGCCTTGGATTTTTTCTGTTGTTGTTTGATTTGAATCTCTTTTTGAAATTTTCTCTTTTGATAATACCTGGTTGAGAGCCATTAAGGTTTATAAAGCCTTCTGAGTTGTATATGACAATATCCGGTGTTTATTGACCTGGTCTGGTTTTGACTATAAGTCGCCAGTATGAGATATAAACACGGTGTTTATTGACCCGGCCTGATTTTTTGACTGCAAGTCGCCAGCAAGGACTCAAAGTCAATATCCGGTGTTTATTAACCCGACCCGGTGTTCGTTCGTAAACCGGCAAAGTATGATAACTACCAGTATCCAAAGTCTTGGGTTATGGCCCTTACTACACTGGTTTGATGAAATCAACCATGTGATCAAATATCACATGTATGAAATATTTTTCAGGTATATATGATTATTATTCTAACAAGCTTTGGTTAAAATTCATGATAAAGTTTATCTTTGGGCATTATGACCCGTCCAGTGATAAACCGCCAGGACACATTTTCTATATTCTATACAGGAGCAAATTCGAAAGTACCCACAAGGGCTGAATCGCATACATTCATATCATAGGATAAGTGAGTAGCGCAACTATGCACGATGGCATAACAGAACAAGGAGTTTAAGTATTAGCCTATTACAAGGCACGTTGAGCCCAAGGAATGATAAGATGTTTATGATAAACCGGAGCCAGGTTATGCATCTTGGCTTGGCTAATTTGATGTTTCCGCATCATCCCTTGCCGATTCATCCATAGCTTGGAAATTGGGTTTTGTCCAATCAAAGCCTTGAAGGGCGACGAATTCAGCTTCATCATTAATTAAACCGGCCGGGTTAATCTCAGGGGCAAAGGTGTGCTCCCGAATTGGCGGAATTAAATCCATCACTTTATAACTGGGAGTCGCCATCTTTTTATTACCAGAGTCAAAACCCGGCTGGTGTTGGGTTTCGTAGTAATTTCAAAAAATTTCCTACGCACACGCAAGATCATGTGATGCATAGCAACGAGAGGGGAGAGTGTTGTCTACGTACCCACGCAGACCGACTGCGGAAGCGTTGCCACAACGTAGAGGAAGTAGTCGTACGTCTTCACGATCCAACCGATCAAGCACCGAAACTACGTCATCTCCGAGTTCGAGCACACGTTCAGCTCGATGACGATCCCCGGACTCCGATCCAGCAAAGTGTCGGGGAAGAGTTCCATCAGCATGACGGCGTGGTGACGATCTTGATGTACTATAGCAGCAGGGCTTCGCCTAAACTCCGCTACAGTATTATCGAGGACTATGGTGGCTGGGGGCACCGCACACGGCTAAGGAATAGATCACGTGGATCAACTTGTGTGTTTCTGGGGTGCCTCTGCCTCAGTATATAAAGGAGTAGAGGGGGGGAGGCTGGCCGGCCAAGGGTGGCGCGCCAGGAGAGTCCTACTCCCTCTGGGAGTAGGATTCCCCCCCCCCAATCCTAGTTGGAATAGGACTCCTTGGGGGGGAAAGAGAGAGAGGGGGGCCGGCCACCTCTCCTAGTCCTAATAGGACTAGGGGCGGGGGGGAGGCGTGCGGCCACCTTGGGCTGCTCCTTTCTCCTTTCCACTAAAGCCCACTAAGGCCCATATAGCTCCCGGGGGGGTTCCGGTAACCTCCCGGTACTCCGGTAAAATCCCGATTTCACCTGGAACACTTCCGATATCCAAACATAGGCTTCCAATATATCAATCTTTATGTCTCGACCATTTTAGAGACTCCTCGTCATGTCCGTGATCACATCCGGGACTCCGAACAACCTTCGGTATATCAAAATGCATAAACTCATAATATAACTGTCATCGTAACCTTAAGCGTGCGGACCCTACGGGTTCGAGAACAATGTAGACATGACCGAGACACGTCTCCGGTCAATAACCAATAGCGGGACCTGGATGCCCATATTGGCTCCTACATATTCTACGAAGATCTTTATCGGTCAGACCGCATAACAACATACGTTGTTCCCTTTGTCATCGGTATGTTACTTGCCCGAGATTCGATCGTCGGTATTCCAATACCTAGTTCAATCTCGTTACCGGCAAGTCTCTTTACTCGTTCTGTAATACATCATCCCGCAACTAACTCATTTAGTTGCAATGCTTGCAAGGCTTAAGTGATGTGCATTACCGAGAGGGCCCAGAGATACCTCTCCGACAATCGGAGTGACAAATCCTAATCTCGAAATACGCCAACCCAACATCTACCTTTGGAGACACCTGTAATGCTCCTTTATAATCACCCAGTTACGTTGTGACGTTTGGTAGCACCCAAAGTGTTCCTCCGGCAAACGGGAGTTGCATAATCTCATAGTCATAGGAACATGTATAAGTCATGAAGAAAGCAATAGCAACATACTAAACGATCGGGTGCTAAGCTAATGGAATGGGTCATGTCAATCAGATCATTCAACTAATGATGTGACCTCGTTAATCAAATAACAACACTTTGTTCATGGTTAGGAAACATAACCATCTTTGATTGACGAGCTAGTCAAGTAGAGGCATACTAGTGACACTTTGTTTGTCTATGTATTCACACATGTATTATGTTTCCGGTTAATACAATTCTAGCATGAATAATAAACATTTATCATGATTATAAGGAAATAAATAATAACTTTATTATTGCCTCTAGGGCATATTTCCTTCAGTCTCCCACTTGCACTAGAGTCAATAATCTAGATTGCACCGTAATGATTCTAACACCCATGGAGCGTTGGTGCTGATCATGTTTTGCTCGTGGAAGAGGCTTAGTCAATGGGTCTGCAACATTCAGATCCGTATGTATCTTGCAAATCTCTATGTCTCCCACCTGGACTAGATCCCGGATGGAATTGAAGCGTCTCTTGATGTGCTTGGTTCTCTTGTGAAATCTGGATTCCTTTGCCAAGGCAATTGCACCAGTATTGTCACAAAAGATTTTCATTGGAACCGATGCACTAGGTATGACACCTAGATCGGATATGAACTCCTTCATCCAGACTCCTTCATTTGCTGCTTCTGAAGCAGCTATGTACTCCGCTTCACATGTAGATCCCGCTACAACGCTTTGTTTAGAACTGCACCAACTGACAGCTCCACCGTTTAATGTAAACACGTATCCGGTCTGCGATTTAGAATCGTCTGGATCAGTGTCAAAGCTTGCATCAACGTAACCTTTTACGACGAGCTCTTTGTCACCTCCATATACGAGAAGCATATCCTTAGTCCTTTTCAGGTATTTCAGGATGTTCTTGACCGCTGTCCAGTGATCCACTCCTGGATTACTTTGGTACCTCCCTGCTAGACTTATAGCAAGGCACACATCAGGTCTGGTACACAGCATTGCATACATGATAGATCCTATCGCTGATGCATAGGGAACATCTTTCATATTCTCTCTATCTTCTGCAGTGGTCGGGCATTGAGTCTTACTCAATTTCACACCTTGTAACACAGGCAAGAATCCTTTCTTTGCTTGATCCATTTTGAACTTCTTCAAAATTTTGTCAAGGTATGTTGTTTGTGAAAGTCCAATTTAAGCGTCTTGATCTATCTCTATAGATCTTAATGCCTAATATGTAAGCAGCTTCACCGAGGTCTTTCATTGAAAAACTCTTATTCAAGTATCCTTTTATGCTATCCAGAAATTCTATATCATTTCCAATCAACAATATGTCATCCACATATAATATCAGAAATGCTACAGAGCTCCCACTCACTTTCTTGTAAATACAGGCTTCTCCAAAAGTCTGTATAAAACCAAATGCTTTGATCACACTATCAAAACGTTTATTCCAACTCCGAGAGGCTTGCACCAGTCCATAAATGGATCGCTGGAGCTTGCACACTTTGTTAGCTCCCTTTGGATCGACAAAACCTTCTGGTTGCATCATATACAACTCTTCTTCCAGAAATCCATTCAGGAATACAGTTTTGACATCCATCTGCCAAATTTCATAATCATAAAATGCGACAATTGCTAACATGATTCGGACAGACTTAAGCATCGCTACGGGTGAGAAGGTCTCATCGTAGTCAATCCCTTGAACTTGCCGAAAACCTTTCGCGACAAGTCGAGCTTTGTAGACAGTAATATTTCCGTCAGCGTCAGTCCTCTTCTTGAAGATCCATTTATTCTCAATTGCTTGCCGATCATCGGGCAAGTCAACCAAAGTCCATACTTTGTTCTCATACATGGATCCCATCTCAGATTTCATGGCTTCAAGCCACTTTGCGGAATCTGGGCTCACCATCGCTTCTTCATAGTTCGTAGGTTCATCATGATCTAGTAGCATGACTTCCAGAACGGGATTACCGTACCACTCTGGTGCGGATCTTACTCTGGTTGATCTACGAGGTTCAGTAGTATCTTGTCCTGAAGTTTCATGATCATCATCATTAGCTTCCTCACTAACTGGTGTAGGTGTCATAGAAACAGTTTTCTGTGATGTACTACTTTCCAATAAGGGAGTAGGTACAGTTACCTCGTCAAGTTCTACTTTCCTCCCACTCACTTCTTTCGAGAGAAACTCCTTCTCCAGAAAGTTTCCGAATTTAGCAACAAAAGTCTTGCCTTCGGATCTGTGATAGAAGGTGTATCCAATAGTTTCCTTTGGATATCCTATGAATACACATTTCTCCGATTTGGGTTCGAGCTTATCAGGTTGAAGCTTTTTCACATAAGCATCACAGCCCCAAACTTTCAGAAACGACAACTTTGGTTTCTTGCCAAACCACAGTTCATAAGGCGTCGTCTCAACGCATTTTGATGGTGCCCTATTTAACGTGAATGCGGCCGTCTCTAGAGCGTATCCCCAAAACGATAGCGGTAAATCAGTAAGAGACATCATAGATTGCACCATATCCAGTAAAGTACGATTACGACGTTCGGACACACCATTACGCTGAGGTGTTCCGGGTGGCGTGAGTTGCGAAACTATTCCACAATTTTTCAAATGTACACCAAACTCGTAACTCAAATATTCTCCTCCACGATCAGATCGTAGAAACTTTATTTTCTTGTTACGATGATTTTCAACATCACTCCGAAATTCCTTGAAATTTTCAAATGTTTCAGACTTATGTTTCATTAAGTAGATATACCCATATCTACTTAAATCATCTGTGAAGGTGAGAAAATAACGATATCCGCCACGAGCCTCAATATTCATCGGACCACATACATCTGCATGTATGATTTCCAACAAATCTGTTGCTCTCTCCATAGTACCGGAGAATGGCGTTTTGGTCATCTTGCCCATGAGGCACGGTTCGCAAGTACCAAGTGATTCATAATCAAGTGGTTCCAAAAGTCCATCAGAATGGAGTTTCTTCATGCGTTTTACACCGATATGACCTAAACGGCAGTGCCACAAATAAGTTGCACTCTCATTATCAACTCTGCATCTTTTGGCTTCAACATTATGAATATGCGTGTTACTACTATCGAGATTGAACAAGAATAGACCACTCTTCAAGGGTGCATGACCATAAAAGATATTACTCATATAAATAGAACAACCATTATTCTCTGATTTAAATGAATAACCGTCTCGCATCAAACAAGATCCAGATATAATGTTCATGCTTAACG
Organism: Triticum urartu; assembly: GCF_003073215.2. Classification (NCBI taxonomy): domain Eukaryota; kingdom Viridiplantae; phylum Streptophyta; class Magnoliopsida; order Poales; family Poaceae; genus Triticum; species Triticum urartu. The sequence continues at coordinate 102,076,547 of NC_053024.1, forward strand.
CTGGCACCAAATAACAATTATTTAGGTCTAATACTAATCCCGAAGGTAGATGTAGAGGTAGCGTGCCGACTGCGATTACATCGACTTTGGAACCGTTTCCCACGCGCATCGTCACCTCGTCCTTAACCAATCTTCGCTTGATCCGGAGTCCCTGTTTCGAGTTGCAAATATTAGCAACAGAACCGGTATCAAATACCCAGGTGCTACTGCGAGCATTAGTAAGGTACACATCAATAACATGTATATCACATATACCTTTGTTCACCTTGCCATCCTTCTTATCCGCCAAATACTTGGGGCAGTTCCGCTTCCAGTGACCAGTCTGCTTACAATAGAAGCACTCAGTTTCAGGCTTAGGTCCAGGTTTGGGTTTCTTCTCTTGAGTAGCAACTTGCTTGCCGTTCTTTTTGAAGTTCCCCTTCTTCTTCCCTTTGCCCTTTTTCTTGAAACTAGTGGTCTTGTTGACCATCAACACTTGATGCTCCTTCTTGATTTCTACCTCCGCAGCTTTCAGCATCGCGAAGAGCTCGGGAATAGTCTTGTTCATCCCTTGCATATTATAGTTCATCACGAAGCTCTTGTAGCTTGGTGGCAGTGATTGAAGAATTCTGTCAATGACACAATCATCTGGAAGATTAACTCCCAATTGAATCAAGTGATTATTATACCCAGACATTTTGAGTATATGCTCAGTGACAGAACTGTTCTCCTCCATCTTGCAGCTATAGAACTTATTGGAGACTTCATATCTCTCAATCCGGGCATTTGCTTGAAATATTAACTTCAACTCCTGGAACATCTCATATGCTCCATGACGTTCAAAACGTCGTTGAAGTCCCTATTCTAAGCCGTAAAGCATGGCACACTGAACTATCGAGTAGTCATCAGCTTTGCTCTGCCAGACGTTCATAACATCCGGCGTTGCTCCTGCAGCAGGCCTAGCACCCAGTGGTGCTTCCAGGACGTAATTCTTCTGTGCAGCAATGAGGATAATCCTCAAGTTACGGACCCAGTCCGTGTAATTGCTACCATCATCTTTCAACTTCGCTTTCTCAAGGAACGCATTAAAATTCAACGGAACAACAGCACGAGCCATCTATCTACAATCAAACATAAACAAGCAAGATACTAATCAGGTACTAAGTTTCATGATAAATTTAAGTTCAGTTAATCAAATTAATTAAAGAACTCCCACTTAGATAGACATCCCTCTAATCCTCTAAGTGATCACGTGATCCAAATCAACTAAACCATAACCGATCATCACGTGAGATGGAGTAGTTTTCAATGGTGAACATCGTTATGTTGATCATATCTACTATATGGTTCACGCTCGACCTTTCGATCTCCGTGTTCCGAGGCCATATCTGTATATGCTTGGCTCGTCAAGTATAACCTGAGTATTCCGCGTGTGCAACTTTTTTGCACCCGTTGTATTTGAACATAGAACCTATCACACCCGATCATCACGTGGTGTCTCAGCACGAAGAACTTTCGCAACGGTGCATACTCAGGGAGAACACTTCTTGATAATTTAGTGAGAGATCATCTTATAATGCTACCGTCAATCAAAGCAAGATAAGATGCATAAAAAGGATAAACATCACATGCAATCAATATAAGTGATATGATATGGCCATCATCATCTTGTGCTTGTGATCTCCATCTCCGAAGCACCGTCGTGATCACCATCGTCACCGGCGTGACCCCTTGATCTCCATCGTAGCATCGTTGTCGTCTCGCCGAGCTTATGCTTCCACGACTATCACTACCACTTAGTAATAAAGTAAAGCATTACATCGCGATTTCATTGCATACAATAAAGCGACAACCATATGGCTCCTGCCAGTTGCCGATAACTCGGTTACAAAACATGATCATCTCATACAATAAAATTCAGCATCATGTCTTGACCATATCACATCACAACATGCCCTGCAAAAACAAGTTACACGCCCTCTACTTTGTTGTTGCAAGTTTTACGTGGCTGCTACGGGCTTAAGCAAGAACCAATCTCACCTACGCATCAAAACCACAATGATAGTTTGTCAAATAGACTCCGTTTTAACCTTCGCAAGGACCGGGTGTAGCCATACTCGGTTCAACTAAAGTTGGAGAGACAGTCGCCCGCAAGCCACCTATGTGCAAAGCACGTCGGGGGAACCGGTCTCGCGTAAGCATACGCGTAAGGTTGGTCCGGTCGTCTCGTCCAACAATGCCGCTGAACCAAAGTATGACATGCTGGTAGGCAGTATGACTTATATCGCCCACAACTCACTTGTGTTCTACTCGTGCATATAACATCAACATAAATAACCTAGGCTCGGATGCTACTGTTGGGTTTCATAGTAATTTCAAAAAATTTCCTACGCACACGCAAGATCATGTGATGCATAGCAACAAGAGGGGAGAGTGTTGTCTACGTACCCACGCAGACCGACTGCGGAAGCGTTGACACAACGTAGATGAAGTAGTCGTACGTCTTCACGGTCCAAGCGATCAAGCACCGAAACTACGGCACCTCCGAGTTCGAGCACACGTTCAGCTCGATGACGATCCCCGGACTCCGATCCAGCAAAGTGTCGGGGAAGAGTTCCGTCAGCACGACGGCGTGGTGACGATCTTGATGTACTACAGCAGCAGGTCTTCGCCTAAACTCCGCTACAGTATTATCGAGGACTATGGTGGCTGGGGGCACCGCACACGGCTAAGGAATAGATCACGTGGATCAACTTGTGTGTTTCCGGGGTGCCTCTGCCTCAGTATATAAAGGAGTAGAGGGGGGAGGCTGGCCGGCCAAGGGTGGCGCGCCAGGAGAGTCCTACTCCCTCTGGGAGTAGGATCCCCCCCCAATCCTAGTTGGAATAGGACTCCTTGGGGGGGAAACAAAGAGAGGGGGGCCGGCCACCTCTCCTAGTCCTAATAGGACTAGGGGAGGGGGGAGGTGTGCGGCCACCTTGGGCTGCTCCTTTCTCCTTTCCACTAAAGTCCACTAAGGCCCATATAGCTCCCGGGGGGTTCCGGTAACCTCCCGGTACTCCGGTAAAATCTTGATTTCACCCAGAACACTTCCGATATCCAAACATAGGCTTCCAATATATCAATCTTTATGTCTCGACCATTTCGAGACTCCTCGTCATGTTCGTGATCACATCCGGGACTCCGAACAACCTTCAGTATATCAAAATTCATAACCTCATAATATAACTGTCATCGTAACCTTAAGCGTGCGGACCCTACGGGTTCGAGAACAATGTAGACATGACCGAGACACGTCTCCGGTCAATAACCAATAGCGGGACCTGGATGCCCATATTGGCTCCTACATATTCTACGAAGATCTTTATCGGTCAGACCGCATAACAACATACGTTGTTCCCTTTTGTCATCGGTATGTTACTTGCCCGAGATTCGATCGTCGGTATCCAATACCTAGTTCAATCTCGTTACCGGCAAGTCTCTTTACTCGTTCTGTAATACATCATCCCGCAACTAACTCATTTAGTTGCAATGCTTGCAAGGCTTAAGTGATGTGCATTACCGAGAGGGCCCAGAGATACCTCTCCGACAATCGGAGTGACAAATCCTAATCTCGAAATACGCCAACCCAACATCTACCTTTGGAGACACCTGTAATGCTCCTTTATAATCACCCAGTTACGTTGTGACGTTTGGTAGCACCCAAAGTGTTCCTCCGGCAAACGGGAGTTGCATAATCTCATAGTCATAGGAACATGTATAAGTCATGAAGAAAGCAATAGCAACATACTAAACGATCGGGTGCTAAGCTAATGGAATGGGTCATGTCAATCAGATCATTCAACTAATGATGTGACCTCGTTAATCAAATAACAACACTTTGTTCATGGTTAGGAAACATAACCATCTTTGATTAACGAGCTAGTCAAGTAGAGGCATACTAGTGACACTTTGTTTGTCTATGTATTCACACATGTATTATGTTTCCGGTTAATACAATTCTAGCATGAATAATAAACATTTATCATGATTATAAGGAAATAAATAATAACTTTATTATTGCCTCTAGGGCATATTTCCTTCAGCTGGTACTTGGTAACATTGGTTTCTTCGCCAAGGATGGTAGCATGGGGACGAATTTCCTTCACACAGGTAGCAAAGTCTTCTTGGTCAAAAGGAGTCCCATCTTCCTTAAAGATGGGGGTACCCTTTGGCAACGTCTGCCGGGTCTAGCTCCGGTACCCAGGCTTTGGAGCGGCTTAGAGCAGTTAAGGCTCCGGCTCTCGCACAAGACCGCTTAATCTCTTGAAACCTAGCGGGGAAGACAGACAACTTCTTTAAAACATCGCTCAATAAGCTTGGCTCCTGGTTTACTGGGTAGATGGTGGCAAGGGTTCGCTGAACTCCAATGTATAATTATTCCACAAGTGTATAAACCGCCTTCAGCTTCACCAGAGTATCTTGGTTCAGATTACGGCTCCGGGGACCTATGCAGTTTACACAATGGGCTAAGTGCCGGCTTATGGTATATCGACAAGGATTCACTTTCAAATAAAGTAATAAGAAGACTTACCAAAGATGGCAGAAACCATCTGAGACACATGGTTCTTTAAACCGATGAGCTCAGCGGTAACCTTTTCCAAAGCTGCTTCAGCCTTCTCCGCCCGCTGAGTCAGAACAGTTTTTTGTTGAGCCCAAGCCTCCTTATCTGCTACAAAGTTTGTCTTCAGTTTTTGTGTTTCAGAAACGCTGAACTGGAATTTAGATTCAGCTTGCCGGGTCTCAGTTTCTTGAGCCGCCAGCCGGGTCTTCGCATCAGTCAGTTGAGAATCCAAGTCATTCATGGCGGTCTACAGACAAGTATAGATGTGTTAAAGTATATTCCAATAAAGGTCATATTGATTAAAGTCCCAAGGACTTTGCAAAGCAACACCACTTGGCACTTGGGGGCTAATGTCTGCCAAAACAATTCTTAAATGCAGAAATGACTCTTCTAAAAAAGTCCCAAGTGTTTTACAGGTAACAACGCTTGGCACTTGGGGGCTAATGCATGATATTCAGAAGGATTTTCCCTCTTGAGTCGGATAAAGATATTAGCAGTTTCGACTGGTTCATGAAAGTTATGAAGCTAAGTACCGGCTCATTCATGATGATTAATGCGACCCTTGGGGACTACAGGTACTAAAGTATGCTATCAGTTAAATCCGGTTAAACATTTTAAACCGGACTCGGGGAAAATCTAGGTCAGAACATCAAGCTATATCTCAAGTCTACAGATCATTCAAGTTTATCATAATCAGAAGACTTGGGGGCTGGCAGAGCATATAAACTTATGAAAGCCAGAGAGCATACGTCATATTTTAGTTGCAGCTATTTGACCATCTCAATTTCAGAGTCACGGTTGGAATGCACGTGACTAAGATAGCCAGATAGCACGTCACTAATACTCAGGTGAGCATAGTGCGAGATGTCAAACCTTACTTTTTGCCTCTCCAAGACCTCTTGCTTGGTGGAGTGTCTCGCTAACACAGTTGGATTTCCCGGTTCAACAAATCCTGTCCCAGTGATTAAAATATCATCGTTATGAGCGTGTGGCGGGTTAGCTGAGCCTGACGACTCAGTAGTGCATGGATTGAGGATAGTCTCGTCAACAGACGGCTCAGGGAGATCTAAGTGAACGTTGGCAGCAAGGTTTTCCGGTGCTTCAGGTTGTTTCGAGGCAAGAGTCGGCTGCGCCGGTTCAGCGACTTTTGAATCTTCAGCCGGTTTGGACACCTTGGCCTTCTTGGGCTTTGCTTGACCGCTAAGGAGAATTTAAAAAAGTCAATATAACAATACAAGCATAAAGGTGCGGAAGAAAGGATAGTTATCTTTACCCGGGGGCGGTCTTAAAAGCCGGCAGCTGAGTTAGGGAGGAATCACTAGAAGAGGAACAAGCAATCTCCTATAAAGAAAAATGGAATTATGGTTGAGTGATTTATAAAAGAGAGTCGTTCATCAGAGTTAAGAGGTAAAAGAACCTCATTCTGGCGTTTCCGAGGAGTTTTCGGTAAGCCAGAGGGCAGCTCATTGTCTTCACCGGTCCGGGCCTGACGGCGGCTCTCATATTGCTATTTTTTCAAAATAAAATGAGGATCTAAATAAGCCAAGGGGTGTGAAAACCTTACTTTCCGGGTTAGCCGCCGAGGTTTCTACCTTGGCAAAGGTTCTGAGTCGGAGGAAATAGTTACCTCTTCTTCTACTGCCTGGCTGGCCCCCGTGTCATCCTGGTAATAGTCAGTGTCAATAAGGTTGTTAAAAAGCAGGCCAAGAGAGTCAAGGGCTACCTCCGACTCAGAGGTGTCATCCAGCTTGAGTAACTCAGAGGTAGTTGATTTCTTTTTGGACTTCCTGGTTGTCTTCTTGGCGGCTATTGCGGTGGCTCTAGCTTTTTTGGCAGCCTCATGATCGTATTTGGCCTTCCAAAAGTCAGATTTAGCCTGTAGGAAAATAATAGGTTGAAACTCATGCAAATACTTAACTACCGAAGGAAAAGGAGTTAAGGGGATTTACCTCTGGTGCCGGGTTAAGTTTGCAGAAAGGATTTAATCCTACTTTGCTGCAGTCTTCATACTTGCTGTTGACAAGGGTAGTTGACATTTCAACAATGGATTCTTCGGTCAGACGAAGGGAGCTATGATGTAATGGATCATCTGTTCCTCCAGTGTAGTTGCACATCAAATCAGATCGGCAGCTCAGAGGGATGATCCGCCATGCGATCCAACATTGGATCAAGTCAACTCTAGTTAAGCCGTTTCCCAGCAAGGCTTGAACTCTTTTGATGGTTGGTTGAAGTTTCTTGTGTTCAGCGGCAGAGAGTTTATCGGGGAGCGAATATTTGGCGTCAAGATGCTCAACACGATAACCCGACATTGGTTCTTAATCATCCGGTGACGTATGTTTGCAATAGAACTAGGTTTGGTTCCAATCCTTGGGATGGCTTGGCAAGACTACCAGAGGAAAGACAACATCTCGTCTGTGCTGAATTGAAATCCCACCAAGTTCTAAACTGGGGCCGTTTGTATACTCATTCTGGCGGTTCAAGTAAAAATACTCTCTGAAGAGTTCAACAGTAGGTGCTTCTTGAAGATAAACCTCACAGAAAACTTGGAAATTACAGATGTTTGATATGGAATTGGGTCCAATGTCTTGCGGATGAAGCTTGAAAAAATGCAGGACCTCTCTGAAGAATTTTGAGCCGGGCGGTGAAAAACCCCGGTTCATATGATCAGTAAAAACGATGATTTCGCCATCTTTTGGCCGAGGCTTTTCTTCGACCGGGTCAGGGGCGCGGTAGGACATAACGCTCTTTTCTGGTAAATACCCAATGGTGACAAAATCCTTCAGGGTGTCCTCAGTCACTGTGGAAGGGACCCAGTTGCAAATTATCGTCGTCTTTGGCGGCATAGCAAAAGGATAAGCTAAAAAGGAAGTAATTTGCTGGTTCAAGTTAATTGGTGGAATTACAAGTTAATGATTGCAACACAGATGCGTAATGGCGTCTTAAATAAGGGCTAATGGTATATGAAGGAAAAATAAGCCGGCATGGTAAGCCGCCATGACTAAGGAGACTCAAAAATTGCCAGTGACAAAAAATTGGTTAAGTACTGAGGTAAACAAGATTCACAAATTGCAGATATTACTTTGGATCAACGTCTGTTCAGAAAAGAAAAATAAATCTAGACCTAAAAATCAGTACAAATGAGTTCATGAGCTTGCACAAGGATTTTTTTCCAAGAAAAGGGGATCTACTGGTATTGAAAGTGGAAGTAAAACAACTACCGCATTGGTTTTATGCCATTTTCAGATCAAGAAGTTCATAGCACAACATGGAGGATGAACTACGACAAAATATGAAGAACACATAGGAGCTCGCGAACCCTAATGCGGATCTAAGGTATGGAAAGGCCGAAACTTACGGATGCAGATCTACCGCGGAGGGTCACCGCCGTTCTCTGGATCAACTGAGGCTGATGCAGCGGCCGAGGTTGAGAAATATGAGGTGCTCTGTGACGGCGCCGGAGTTCGAATGGTAGAAGGGTTGCGAGAGGAAGAAGATGCTGGAAAGGGGGAGAATGAGGAAGACCAGTAGTACCTATTTATAAGGAGACAGGCGAACAAGCAGGTGCGAAAAACGAGGAGAGCAAATGAAGGTTACCCAGCTAGATGGGTGCCTCGATTTTCGGAAAGACATTAAGGTAAAGATCCGTTGAAGATGACGTCATTGCAATTTCTGGAAATATTGGGAGGTGACGTCATGGCGGGTTATGAGATCTTCATAGATAAGAGAAGGAATGATTTTTTCTAAGTCTTGAAGATTGACATGAACAAGTTCAAATCAACTTGGGGCCTAATGTTGGGGATATAACTATTAGGTATGACCCGCCCAGGAGGGGCTGGGTCATCCCCATGAAGACTTATCGTTATGAAGCCCAAGATCGCATGACAGTTCATAGATAGGCTTAGTAGTGGGCCCAGACCCGAAGGCGGCTTAAGGCCCATAAGCGTAAGCCTCCATGTATGTAAAACTTGTAATGTAAGGCATGTAAGATACGTCGCCGAGCCGGACACGTTGTATGAGACGGCCGGGACTCTGTAGGCCACAGGGCGTCAACCCGTGTATATAAGGGGACGATCTGGCTGCGGCGTAGGACAAGAAACAACATATTCAAGAGCCGGTCAAGCGTATTCGCTCCCCGCTCATCGAAACCCTAGCAATTCCACATACAACTGGATTAGGCTTTACCTTCACCGTAAGGGGGCGAGCCAGTATAAACTCCTTGTGTCCTTTGTCCTGATTAACCCCTTTAAGCTAACCTCAACGCGATGGCTGCACGACTAGGTCCTCACTCTAGGACATCTGACATGATATTTCCACGACACGATGGCTCCATGACTAAGTCCTCACACTAGGACATCTGCCGTGACAATTCCACGACAGAGATGCCCAGTCCCAGATTGCAAAATACAAAAAGATTTAATCGCTCAAATAATCAAACAAAAACTCCCAATGGAGTCAAAACCTTTATTTTTATCGCCTGGGAACCACCACTAGCCTATTTACCATGGGAGATATTGTTAACTGATAGTCGTGAAGTAAATGAGAAGGGTGCATGTCTCAAAATACCATTTATCTCTGTTTTAAAATTTTGAGCTCTGGCACCTCTGCATATCACTGCTTCCCTCTGCGAAGGGACTATCTATTTACTTTTATGTTGTGTCAACACCTTCTAAAACAAGCGCTATAAACTGAGAGAGCACAACTGTCATGACTTATGCATTGTGTGTAGCTAATGTTGGGTGCATCATGACTGGATCTTTTCTACCATCTTACAATCTTTAGTCGCTGCTTGGACTTTGGAGGTGCTCTGAATTTATGTTTTGCGGTCTCAGAATGGGTTAGCGAGATACCACTATTGTCATATTATATCATGGTTGTTTTGACAACGTGTTGCCGTTTGAGATGCCTTATTATTGCTTGCTAGCTGATTATGTCATTGATATGAGTTAATATAATCTTTAAGAGTTATTGTCAGCATGGTTAGTTATAATGTTGGCTGAAAACCTGGGTCCTGTTTAAGTTTATTTATGCAAACAAGAGCAACAGAGTTCGTAAAAGTTTTTCTTTTTCACTTTCAGTTTATCAACTGAATTGCTTGAGGACAAGCATTTAAGCTTGGAGGAGTTGATACATCTCCAACGTATCTACTTTTACTAACGCTTTTTATCTTGTTTTGGACTCTAATTTGCATGATTTGAATGAAACCAACCCCGGACTGACGCTGTTTTCAGCAGAACTACCATGGTGTTGCTTTTGTGCAGAAATAAAAGTTCTCACAATGGAACGAAACTTTGCGGGGAATTTTTATATAATATATAAGAATTCCTAGAGCCAAGACCTACCGAAGGGGGGCACCTAGGTGGGCACAACCCACCAGGGCGCACCCCCTCACCAGGCGCGCCCAGGTGGGTTGTACCCACCTGGTGGCCCCGCAGACCCTGAAACCAACGCTATAAAATCCTATTTTCGGAGAAAAATAATCAGGGAGAAAGAATTATCGCGATCCATGAGACGGAGCCGCCGCCAAGCCCAGTACTTCCTCGGGAGGGCAGATCTGGAGTCCGTTTGGGGCTTCAGAGAGGGAGGGTCTTCATTCTTCGTCATCACCAATGCTTCTCCATTGCCAATTCCATGATGCTCCCCACCGGGAGTGAGTAATTCCTTCATAGGCTCGCTGGTCGGTGAGGAGTTGGATGAGATTCATCATGTAATCGAGTTAGTTTTGTTAGGGCTTGATCCCTAGTATCCACTATGTTCTTAGATTGATGTTGCTATGACTTTGCTATGCTTAATGCTTGCCACTTTGGGCCCGGGTGCCATGATTTCAGATCTGAACCATTTATGTTATCACCATTATATTCATGTTCTAGATCCGATCTTGCAAGTTATAGTCACCTACTACGTGTTATGATTCGGTAACCCCAGAGTGACAATAACCGTGACTTCTTCTGGTGATTACCGTAGTTTGAGGAGTTCATGTATTCACTATGTGTTATTGCTTTGTTCCGGTTCTCTATTAAAAGTAGGCCTTAATATCCCTTAGTTTCCAATATGGACCCCGCTGCCACAGGAGGGTAGGACAAAAGATGTCATGCAAGTTCTTTTAATAAAGCACGTATGACTATTTACGGAATACATGCCTACATTATATTGATGAACTGGAGCTAGTGTTGTATCACACTGGGTTATAACTATCTCATGATGAATATCATCCAACAAGTCACCGATCCAATGCCTACGAATTTATCCTATATTATTTCTGCTAAGTTACTACTGCTATCATCACTGTTACACTTGTACAAACTATTACTATCACTGTTACCGTTACTATTGTTGCTGCTACTATTATCAAAACTATCATACTACTGTGCTACTGATCACTTTGCTGCAGATAATTAATCTCCAAGTGTGGTTGAATTGACAACTCAGCTGCTAATACCTTCAAATATTCTTTGGCCCCCCTTGTGTCAAATCTATAAATTTGGGTTGAATACGCTACCCTCGAAAACTGTTGCGATCCCCCATACTTGTGGGTTATCAAACTCCCGGATACCAGAGGAATACCTTGTGTGCTATCAAACGTCACAACGTAGCTAGGTGATCATAAAGATGCTCTACATGTATCTCTGAAGGTGTCTATTGAGTTGGCATGGATCGAGATTGAGATTTGTCACTCGGTGTATTGGAGAGGTATCTTTGGGCCCTCTCGGTAATACATCATCACAAAAATCTTGCAAGCAAAGTGACTAAGGAGTTAGTTACGAGATGATGTATTACGGAACGAGTAAAGAGACTTGCCGGTAACAAGATGGAACTAGGTGTGGAGATACCGACGATCAAATCTCGGGTAACTAACATACCAACAGACAAAGGGAACTGCGTATGTTGACATAAAGGTTCGACGATAAAGATCTTCGTAGAATATGTAGGAATCACTATGGGCATCCAGGTCCCGCTATTGGTTATTGACTGGAGAAGCGTCTCGGTTATGTCTACATCATTCTCGAATCCTTACATCCCTCGAACTCTAGATCCAGCTGAGGCTGAGGGAGAGTTTCGTCGGCATGATGGCGTGGTGACGGTGATGATGAAGTTATCAATGCAGGGCTTCTCCTAAGCACTACGACAATATGACCGAGCTGGAAAATTGTGGAGGGGGCACCGCACACGGCTAAGATAAATCTTGTGTGCCTTTGGGGTGCCCCCCTACCCATGTATATAAAGGAGGGAGAAGGAGGAGGCCGGCCTAGGAGGGGAGCGCCTATAGGGGGAGTCCAACTAGGATTCCCAATCCAAGTTGGAGTCCCCTTCCTTTTCCAAGAGGGGAGAGAGGGAAGGAGTAGGAGAGGGAGAAGGAAAGAGAGGCGGGTGCCGCCCCCTCCCTAGTCCAATTTGGAGTTGCCATGGGGGGCGCGCGGCCAACCCTTAAGGCCCTTCTCTCCTTTCCCGTATGGCCGATTAAGGCCCACTACTTCCCCCGGCGAATTCCCGTAACTCTTCGGTACTCCGAAAAATACCCAAATCACTCGGAACCTTTCCGATGTATGAATATAGCCTTCCAATATATCGATCTTTATGTCTCGACCATTTTGAGACTCCTCGTCATGTCTGTGATCTCATCCGGCACTCCAAACAACCTTAGGTACATCAAATCACATAACACATAATACAAATCGTCATCGAACGTTAAGCATGCGGACCCTACATGTTCGAGAACTATGTAGACATGACCGAGACACATCTCCGGTCAATAACAAATAGCGGAAACTGGATTCTCATATTGGCTCCCACATATTCTATGAAGATCTTTATCAGTCAAACCGCATAACAACATACGTTGTTCCCTTTGTCATCGGTATGTTACTTGCCCGGGATTCGATCGTCGGTATCCTCATACCTATTTCAATATCGTTATCGGCAAGTCTCGTTACTCATTCCATAATGCATCATCATGTAACTAACTCTTTAGTCACATTGCTTGCAAGGCTTATAGTGATGAGCATTACCGAGAGGGCCCAGAGATACCTCTCCGACAATCGGAGTGACAAATCCTAATCTCGATCTATGCCAACTCAACAAACACCATCGGAGACACCTACAGAGCATCTTTATAATCACCCAGTTACGTTGTGACGTTTGATAGCACACTAAGTGTTCCTCGGTATTCAGGAGTTGCATAATCTCATAGTCATATGAACATGTATAAGTCATGAAGAAAGCAATAGCAATAAACTAAACGATCATAGTGCTAAGCTAACTGTTGGGTCTTAGTCCATCACATCGCTCTCTAATGATGTGATCCCGTTCATTAAATGACAACACATGTCTATGGCTAGGAAACTTAACCATCTATGATTAACGAGCTAGTCAAGTAGAGGCATACTAGGGACACTATGTTTGTCTACGTATTCACACAAGTACGAAGTTTTCGATTAATACAATTCTAGCATGAATAATAAACATTTATCATGATATAAGGAAATATAAATAACAACTTTATTATTGCCTCTAGGGCATATTTCCTTCACGAACAACTAGCAAGCAAAGATAGAAGTGATATCGAGGGTAATGCTCATCTTGCCTGCAAAGTTCTCAGGGTTGTCGAAAGCTTGCTCCTTGTTAGTGTACTCAACAAGTTCCTCGTTCACGAACTCATCTCCCGGCTCTACCCAAAGCAAGAACACAAGCAACGGAACAACAATCAATCACGATGCAATGCACAAGCAACATGATGCAAGACATGTCAATATGGGATGCAAGGTATGATGTGCAATGCATATGGGTACTCCGGAAGGGAAAAGATGATCGAGGCATCAACTTAGCAAAACAAGTATGCCTCTGGAAAGATGAGGTGATTTCAGTCGAAATCGATATAAGAATCACCGGATCGGGTGCACGGTTTGCAAATGACAAGCAAAACAAGAAAGATGCAAAACTGCGCTTAACAACATCATAGCACTTAGAATGCAGCAAAAAACTAAACTACAACACTCCAACATAGCAACAAAGCACATGGTAGTGAAGTACACATGAAGCTCTACAAATCAAGAACACTGAGCTCCTGCTAGAACTCACTCGAACAAGCCTAAAATATCATGGCAAAAATGCAAATGATATCAGCTTCACAGACTTAGAGAAAATACTTACCATGTCAAAACAGCATCAGGTAGCAATGTTTAGAGCTAGCAAACAACATGCTATAGGAGCATATCATGGCAAACAAAGGCATAGAATGCTAGTACTAAAGGCATAGAACAAAGCTCCCTTAGTGAACTTTAACCAAAGATGCATAGAAAATATGGTGGCACCCATGCAAACATGGAAGTAATATTATCAATTTCAGACTTAGAAGAAAAACATGACATGACAGAAACGGATTCATGATAGCAACTTTGCAAGCTCATGCCACTCACCACAAAGCATTTCATGGCATAACAAGGTAACAAACCATAAGTAGACATATTCATGAAGCTAAACATTGAAAGAGCAACTTTATAGGGTACATGGATCACTAGCAAAACACATGGCAAAACGGAAACTCATGTTAACAATCTGACAGCAACCATATTTAGCAAAAGTAGAGCATGGAAAAGACATTCTACACTACTCCAAAATTACCACCGGAGACATTAATGGATAGAGCAATACCACATCTTCTATAACACTCTTACTAAACTACCACAAAAAGTGCATGGATCTACTGGTAGGAACAAATTTACAAAGCATCAAAATGTAACAGGGAGAAGACTTGGCAAAAATACTAAGTGTCTGAAAACAGCAACATGACGAGGCCTACTTTGCATGCTTGTGCTAGTCACCACATAGCTCATAAAAATACAATACTTGCACCACTATAAAGATGGCATGAAGGAGATCATAAAATATGTAGACATCATGCTCATAGGATGCACCCACAAAATGCAACAAAAATGACAAATCATCAAGTTCTGTCAAATTCCAGCAGACAACATCATATAGCACTTTTGCAATGACGATAAGGGCATCAATATGGACAGTAACATGCATTCAAATGACACTAACATGAAGATAATCACAAGACGAACATTTTGATATATCATGCATGCAAGACGGAGTTAAGGACATGGAGGTATGACATTATGAATAAGGGCACATGATGTTAGAATTTCGGGACTTCAAAATCTCACCCTCTCAGATCTCAGATCTAGGGTTTGCACGGCTTGCGATGATGGCCGGAGTTCGTTGCCGAAGAAGACGAGGAGGCGGCGGCCGGAGCTCGGGGAAGGCGCCAAAGTGGAAGGAGCTCGCCGGAGCGCGGGGAAGGACATCACCAGACTCGGGGTCACCGGGTCCGGCCAGATCCGGGGCCGGAGCGGCGGAAGCGGCTAGGAGGTGGCGTGGTGAGGTCGACGTCGCCAGTTGGCGGCGAGGTCGGCGACGTGGTCGGTGGCACTCGACGGAGCAAAAGGCGGTGAACGGCGGCGCGGGGCCTCGGGCGGCGGCGCGCTCTAGTGGTCGGTGCGGGAGGCGGGCAGCGGGCGCCTCGGGCTCGGAGGGCCTCGCTCGGGTCGAGCGGGGCGGTGGCGGTGTGATACGTCTCCAATGTATCTATAATTTTTTATTATTCCATGCAATTATATATTATGTTTTGGATGTTTAATGGGCTTATTTATACACTTTTATATTATTTTTGGGACTAACCTACTAACCCAAGGCCCAGTGCAAATTGTTGTTTTTTTTGCCTATTTCAGTATTTCACAGAAAAGGAATATCAAACGGAATCCAAACGGAATGAAACCTTCGGGAGAGTTATTTTTGGAACAAATGTGATCCAGGGGACTTGGAGTAGACGTCAAGAAAGAAGCGAGGCGGCCACGAGGCAGGGAGGCGCGGCTGCCCCCTGGGCGCGCCCCCACCCTCGTGGGCCCCTCGCAGCTCCACCGACCTACTTCTTCCTCCTCCTATATATATCCATATACCCCGAAAACATCCAGGAGCACCACCAAACCCTATTTCCACCGCCGCAACCTTATGTACCCAAGAGATCCCATCTTGAGGCCTTTTCTGGAGCTCCGCCGAAGGGGGAATCGATCACAGAGGGCTTCTACATCAACACCATAGCCTCTCCGATGATGTGTGAGTAGTTTACCACAGACCTTCGGGTCTTGTTGGGGATATTACTACTGGAGGTAAACCGACCTTATGTAGCTGGGTTGACTCTTTGAAGAATAGAAGCCCATGAAGATGTGAGGATAATGGCGCTTTAAGGAAGGCCCAAGGCCCAAAGGTGGGTTACAGCCTGTAAATGTAAACCAACCTAGCCATATAACTTGTATGGTAAGATAGGGAGAGTAGAGACCGAACCGGACACGTTTATGATCCGGCTTCGGGACTCTGTAGCCCGGCGGGCGTCAACCTATGTATATAAAGGGACGACCCGACCGTGTTTTAGGGACAAACAACAACAACTTGAGAGCCAGACAAAGCAGATTCGCTCCCTGGCCTTTGAAACCCTAGCAATACCAATCACAACTAGACGTAGGCTTTTACCTTCCTCGAAGGAGACGAACTAGTATAAAATTCCCCGTGTCCCTTTGTCCGGTTTAACCCCTTAAAGCTAACCCGTAGTGATGGCTCCACGACTAAGTCCTTTCACAAGGACATCTGCCGTGACAAACCCACGACAGTTGGCGCCCACCGTGGGGCTATCGCACAATGGTTTCAAGTTCTTGAAGGGCAGCTTTGATGGACTTAAGGGATACGCTGTGGGCCAG
Organism: Triticum urartu; assembly: GCF_003073215.2. NCBI lineage: Eukaryota > Viridiplantae > Streptophyta > Magnoliopsida > Poales > Poaceae > Triticum > Triticum urartu. Next base: position 102,092,879 of record NC_053024.1, read on the forward strand.
ATGACGAAGAGTCGTCGCGGCAAGCTCTACATCGACAACGCAGGATGGGGTCCCGAGGCCGATTCAATCGAATACGGGTACCGGGTCCCCTTTGGTGGGATTCACGTCTTCATCGGCAAGATCGGCGAACCGGCCCCTGAGCTGGGCATCTGCACCGACATCATCGAAATGGCTCGGCGTGCAAGTTCTTCGCTGGTTCAGCCCGAGACAAGGCATGTCTTCGTGGGTGTCATCCATGGATAGAGCTACGAGGACGAACCGGTGTTTGATGGAGAGACCGTGGTCTGTTCTGACGACGAGTCTTCTGGAGAGACCGAATCACTTTACCAGTTGCAGGATGGCTAGATTGATGGAGGATCCGAGGGCAACAGTATTCCAGATTCCCCTGATCTGCCAAACCGGGCCGCCATCTTCATGGCCGGCACACAATCAGCGCCTCATTCATCTACCGCCGCAGCAATGCTCTCCGGTTCAACAACGGCCACACCGGCAGGGGCAGGAAGCTCAGCTCCACCTCCAGCCCAAGTCCTGTCTGATTTGTTCGACGCTTTGGCAACGTTGATGGCCGCAGAGGTGGATGCAGCAGCTAGGGATCAACACAATGTGGAAATTGCAAAGGTGAAAGATCAGATAGCCCAGGCTAAAGCGGATTTGGCAATAGAGAATGCTAGGATAGCCGCAGAGCGGGCTGAATTGGAAGCACATGCCTACCGGATTAGGCTAGATCAGAATGCTTCAGAGGAAGTCATGCGAAGAAGGTACCGATCGCGTCTCCCGTCGGTTTATGAGCCGCAGAATCTCTTCAACACGCCAGGAGCAGGAGCTGGTAACCAACCCATATCAAACCGAGTGGAGGCACCGGGAACAAGAGCGCCGGTTCAACCGCACACGATGGACCCGCCTCGCTAGAACAACGTTGTGCCACAGTATGTGCCGACGCCTCCTGGGCATTATTCCAACCCGTTGGACAACATCGTGGTCTCCGCTTCATGCCTAGCGGCCCTCCCAACCGACGGCGAGTCACCAGTTGCAGTGGAAGCACGTCGGGCCAGGGATCTCCTTCAAACAGCACTAAATCAATAGCAGGCGTATTCACACAGTCATGAGAGGATTCATTCCACTCCCCGTCCAAGCCGGAGCTACAACAGACACGTGGAGGACGAACCGGCCGTATCTAGCAGTGCACGTCACCGAAATTCACCACGAGGAAACAACCCGGCAGGGGGAGGCGCTAATGCGCAGGATGTTGTGGACCATGGCCGCGCACGTCGGGAGGCCGAGTTGGCAGCTCGACACGGAGCACGACAACATACTCCGGTTCACCCTACGGCCTCGGTGGAGCCAGGTGTGGTGTTCAGTTCTTTAGGGGTGCCGTGTCTTACCCCCACTTTGCGTAATGTGAGACTGCCCAAGGATTTCAAGGGACCTCGTAAAGTACCAAATTACACCGCCGATTTGCAACTAGAGGCGTGGGTAGAGAGCTATGAGATGGTAATGGAAATGTTAGATGTGGATGAGGCAGTGTGTGCTAAATATTTCACCATGATGTTGGAAGGAACAGCTCGCACTTGGTTGAAGAGCTTACCAACCAATTCTGTCAGATCATGGGCTGAGTTAAACCACCAGTTTATCCAGAACTTCAAAGATACTTGTAAGCAGCCGATGTCAATCGTGGATCTGGCCGCTTGTGTCCAAGAGGAAGGGGAGTCTACAACCCATTGGGTCAAGTGGGTTTCGGCGATTTTGCATTCATTGCGGACACTGCAGTGTTAACATTGGAGGGCAATTGCCGTTTCTTACCGCTCAAACAGAAGTTGGGAAGACTCAAACGTCACTGTAATGATATGTCAACGCTCATGGCCGCTTTGGTTAAATACGCCGATTCAGATAATACCAAAGACCCAAACTCAGAGGAGGATAAAGCGGGGAAAGGTAAGAAGAACGGCAATACCAAGGGTCAGCAGCATAATCCGGTAGGCCATGGAAACGGTGGTAAGCGCAAGGCCGACAGCAGCTTGGACTTTGTTGCAAATACCAACGCGCAGGAGAATGGCCAGCGCCGTAAGGGCAAGCAGCCCCAGAGGGGTGGAGGTTCAGGCCCCAATTTGGAGCGCTTGTTGAATCAGCCCTGTCCAAAGCATGGATCGAAGGAAAAACCGGCGTCACGTCTTTGGAAGGACTGTTATATCATGCAGGATTTCAATAATTCCAATATGTTCCAATATGACAATGGCCCGCCCGGCGGTTCATGAGGAGGTTTCCACGGGCCGGGTTACAGAGGTGGTGGTTCCAGTTTAGGGTTTCAAGGCAACCAAACCGGACACGTCAATCAAGGGCACCAAGGCAACCATGGAGGTTACAACCATCAGGGGAATCAGCAGCAGCAGCAGCAGTCGGGTTATCAGAGCAATCCCAAACAGCTGAACAGCGGGCAGTATCATGTCTTCACTACTAGTTTGTGCAAACGTGATCAGAAGCTTCACAAAAGGGCAGTAAACTCTGTTGAACCGGCAGTACCTCAGTATTTACGCTGGTCTGAGCAACCTATTTTGTGGAGTAGAGATGATCACCCACCCCGGATTGATAATCCAGGTCACTTGGCCCTGGTGGTGGCCTCTCAAGTCGGGGGATACAAGTTTACCAAAGTACTCATGGATGGGGGAAGTAGTATCAATATTTTGTATTATGATACATTCCGCCGTATGGGGTTGACAGATAAGGATCTTAAACCATCAAATACGGTCTTTCATGGCGTGGTGCCTGGTAAGTCTGCATATCCTGTTGGCAAGATAGCTTTGGAGGTAGCTTTTGGAGATGACTATGATTCAAGGTCAGAAACATTGACATTTTAGGTGGTAAAGATCAGAAGTCCATACCACGCCTTGTTTGGGTGGCCGGCTTATGCTAAGTTTATGTCAAGGCCATGTTATGTTTATCTACAGCTTAAAATGCCAGGTCATAAAGGGACTATCACAGTACATGGAAGTAGAAAGATTTCTTTGGAGTGTGAAGAAGGTGATGCGGCTTATGCTGAGTCGGTTTGTGCCACAGAGGAGTTGAAATTCTATAAGGAGCAAGTTGATCCGGCAGACATGACCTCTTTGAAAAAGCCAACTACAGAACATGATCCAGCGTTGAAGTTCAAATTGGCTACAGACACTAAGATGGTTGACTTTGTTCCTGGCGATTCATCCAAACAGTTTAGCATCAGCGCTAACCTGGATCCCAAATAGGAAAGCGCGCTCATCGAGTTCATCCATGAGAATCGGGACATCTTTGCATGGAAACCTTCTGACATGCCAGGTGTACCGAGGGAACTCGCTGAGCACACACTCAACATTGATCCTAAGTTTAAACCGGTCCGGCAGTTCCTCCGCCGTTTCAATGAAGAGAGACGTAAGGCTATAGGTGAAGAGGTAGCCCGTCTGTTGGCCGCAGGGTTTATTGTTGAAGTTTTTCATCCAGAGTGGTTAGCTAATCCGGTGCTAGTTCTTAAGAAAAATGGCACTTGGCGCATGTGTGTGGACTACACAGATTTAAACAAGGCTTGCCCTGCAGACCCCTTTGCTCTCCCTCGCATTGATCAGATAATTGATGCTATGGCGAGTTGTGACCATTTGTGTTTTCTGGATGCTTACTCTAGTTATCATCAGATCAAAATGGCGGTTAAGGACCAGGAGAAGACAGCTTTCATAACTCCCTTTGGAGCCTTCTGCTATGTTTCCATGCCTTTTGGACTCAAGAGTGCCCAGGCAACTTACCAGTGATGTGTCCAGAACTGTCTTCATAAACAAATTGGGCGCAATGTTAAGAACCAGTATTACGAAACATGCTCAATGGCATGGCAGACAAACGGAGTTTCAGCTATCCTATTACATGAAGCCTCAAAGCGGCTCAAACAGTATCATTGTTTTTCATAGTAGCCATATAAAACAGCGACCGGATCAGGACTCTTCATTGCGACGGTTTGATGGTTGAGGGTTAGTTGGTGTAGGCACTTCTTCATCCCTTCCCAGACGTTGGAAATCAGCCGTTGACCAATCGATTCTAGTTAACGCTTGAAATACTACTTCCTCATGGATAAGATTGGAAGGGTTAATACCAGGAGCGTAAGTGTGCTTACGAATCGGAGGCACAAGTTCTTCGACTTCACGGATGTCGGCCGTCTATCTTTTCCCTTTTGCATCATAAAACGGTTGAAAATGGGACAACTCGGTATCCTCAGCCAACTTGCTGGCTGCTGGCCGCATCTATTTGGTCAGCCGCCGAAGATCATCATTGTCGAAGTTTGAACCATCTTCTTTGACGCCTGGGTATCCTTTGATGATATACTCCGCTTCAAGGTCTGGAATCCAGGCTTTGGCTCGAATAAGGGCGGTTAAAGCTCCTGCTCGGGCAGCTGCTCTCTTCAACTCGGCAATACGGGCTGGTAACATGCCCAACTTCTCAAGGGTTTCCTTAATCAAAGTTGGAGCCGGTTTGTTATAAGCTGCCGTGCTAATAACCCGTTGAGACCCAGAGTATAGCTGTTCAACCAATGTATATGCCACTTTGAGCTTCATCTACATATCTGTACCAAGATGAGCGATCCGAGTGCCTGCCAAAGATTTTATCAACATTTTGGTCAGTTATAAGATTCATTGACTGGCGCAACATATATAAGTAGACACTTACCAAAGATAGCAGATGTCATAGCATTGATTTGGCGTTTCAAACCGGCTAGTTCTTCAACCACTGGCTTCAGGGCTGCCTCGTCGTCTACAGCTCTTTTGGTTAGACCGGATTTCTCGGTTTCCCATTCAGCATGTTCTTGGTTGAAGGTTTCTTTCAGATTTTCCATTCCGGCCAGGGCCTGGGTCAGCTCCTCTTTGGCTTTTGCAGCCTCAGCTTGTTATGACTTCACATTTTCTTGCAAGTCAGAATTTTGGGCATCTTTGTTTCTCAGTTCAGCCTGCAATGTTGAAGGTATGTTAAACAAACAACATATATCTGTGCTAAAGTACAAAGCGTATAACAAAGTTATGCACTTCATACTTGGGGGCTAATGCCTATTTGCTCTCAAATACTACACTTTATACAAGTCTCCAGAACAATGCAAGCATTATCCTTGACACTTGGGGGCTAATGTGCGTCTGTTCTAGAACGGATGTGTTAATTCAAAACCGGATTAACTTGCCAAGTTAAACCGGCCTTTGGGGGCTATGCTGCAGAAAGTTATCTAATTTTTTCAAGATGAGTCTTATCTATTATTAGTGACATGCCATTGCAAGGATCAATGATGGGATGCTTAAAGTGTTACAAAGACCCGGTTTGTGATTAACAATCATAAAACGGCCCTTGGGGGCTACTTGGGATAGTGTTTCAGCTATAAATCAATATACAAAGGGAGAGGAATTTACCTCATATCGCTCTTTCATCAAGTTCACCAAACCGGCTTCATAATCCCGGTTTGAGTGCAGACGGTTCAAGAGCCAGAATGAAGCTCATCAGCGTTAAGATGAGCATAGTTTGATAAGTCGCTGCTCCATTTACCTTTATCCCAGGCAGCTTGTTCTTCTTTAGCACTATGCTGAGCTAAAATGATGGGATGGCCAGGAGAGCTGTGGCCTATTCCAGTAATAATAACATCATCACCTTGGCCTTCAGGATTTTTGGTGGATGATGTTGGAATTTCAGTGTCTTTCACCGGACTAGCCTGGATTGGCCCTGCCGGTTCAGTATCGGGTGCAGCAGGCTCAGCATCTATTGGTTCATCGGTATGTTGGCCTTCAAGGGTTGGATCATCAAAAGTAGCTTCAGGTTGGGGGTCTTTCGGTTCATCAGTCTGTTCTGGTTCACCTCTTGGTTCTTCTTCTTCGGCGACAGGGTCTTCTGGCGGATTGGTGACCCGAGCTTTCTTGCTGGGTCTGGCTTTGGCCCTGCAAACAGAATAAAAAAGGATTAACATCCTATTCAAAGGATTTAGGGCGCATTTAAAGTAAAGGTTTTTACAACTCACCCGACCATAGTTTTCAAAGGGGGGAGTTGAGTTGCTGTCGATTCACCAGAAGAGGAAGGAGGTGTCACCTGATAATTTGAATCAGACGGATTAAGAGGCTGTCTGAAATAACCTGCCTTGGGGTAAGAATGGTCAGAAGTAGGAGAGACCTCAGACCGGCGCTTCCGAACCGGAGTGTCAGGTAAACCGGTTGAAGTGACCTGTTGGCCACCGTGCCAGGTTGTCCGGTGAGCTTCATGCTGTTGAGTCTTCAAAATAAATGTTGGATCCAAGTGAGCAAGAGGATGAGAAAAGCTTACTTTCCAGACTGCTTGGCGAGTTTTTTGTGTTGGCATAGAGTCTGAACCGGAGGAAAGGGTAATTACCTCTACGTCATCAGCTTGACTAGCTTCTGCATCCTCCTGAGGAAGATCATTGTTAATGAGATGCATAAAAAGAGAGCCAAGTGAGTCAAGTTCTACCTCAGCTTCTAGATCATCATTATCATCATCAAGCTCCATATTAATCCGGTCAGCTATTTTTCGCTTTGACGTCCGTTTGACAGCTTTGGTCTTTGGGCGGGATAACTTGACCGCTTTGTCTCCAGTCGGCTTTGCCGCTTTCTCTACGGTTTTCCGTTTCCAGAAGGGGTCGCCACCCTACATATAAAGAAGAAGGGTTACAGGTTGCATAAGTTCAAGATATTAGAGATAAAGAGGGAGTATAATGCTTACAGCAGGTGGTTTGTTCTTGACATAGAAGGGACTTAGACCGGTTTGACTACAGATCAGTTCCGACTCATTCAGAATCTTCTTTACACCTTCAGTGACTTCTTCCTCAGATAATTGGATGTTGCAATGGCGTTGAGGGTCGTCAACCTCACCGGTATATTCGCACATTAAACCGAGACGCCGGCTTAGTGGCAAGATACTCCAGGATATCCAACAACGCACAAAGTCCACGCCTGTTAAACCGTTTGCCATAAAGGCCCAGAGTTTGGCGAGTTGAGGAGCATATTTCGCCCTTTCCGAAGAGCTTAGGCGTTGTGGCATTGGGTGAGTATTTGATAGTCTGTGATCACGAAAGCCGGGGAGGGGATTTTCACCCTCAGGCGAAGTGTCTTTGCAATAAAACCATGTTTGGTTCCATTCCTTTGGGTGGCTATGATGTTTGGCATGAGGAAATTCAACTTCTTTCTGCTTTTGAATCGAGACGCCACCAAGTTCTGTCTTCGGACCATTTACAAACTCTGTGCGCCGGTTTAAGTGAAAGAAATCCCGGAATAGTCCTGCAGTTGGTTCTTCTTGTAAATATACTTCACAAAAGACCTAGAAGTTGCATAAGTTGGAAACCGAGTTGGGACCAATAGCTTGCGGATGAAGTTGGAAGCTGGCAAGCACATCTCGATAAAATTTTGACTCTGGAGGTTTGAAGTCACGACCTATATGGTCAACAAAGACCACCACCTCACCTTGCCTTGGGGTTGGAGGATTTTCTGTTCTGGGAACTCGCCATTTGATTTCAGTTTTCTTAGGCAGGGAACCGATGCTAACCATCTCATTCAACTGAGCCTCAGTAACCCGAGAACGAGCCTAGTTGCAGGCAGTGAATTGTATGGCCATTGCAAAGCAAACAAACTGAAAATGAAAGGCCGGTTTACAAATTACGCATGATCATATGCAAGAGACAAGGGAGTAAGAAACATACTGATATGTGAAATAGTATGAACTGGAGACTAATGCAAAAAGGGAAAAAAGTAATACTAGCACATGATTACTCAGACACTGTTAAATCGGAGCATAATTATGAAGGTAAAATGCTCCTCCGGTTTATTAGAGGGCTAATGGCATAGACTGCTTATACAAGGTTAAACCGCCTATGTTGGTGTAAGGAGAAACATATCTCACAGTGATATATAATTTTTTTGGATCTAAGGTAAGATAGAAAAGCAAAAATAATTGGATCTAGAAGGGGTGCAGAACCGAAGCAATTTATGAAGGACTAGATCAGTTCTTTGCGCATAAGGGTTTGTGATGATAATGGAAGGTTAGCTACGGCAAGGGATACGTCAAGCACGAAGTGACCATCTACAGACTAAAGGCAGAACAGGGAAGAACAACACTGAAGCGCTGATGAACTGTAGAAGAACCGCAAAGAATGTCGAAACCCTAGAACAGATTTGTGGCGAAAAAAGCAGAGAACTTACCGGAGCTGGTGAGGAAGAGGAGAGGCACCGCAGTATTCTGGTGCGTTCAGGGTGATGCAGCGGCCAGGGTCGGAGCAGAGGCGACGGTCGACGGTGGCGGCGGAGCTCCAGAGGTTGAGCGGCACGACGAGGACGACGCGAAGAGGCACGAGGGGGAAAAGGTGAAAATGACCCCTCGGTCCTATTTATAAGGCGAAGCGATAAAACGGCAAGTGCGGGAATCGAGGAGCCCAAAAATGGATAAGTTAATAAAGGTGTCGCCTCGATGACTGAATATATATTAAATGAAGGTAATCTCTGACACCAACGGATGGATGACGTCAGGGCGGTTTATCATAATTTTGAAGTATGACGTCACGGCGGTTTACAAGATCAAAAGTGAAGATAGGAGAGAAGATTTTTTCTAAGTGTGGGAGATTGACATGAACAAGTTCAAACCAATCTGGGGCCTAATGTTGGAGATATTACTACTGGAGGTAAACCGGCCTTATGTAGCCGGGTTGACTCTTTGAAGAATAGAAGCCCATGAAGATGTGAGGATAATGGCGCTTTAAGGAAGGCCCAAGGCCCAAAGGCGGGTTACAGCCTGTAAATGTAAACCGACCTAGTCATATAACTTGTATGGTAAGATAGGGAGAGTAGAGACCGAACCGGACACGTTTATGATCCGGCTTCGGGACTCTATAGCCCGGCGGGCGTCAACCTATGTATATAAACGGACGACTCGGCTGCGGTTTAGGGACAGACAACAACAACTCGAGAGCCAGACAAAGCGGATTCGCTCCCTGGCCTTCGAAACCCTAGCAATACCAATCACAACTAGACGTAGTCTTTTACCTTCCTCGAAGGCGCCGAACTAGTATAAAATTCCCCATGTCCCTTTGTCCGGTTTAACCCCTTAAAGCTATCCCGTAGCGATGGCTCCACGACTAAGTCCTTTCACAAGGACATCTGCCATGACAAACCCACGACAGGTCCATAGTTATTAGCTAGATGGCTTCTTCTCTCTCTTTGGAGCTCAATACAATGTTCTCCTCGATCTTCTTGGAGATCTATTCGATGTAACTCTTTTTGCGGTGTGTTTGTCGAGATCCGATGAATTGTGGGTTTATGATCAAGTTTATCTATGAACAATATTTGATTCTTCTCTGAAATATTTTATGTATGACTGGTTATCTTTGCAAGTCTCTTTGAATAATCAGTTTGGTTTGGCCTACTAGATTGATCTTTCTTGCAATGGGAGAAGTGCTTAGCTTTGAGTTCAATCTTGCGGTGTCCTTTCCCAGTGACAGCAGGGGCAGCAAGGCACGTATTGTATTTTTTCCATCGAGGATAAAAAGATGGGGTTTATATCATATTGCTTGAGTTTATCCCTCTACATCATGTCATCTTTCCTAATGCGTTACTCTGTTCTTATGAACTTAATACTCTAGATGCATGCTGGATAGCGGTCGATGTGTGGAGTAATAGTAGTATATGCAGAATCGTTTCGGTCTACTTGTTGCAGACGTGATGCCTATATACATGATCATGCATATATATTCTCATAATTATGCACTTTTCTATCAATTGCTCAACAGTAATTTGTTCACTGCTACCTCTTGAGCATTGCGTTGGATTTCCCCGAAGAGGAAGGGATGATGCAGCAAAGTAGCGTAAGTATTTCGCTCAGTTTTTGAGAACCAAGGTATCAATCCAGTAGGAGGCTACGCTCGAGTCCGTCGTACCTACACAAAAACAATAGCTCAACGCAACCAACGCGCTTAGGGGTTGTCAATCCCTTCACGGTCACTTACGAAAGTGAGATCTGATAGAGATGATAAATAATATTTTTTGGTATTTTTGGTATAGAGGTGCAAAGTAAAAGCAAAGTAAAAGCAAAGCAATAATAAAGTGATGGAGATTGATATGATGAGAAAGAGACCCGGGGGCCATAGGTTTCACTAGTGGCTTCTCTCAAGAGCATAAGTATTCTATGGTGGGTGAACAAATTACTATTGACCAATTGACAGAATTGAGCATAGTTTTGAGAATATCTAGGTATGATCATGTATATAGGCATCACGTCCGAGACAAGTAGACCGAAACGATTCTGCATCTACTACTATTACTCCACTCATCGACCGCTATCCAGCATGCATCTAGAGTATTAAGTTAAAAACAGAGTAACGCCTTAAGCAAGATGACATGAAGTATAGGGATAGTTTCATGCAATATGATAAAAAAATCCCATCTTGTTATCCTCGATGGCAACGATACAATACATGCCTTGCTGCCCCTTCTGTCACTGGGAAAGGACACTGCAAGATCGAACCCAAAGCTAAGCACTTCTCCCATGGCAAGAACAACCAATCTAGTAGGCCAAACCGAACTGATAATTCGAAGAGACTTGCAAAGATAACCAATCATACATAAAAGAATTCAGAGAAGATTCAAATATTATTCATAGATAGACTTGATCATAAACCCACAATTCATCGGTCTCAACAAACACACCGCAAAAAGAAGATTACATCGAATAGATCTCCACGAGAGAGGGGGAGAACATTGTATTGAGATCCAAAAAGAGAGAAGAAGCCATCTAGCTACTAGCTATGGACCCGTATGTCTGAAGTAAACTACTCACACTTCATCAGAGGGGCTTGGATGATGATGTAGAAGCCCTCCGTGATCGATGCCTCCTCCGACGGAGCTCCAAAACAGGCCCCAAGATGGGATCTCGTGGATACAGAAAGTTGCGGCGGTGGAATTAGGTTTTTGGCTCCGTCCCCGATCATTTGGGGGTATGTGGATATATATAGGAGAAAGAAGTACGTCGGTGGAGCTTCAAGGGGCCCACGAGGCAGGGGGAGCGCCCTAGGGGGGGGGCGCCCCCTACCCTCGTGACCACCTCGTGGCTTTCTTGACGGAGGGTCCAAGTCTCCTGGATCTTATCTGATGAGAAAATCACGTTTCCGAAGGTTTCATTCCGTTTGGACTCCGTTTGATATTCCTTTTCTTCAAAACCCTAAAACAGGCAAAAACAACAATTCTGGGCTGGGCCTCCGGTTAATAGGTTAGTCCCAAAAATAATATAAAAGTGGATAATAAAGCCCAATAATGTCTAAAACAGTAGATAATATAGCATGGTGCAATCAAAAATTATAGATACGTTGGAGACGTACCAAGCATCCCCAAGCTTAATTCTTGCTCGTCCTCGAGTAGGTAAATGATAAAAACAGAATGTCTGATGCGGAGTGCTACTTGGCATAATTTCAATGTAAATCGTCTTAATTGTGGTATGAATATTCAGATTCAAAAGATTCAAGACAAAAGTTCATATTGATATAAAAAGAATAATACTTCAAGCATACTAACAAAGCAATTATGTCTTCTCAAAATATCATGGCCAAAGAAAGCTATCCCTACAAAATCATATAGTCTGGCTATGCTCTATCTTCACCACACAAAGTATTTGAATCATGCACAACCCCTATGACAAGCCAACCAATTGTTTCATACTTTTGACATTTTCAAAACTTTTTTCGATCTTCACGCAATACATGAGCGTGAGCCATGGATATAGCACTATAGGTGCAATAGAATGGTGGTTGTGGAGAAGACAAAAAGGGAGAAGATAGTCTCACATCAATTAGGCGTATGAACGGGCTATGGAGATTCCCATCAATAGATATCAATGTGAGTGAGTAGGGATTGCCATGCAACGGATGCACTAGAGATATAAGTATATGAAAGCTCAAAAGAAACTAAGTGGGTGTGCATCCAACTCGCTTGCTCACGAAGACCTAGGGCATTTTGAGGAAGCCCATCATTGGAATATACAAGCCAAGTTCTATAATGAAAACTTCCCACTAGTATATGAAAGTGACATAATGAGAGACTCTCTATCATGAAGATCATGGTGCTACTTTGAAGCACAAGTGTGGTAAAAGGATAGTAACATTGTCCCTTCTCTCTTTTTCTCTCATATTTTTTTATTTGGGCCTTTCTCTTTTTTTATGGCCTCTTTTTTATATTATTTTTTTCGTCCGGAGTCTCATCCCGACTTGTGGGGGAATCATAGTCTCCATCATCCTTTCCTCACTGGGACAATGCTCTAATAATGATGATCATCACACTTTTATTTACTTAAAACTCATGAATTACAACTCAATTCTTAGAACAAAATATGACTCTATATGAATGCCTCCGGCGGTGTACCGGGATGTGCAATGACTCATGAGTGACATGTATGAAAGAATTATGAACGGTGGCTTTGCCATAAATACAATGTCAACTACATGATCATGCATAGCAATATGACAATGATGGAGCGTGTCATAATGAAAGGAACGGTGGAAAGTTGCATGGCAATATATCTCGGAATGGCTATGGAAATGCCATGATAGGTAGGTATGGTGGCTTTTTTGAGGGAGGTATTTGGTGGGTGTATGATACCGGCGAAAAGTGCGCGGTATTAGAGAGGCTAGCAATGGTGGAAGGAAGGAAAGTGCGTATAATCCATGGACTCAACATTAGTCGTAAAGAACTCATATACTTATTGCGAAAATATAGAAGTTATCAAAGCAAAGTATTATGTGCATGCTCCTAGGGGGATAGATTGGTAGGAAAAGACCATCGCTCGTCCCCGACCGCCACTCATAAGGAAGACAATCAATAAATAAATCATGCTCCGAGTTCATCACATAACGGTTCACCATACGTGCATGCTACGGGAATCACAAACTTCAACACAAGCATTTCTCAAATTCACAACTACTCAACTAGCATGACTCTAATATCACCATCCTCATATCTCAAAACAATTATCAAGCATCAATTTCTTCTTAGTATTCAACACACGCATACGAAAGTTTTATTATTAATCTTGCATACCAAGCATATTAGGATTTTAAGCAAATTACCATCCTATTAAGACTCTCAAAATAATCTAAGTGAAGCATGAGAGATCAATAGTTTCTATAAAAAAAATTCACCATCGTGCTCTAAAAGATATAAGTGAAGCACTAGAGCAAAACTATAAAGCTCAAAATATATAAGTGAAGTACATAGAGTATTCTATCAAATTACAAATCATGTATGGCTCTCTCAAAAGATGTGTACAGCAAGGATGATTGTGGTAAACTAATAAGAAAAGACTCAAATCATAAAAGACGCTCCTAGCAAAACACATATCATCTGGTGAATAAAAATATAGCTCCAAGTAAAGTTACCGATAGAAGTAGACGAAAGAGGGGATGCCTTCCGGGGCATCCCCAAGCTTTGGCTTTTAGGTGTCCTTAGATTATCTTGGGGGTGCCATGGGCATCCCCAAGCTTAGGCTCTTGCCACTCCTTGTTCCATAATCCATCAAATCTATACCCAAAACTTGAAAACTTCACAACACAAAACTTAAAGTAGAAAACTCGTGAGCTCCGTTAGCGAAAGAAAACAAAAGACCACTTCAAGGTACTGTAATGAACTCATTCTTTATTTATATGGGTGTTAAACCTACTGTATTCCAACTTCTCTATGGATTATAAACTATTTTACTAGCCATAGATTCATCAAAATAAGCAAACAACACACGAAAAACAGAATCTGTCAAAAACAAAACAGTCTGTAGTAAATCTGTAGCTAGCGCAAGATCTGGAACCCTAAAAATTCTAAAATAAATTGCTGGACGTGAGGAATTTATATATTAATCATCTGCAAAAATAATTAACTAAATATCACTTTCAAAATAAAAAATGACAGCAGTTCTCGTGAGCGCTAAAGTTTCTGTTTTTTACAGCAAGTTCAACAAGACTTTCCCCAAGTCTTCCCAACGGTTCTACTTGACACAAACACTAATTAAACACAAAAAAACACAACCAAAACAGAGGTTAGATTATTTATTTATTACTAAACAGGAGCAAAAGGCAAGGAATAAAAATAAAATTTGGTTGCCTCCCAACAAGCGCTATCGTTTAACGCCCCTAGCTAGGCATAACAAGTAAGAATAGATCTAGGCATTGCCATCTTTGGTAGGCAATCCATAAGTGGCTCTCATGATAGATTCATATGGTAATTTTATTTTATTTCTAGGGAAGTGTTCCATGCCCTTTTTTAATGGAAATTGAAATCTAATATTCCCTTCCTTCATATCAATAATTGCACCAACCGTTCTAAGGAAAGGTCTACCAAGAATAATAGGGCAAGAAGGATTGCAATCTATATCAAGAACGATAAAATCTACGGGAACATAATTCTTGTAGGTGTCAAAACCGGCGGATCTCGGGTAGGGGGTCCCGAACTGTGCGTCTAGGCCGGATGGTAACAGGAGGCAGGGGACACGACGTTTTACCCAGGTTCGGGCCCTCTTGATGGAGGTAAAACCCTACGTCCTGCTTGATTAATATTGATGATATGGGTAGTACAAGAGTATATCTATCACAAGATCAGAGAGGCTAAACCCTAGAAGCTAGCCTATGGTATGATTGTATGTTGTGATTGTTGTCCTACGGACTAAAACCCTTCGGTTTATATAGACACCGGAGAGGGTTAGGGTTACACAAGGTCGGTTACAAAGGAGGAGATATCCATATCCGTATTGCCTAGCTTGCCTTCCACGCCAAGTAGAGTCCCATCCGGACACGAGATGAAGTCTTCAATCTTGTATCTTCATAGTCTAACAGTCTGGCCAATGGAGATAGTCTGGCTATCCGGAGACCCCCTAATCCAGGACTCCCTCAGTAGCCCCTGAACCAGGCTTCAATGACGATGAGTCCGGCGCGCAGTATTGTCTTCGGCATTGCAAGGCGGGTTCCTTCTCCGAATACACCGCAGAAGAATTTGAGTACGAGGATAGTGTCCGACCCTGCAAAATAAGTTCCACATTCCACTGTAGAGAGAATAATATTTTCGCAGATCTAATTTGCTGGCTTGTTTTGGCAGCATGACGTTACATCATGGCCCGATGATTATTTGAACCGTTTCTTTTAACCAGACCCGCACATAACGCGAGGCAGTTTTTCGACACATCTTGTCAAAGCAGAGATCGTGTCCCCTTATTACGGGATTCTCATCAACACGGGCGTGGGGAACCCAACCGCGCCATCAATTGCGGCGCTTGGGGGATAAGCGAGTTTTACCAGGCAAATGGGGACACTTAGTTTCGTCCGCCCATATAAAGGGATAAGGATTCACCTTTCTATACACGCTTTCTTCCTCCCTTACCCATCCATTTTCGCACACTCGAGCTCTATCGCCCAAGTCCGCACTTCCCACCTCGACTTTCTCCAATCATGTCCGGAGCGGGAGGCAAGTGGATGGTCTCCTCCGTCACAGAGGGAGACATCAAGAAACCGAGGAGAGCCAGATACCTGCCCGACGACATCGCGCACCGGCTCCCAGATGAGGGGCAGCTCATCCCCACCCCCAGGCCCCATGAGAGGGTAGTATTCCTCACCCATTTCCTCCGTGGACTGGGATTCCCTCTCCATCCCTTCATCCGGGCTCATGTTTTATTACGGCCTGGATTTCCACGACCTGGCCCCGAACTTCATCCTCAACATCTCGGCGTTTATCGTCGTGTGCGAGGCCTTCCTCCGCATCAAGCCCCACTTCAGCTTATGGCTAAAGACCTTCAATGTCAAGCCGAAGGTGGTGGGCGGCCGCCAGGCGGAGTGCGGAGGCGCCATGGTGGGCAAGATGCCCAACATAACATGGCTCGAGGGCTCCTTTGTGGAAACCATAAAGGGGTGGCAATCGGGGTGGTTCTATATCACCGAGCCGCGCGACCCTGCATGGGCAGCGGCCCCCGAGTTCCGATCTGGCATCCCCACGCGGCTCACCTCCTGGAAAGAGAAGGGCCTGTCCTGGGGTAGTTCGAAAGAGCTGACCGGACTCCAAACATGTATTCAAAACATGGTGGACAAGAAGCTCAAGCTTGTCAACATAGTCCAAGTTATGCTCATCCGCCGGATACTCCCGTGCCAACAACGGGAGTTCAACTTGTGGGAGTTCAATCCGGCGCAGCACCGAACTCTGAATAGGCTCTTCGACACAACTCATGAAGACGCCTGGAGGGTTCTGTTCAAAAGTGCCGAGGTCCCCCCCCCATTACTGAGGATCGCGGATTCAGCGCGAAGCGCCAAGCCAGTGTGGTAAGCTGCTTTACCTTTCACAGGATACTTATTTTTTTATATAGATTGACTTTATGCGGGATCTAAACTCCCGTACCTTTGACAAGACTGGCAGAAGATGGCCGGACAGATCGACTGTCTGGCTCCTTTGCCCGAAGGCCCCGCAGACGGTCTTCTGGCGAAGATGCTGACTCCGGCCCCTTATAAGGTGCCGTATAAGACCAAGAAGGCCAAGGGAACCCGAAAGAGTTCCCGACGCCAGGCGTCATCGGACTCACCGTCCGATGACTTTGCGGCGCACTCTTCCCCCGAAGACGAGGAAGAAGAAGAAGAAGATGCTCCCCCACCGACTGGGGGAGACAAGAAAAGGAAGGTCGCCCCAACCGGGGAGGCCGGAGGGTCCAAGAAGGGAAGGACTCTCCTTCCGGACAGTTCCACCACCGCCGACGAAGGCGAAGGCGAGTGGTTGCCCAGGGTCAAGCCCCCGGGGAGATCGTAAGTATTTGGATACCAGAGTAACTCCTAGGATTCCTTTGTCGCACTGCTTTCCCTAACACCGAACGCAATTATGCAGGCCGCCATGAGCCAGTATCGATGTATCATCGGACGGCTCCTTGGGCTTGTCGGACATGGATAGCGATTGAGTCCCGACCGCCACCTCCCCTCATCCGGCCGACGACGCCGAGGTGTTGTCTCAAGAAGCACCGGATCGAGGGGAGATAGTCCTGGAGGCGCCTCAAGGCGACCTTCCGGATTCCGGGAGCTGCGGGGACGGGGCCCCCGAGAGCTCCGAGTTCGGCCCTCAGCCGAACACCGTGTCGGACCCTCCAGCGGTTTCGGGCTCGGGCAGGCGGCCTCCTTCTAAGAGGGGCAAGACGCCTGTGCCGGTGACCTCTGTCCATCCAGAGGCACCGGACAATCTGTTGGAAGCGCTTCGCAACGCTTCCATCGACGAGGAGTACCGCACTATCATGAGTGCGGTGATCGGCTCACTCCAACCCCACAGGCATCGTCTGCGTTCCGCAGGCTTCGCAAAGGTCCAAGGCCTCAAGTCTATGCTGAAGACATTCCGGCTGCATCAGCGGCAGAAGAAGCACCACAAGAGCCCACTCCTCTGCTCCACCAAGAAGCAGTTCTCCAGGAGAACGTGCTTATGACCGACCCTCCAGCTAGTCAAGCGGAGGATGAAAATCTTGAGGCTGCCACAACCAACAACGAAGCTAATGTGGAGCCCTCCCCAGCAAAAGCTTCAGAAGACAGCGAAGCCACTGAACCCACAACTTCTGTTCCTGAGTCTGCTGCAGGTCCCCAATTCAACTATCATGTTGAGCACAGGCCTCAGGTCCAGAAGCCAATCCCCAGACTGCCAAGGTTTCCAGGTCCTGCATCAGCACCTGGCTCCTTCAACATCAATGCCTTCAGGGAAGATAATACTTTCTTCAATAGCTCCAAGAACCCCTATTCAAGGGAAAGGATTTCATCAGATAGGTTCTGGAGCTATCCTCAGCGCAGCTACTACTCTTGCATACTGTACAACCAAGGTCGCATTTTCCCGCACAAGCGCCTTGATGTTGAAGCTATTGCTGGTCTGCCCTGTCTAGAGGAAGCGTTGGATTGCTTCAAACAAGTGGGTCTCCTATAGTTCATTACTGATGAAGAGCATTGGAACGAAGAGCTCCTGCTACAATTCTATGCCACACTGCACATCAAAGGATACAACAGATATCCGAAGACTTGGGTCCTGGAGTGGATGACCGGCAACGTTCATCACGAAGCCAATGCATTTGATATCATTGAGCTCACTGGCCTGCCCAACTCCAGGCGAATTCTTCGAGCAAGGCTGTCGGCTACACACTGAAGCTATTGAGAGCATATTTCAGAGGCCTGAACCGAATATGAGTCAGATGCTCTCCATGATGAAGCCATTGCCCCACGATGCTCCTTATCCCACAGAGTTCTTCGTTGAAGACCTTGAGTACCTGCCCAGGACCATCTATCACATCATCCGGCGGACTCTCTGGCCCATTAAAGGACACTCTCCAAATGCCAAGATCGAGGGTGCAATGAAGACTCTGATATTCTGTATCCTTCATGGCAAATGCTTCAACGCACAGGATTTCTTCATACGCCAACTAGCTGCATCAGGCTCAGATCTGTTTGGTTTAAAGTTCTATGCTCCTTGGGTAATGAGGCTGATCAAACTTCACTCTGCCATCTCGTATCAGCCCTCAGCCCGCAACCATCGGATCTTCTTGCCTGATGTGGATACCTCTGCTGAAGCCATCTATCCTGAACCTGCCAAGCAACCTCTGAGTCTTCAGAATGCAGAACACCAGAGCTTCACTCAAAACGTTGAAGGTGTTGAAGCCATCTCCAGGGTGTATCCTTTGGCTGGCACTACACGTGCACCACACCCTGCTTCAACTGAAGCCACTGACAGTGCCACTGCTTCAAGACCCAAGAAGCGCACTCGTGTTCTCAACGACCGAGAGCTTCTTGTGGCCCTTCATCAAAAGCAGGATAGGCATCATGACTGGTTGAAGAGACAGATGAAAAGCCTCTTGGTGGATGTAAATCGCATCCGAAATCTTGCCACCAAGAACGCTTTTGTTTCCCATGAAACCTGTCGCCGCACATGGAAAGGGCTAACGATGATGCTTTCTGAAGCTGATCTTCAAGAGGATGGCTTCTCTGAGAAATTCAAGTTTGACTCCGCACCTCCTCGAAGAGCTGTGCTGCTGGGGACTCCATCTCTTGAAGACTCTGAGTTTTCTTCCTCTGCTGCCACAGTCACTGCCAGAATCATTGAGGAAGAAGACGATGCTACTTCACCACCATCTGCTTCAGCACCTCCAAGCTCTTCTGCACCGCCAAACAACGCCAACAACCCTGCTCCTTCACCTACTCCTCATGGGAACGAGTAGAGGCTCTATGTCTTAAAACCTTTTTGGTCATTACTGACAAAAGGGGGAGAAGCATATGAGATTGATAGTCTTCAAGCGGGTTCATATGGGCGGGTGCCTTATATCTTGCTTCGTGCTTACAACTCTCGTTTTTTGCTACATTTGGTTCTTATGAGTTGTAACACTTAAACCAGATGGTCGTCTGCTACTTGTTTGCCACCCTGTTTTGCGAAGATAAATTCCGCATGTGCGACGATAAATTCCGCACTTATCTCATTCTGCAGACGTCCATTTTCCATTATGCATGTCATTATCTTCATATACTTTCACATGCATAGTGAATTGTCATCATAAGCAGAAGTGGATCTCCACAAGTACAACCTGCCATGTGCATTTGCATTCCAAAAGCAAATCAACTTATATGCACATCTTCAGGGGGAGCCCTTGCAACTTATGAAGACAATTCCTTATCCTTTACAATTTCACAGACTATATTCCCCATTGAAAACTTCAACTAGTTTGTCATCAATCACCAAAAAGGGGGAGATTGTAGGTGCATCTAGTGCCACCCCTAGTTGGTTTTGGAGTATTGACGACAAACCTAGTTGAGGGACTAATGTGTTTGTGAGAATTGCAGGATAACACAGGTAGAAGTCCCTCATTGATTCGGTTTTACTACCAGTGATGACCCCTAAAAATGTATGAAGACATTGAAGTCAAAGGTGGTATATGAAGATATTCACATTGAAGACTATGACAAAAGAAGACATGATATGAAGCCTATGGAGCTCGAAGACTTAGATCTTTCGTAGTTCTTTTTCTTTTGTGTTGAGTCATAGGAACCACCATACTGTTAAGTGGGGTCCAGGAGAACCAGTCAGAATGACTGAAGTGATGCCTAAACCAAAAACCTATGTCTTCGAGTGAAGACATTGAGAGCGAATCTTGTCCAGAGCCGGACAAGTCAGCTTTGCTTGTAGCCCAAGTAAAGTTGCCATGAGAGTTTGAAATCTGACCGTTGGGACACGTGTTAGTTCCTTAGTGACCCAGGGTCATTTCAGACAAATCAGGTCGGGTTGCCAAGTGGCTATAAATAGCCCACCCCCTACAACCATAAACGGTTGGCTGCTTAGATTGACAGTACGGCTTTTGTCGTGTGAGAGCAACCCACCTCGAAGCCTTTGAGAGAGAGAATTCCTTGCGAGGATAAAGCCCTAACCACCCAGAGCCAGAGAACATCGGGCATCACTTAAGTCTTCTTGTCTGTGTGATCTGAAGACTTATTACACTTGAGGACTGTGCATCCCCAGACGGTTAGGCGTCGCGTTCAGAGCATCCAAGAGACATTGTGGATTGCCAGTGAACGAAGTCTGTGAAGGTTTGGGAGTCTACCTTGAAGACTTACCAGAGTGATTGGGCGAGGACTATGTGACCTTAGCTCAAGGAGAATACGGTGAGGACTTGGTGTCCTGAGCTGCGTGTTCAGGACTGGGTGTCCGGGACTGTGTGTCCTAAGGTTTAAATACCTAGCCGCTCCCACCAGATGTACAGTTGTCACAGCAACTGGAACTGGTCCAACACATCATTATCTTCAACGAGTCACTGGTTTCATCTTCACTTCCTTTTACTTACTGATCACTCATTGTGAAGTCATTGCGTGTCTGTTCTATATTTTGTCTTCACAACGTGAGTGTATGATCTGTTTGGCTTCATAGTATCTTCCTACCTGATCCTAATTACACTACCGCTATTTGTCACTGTGCTTTCACTCTGTTGATACTTGACCATGGCTTGCCTAGTGTAGTCTAACTTCCGCTGCATAGTAATAGGCATATCTCTACTGTTTGTCTTCATAACTTCCTCGTTTTGAAGACTTTCATAAAAATCGCCTATTCACCCCCTCTAGTCGATATAACGCACTTTCAATTGGTATCAGAGCAAGGTGCTCCCTTGTTCTGTGTGATTCGGTTTAACCACCTGGAGTTTTAGCTATGTCGACTGCAGGGATAATTAAAGTCTCCGCTGTGTGCCCCGTCTTCGATGGAACTGAATATCCCTACTGGAAGAATAAGATGCATATGCATCTTGAAGCCATTGGCGTCGACCTATGGTATGTCATCGAGAACGACGTTCGCAAGGCTGGAGAAGGTGTCACTGCTGCTGATGTCAAGAAATTCATTCAACTGGACTCTACTGCCAAGAACATCATCTGTGGTCATCTGACCAAAGGACAGTATGGCCGTGTGAGTGCTTTGAAGACATCCAAGCTGGTTTGGGACTGGCTCTCCAAGGTCAACAAAGGCATCTCAACCCAGAGAGATCAAAGAATCAGTGTCCTTCGCAATCTCTTCAACCGCTTCAAGCGAAATGACAATGAGAATGTCCAACACACATTTGACAGACTCACTGACATCACAAATGAGCTTCAAGCCCTCGGCGCCACTGAGATTACCAAACACGAAGTCGTCAAGACGCTGCTGAGATCACTTGATAGTTCGTTTGACATCTTGGCCCTGATGATCCAAGAACGTCCTGATTTCAAGACACTCGATCCGTCTGACATACTTGAGAGGCTCAATACACATGAGTTTCAGCTTTCGGAGAAAAGAGATATCTACGGTCCAAACTATGGGCGAACTCGTGCCTTGAAGGCAAAAGCTGTTTCCTCATCTGAAGAAGAATCTGACAGCAGTTCTGATGATCCTGAAGACATTGGAAGGGAACTTGCAATGCTAGTGAAGAAGTTCCAAAAATTCACCAAGAAGAAAGGCTTCAGAAAGTCTTCACGATCAAGCTCAAGGAATAATGAAGCTTCTGCTCATGACTACAAGAAGGAAACATGCCACAAGTGCAAGAAAACTGGACACTTCATCTCTGAGTGTCCATAGTGGGACAATGAGAACAGAAAGAAGAAGAAGAGCAAGGAATATGACTCTGACGACAAGAAGAAGAAGAAATACACAAAGTCTTCTTCCAAGTCTTCCTCAAAGTCTTCATCACACAAGAAGAGCTCATCTGGCAAGGCACGTGCGTTTGTTGGCAAGGAAATGGATTCAGAGGAGGAGTCCGCTTCTAAGGAGGCAGAGGTGGAGTCTGAGGAGGAGTCTGATTCTGGCATTGCAAGTCTGGCTACAGCATACGTCGCCAAGTCCATCTTCAACACTGAAGACAATGACTTCATCACCAACACCGATGCAAATGACAAGGACTACTCCACTCCTACCTACTTTTTCATGGCACGCGGTGCCAAGGTAAACAAATGCACCACTCACTATCAAACATCTAGTGATGATGACTCTAATTGTGATTCAAAACCCAGTTACAAAACACTCGCTAAAATTGCAACTGAACAACAGAACGCCATGGAACATATTCAAAAACTGTTAGACAGAAGCGATGATCTGTTGGGTGCTGAAATGACTCGATCTGGATCCTTAATTGAAGACATAAAAAATCTTCACGTTAAGTATCAGGAACTTGAAGATCGTCATGATACTCTCTCAAAAACTCATGAAAAGCTTTCCTATGATTATCTTCAAAGGAAGCAAGAACTTGAGAAATTGAGAGCGGCTCATGAAGATCTTCAAAAGGAAAACGAGTCACTTCGCGTCGAACAGATCAGTTCCGCTCAGGAAGGATTTGAACCACCATGTCTTAAATGCATTGAGCGTGATAATGCTACTTCTATTGCTGAATGTTCCACTGCTACTACTGTTGCAATATCTTCAACTGTTGATGTGGTAACTAACCCCTCTGTTGAGGATACCACTGCTATTGCTGATGAGAATGCTAGGTTGAAGACATTGCTTGAAACAGGGATGTACAAAAGCCTTAAAGGGCATCAGACGTTATGTGATGTCCTGAAAAAGCAGATTCTGAACCGAAACCCTAGGAAAGAGGGTGTAGGGTTCGTAAGGAAAATAAATGCAGATGGCTCTTACTGGAAACCTGAGCAGTACCCCAAAACCAAGTGGGTTGCTGCAAAGGAACCTTCAGCAAATCCATCCAATTTATCTGGCTTCACCTGTGCTAACCCCATTATCATTGATGAATCCTTTGATGCAAACTATGTACTGTTTAAAAATCAGAATGGTGTAGTGTTTGCCAGGTACATTGGTACTAACTGCAGGAATGGACCGCCTATGAAGAAGATCTGGGTTCCGAAAAAGTGTCTGGAAAATCTTCCTGTGAATGTCTTCATGACACCTCACATGAAGAAGACAAACCTTAGTCCAAAGGCTTCATGCAGACAGAGGACTCACCTGAGTCCCACTAACGCAAATGTTTTCCAGGGAAACCATACTCAGGCATATGAATATGAGAGTGGTTCATCAAACCGTCATGTTCATATGACCAAAAACTATTCTGCCTATTCTTATGAGTACTATTGTCCTCCTGCTAGACTGTTTGCTAGGGCTACAAAACCAAAATTCTCAGATGCTGCACTTAGACTTATTGCTTCTAAGCCACCCTTGAAGATGTGGGTGGTTAAGAAAGCTTAACTCTCTTTTGCAGGGAAAGGTCTCCAGCAGAAAAACAAAATCTTCTGACACTATTGCTGGGGACCTTAAAAATCTTGTAGGGCGCAAGATAAAATGCCCGAATGGCATCATTATGTACTTCGTTCCTGAATCGCATGCTACTCTCCCTATTAGTCCTAATCTGGATCTAAGTTTTCATAACCCACTGGTTCGTCAAGTGTTTTTGCTTCACAATTCTCTTCGTGAAGCCTATCCCCCTAACTGCACTGTAGGGTACGACACCAGCGTCTTCAAAGTCTTCAGAATGGATTATTGACAGTGGGTGTACAAATCACATGACTGGCAAAAGAAGCCTTCTTATGGACTCAACCTTACGTCCATGCGACAAGAGCCACATCACATTTGCTGACACTGGTAAAAGTAAGGTATTGGGTCTAGGTAGAGTTGCAATCTTAAAGGATCAACACATGGATAAAGTCATGCTTGTTGAATCCCTTGGTTTCAACTTAATGTCTGTCTTGATGCTTTGCGATTTGAACATGGTCGTAATATTTGGAAAATTTCGTTGCCTTGTACTAATGGAATCTGACAAGTCTCTAGTGTTTGAAGGGTATCGGAAAGATGATTTGTATGTGGTAGATTTCTTAGCAGGGCCACAACTTGCAGTATGTCTTCTTGCAAAAGCTTCAGAATGCTGGCTTTGGCATCGGAGGCTTGGGCATGCTGGCATGAGGAACCTCCACACCCTTGCGAAGAAGAAACATGTCATAGGCATCGAGGGCGTCAAGTTCAAGAAAGATCACTTATGCGGTGCTTGTGAAGCAGGGAAGATGACGAGGGCAAAACATCTCTCAAAGACAATCATGACCACTACTCGACCCTTCGAACTGCTTCACATGGATCTGTTTGGTCCAACTCACTACTCAACTTTTTCCACTACTGCTTGCCTCTATGGCTTTGTCATTGTTGATGATTATTCCAGATATACTTGGGTGCACATAATCCTTTACAAGACTGAAGTGCAGGATGTCTTCAGACGCTTCGCCAATCGAGCAATGAACAACTATGGCGCCAAGATAAAGCACATCAGAAGTGACAATGGCACTGAATTCAAGAACACTGGCCTTGATACATATCTTGATACTTTGGGCATCACACATGAATTCTCAGCTCCGTACACGCCACAGCAGAATGGCGTCGTCGAACGCAAGAACAGAACACTCATTGAAATGGCCAGAACGATGCTAGATGAATACAAGACTCCAAGAAAATTCTGGCCTGAAGCCATTGACACTGCATGCCATACAATCAACCGCGTTTATCTTCACAATCTTCTGAACAAGACATCTTATGAACTCCTAACTGGCAAGAAGCCAAATGTCAGTTACTTCAGAGTATTTGGCGCAAGATGCTGGATCAAGGACCCACACCACACCTCAAAGTTTGCACCAAAAGCACATGAGGGTTTTATGCTTGGATATGGAAAGGATTCGCACTCCTAAAGAGTCTTCAATCTCTTTCACTACAAAGTGGTTGAAACAGTGGATGTGCGGTTCGATGAGACTAATGGTTCACAAAGAGAGGAACTGCCAAATGTGCTAGATGAAGTTCCAGCTAGTGAATCAATAAAGCTTATGGGAACTGGAGAGATTATACCTTCTGAAGCTCATCCTAAAGAAGAACTTATCATTTCAGCACCTGATCAAGATGAAGACAATGCTCAGCCTGAAGACATTCCTCCCAACAACAACAGTGAACAGCAAGAGCAAAGTCTTCGCCCTGTACATCCTCGCGTTGCCAATGAAGTGCAGATTGAAAGAATAATTGATAGCATCAATGCACCTGGTCCACTCACTCGTTCAAGGGCAACTCTGCTAGCAAATTTCTGTGGGCACTTCGCATTCGTCTCAATATCAGAACCCAAGAAAGTTGAAGAAGCCTTCATGGAACCTGAATGGATTCAAGCGATGCAAGAAGAGCTTCAACAGTTTGAGCTGAATAATGTATGGGAACTGGTTAAGCGTCCTGATCCACGGAAGCACAACATAATAGGCACCAAATGGATATATCGCAACAAGCAAGATGAGCATGGTCAAGTTGTCAGAAACAAAGCTCGTCTCGTTGCTCAAGGATATACTCAAGTGGAAGGCATTGACTTCGATGAAACATTTGCTCCTGTGGCTAGGCTTGAAGCCATACGCATACTGCTGGCCTATGCAAATCATCATAACATACTTCTATATCAAATGGATGTGAAGAGTGCCTTTCTCAATGGCAAGATTGAAGAAGAAGTGTATGTTGCACAACCGCCTGGCTTTGAAAATCCAAAACATCCTGACATGGTATACAAGCTCAACAAGGCACTGTATGGCCTCAAACAAGCCCCTAGGGCCTGGTATGACACACTCAAATACTTCCTGAAGAGCAAAGGCTTCATACCTAGTTCCCTAGATCCCACTATTTTCACGAAGACATATGATGGTGAACTGTTTGTGTGCCAAATATATGTGGATGACATTATCTTCGGCTGCACCAATTAGAAGTATAGTGAAGAGTTTGGATATATGATGCAAGAGCAATATCAGATGTCCATGATGGGGGAGCTGAAGTTCTTCCTTGGTCTTCAAATACGACAACAACGCAATGGCATCTTCATATCTCAAGAGAAGTATCTCAAAGATTGCCTGAAGAAGTTTGGTATGCAAGACTGCAAAGGCTTCACAACACCAATGCCAGCCAAACATCATCTAGGTCCTGACGACAATGGTAAAGAGTTCGATCAAAAGGTATACCGCTCCATGATTGGTTCTTTACTTTATCTATGTGCATCTAGGCCAGATATTATGCTTAGTGTTTGCATGTGTGCTCGATTTCAAGCGGCACCAAAGGAGTCGCATCACTTAGCTGTGAAGCGAATTCTTCGATATTTGGCTCACACCCCAACTCTAGGATTATGGTATCCAAAGGGCTCAGAGTTTGATTTGGTTGGATTTTCGGATGCTGATTATGCTGGTGACAAAGTTGATCGCAAGTCTACATCAGGCACATGTCACTTTTTGGGACGATCACTTGTATGTTGGTCTTCAAAGAAGCAGAACTGTGTATCTCTCTCCACTGCTGAATCTGAATACATTGCTGCTGGATCTTGCTGCGCTCAGCTTCTATGGATGAAGCAAACACTCAACGACTATGGCATTCATCTGAAGCAAGTGCCACTTTACTGCGACAACGAAAGCGCCATCAAGATTGTCAACAACCCAGTTCAGCACTCGAAGACAAAGCACATTGAAATTCGTCATCACTTTCTCAGAGATCATGTTGTGAAGGAAGACATTGATATCATACACGTCAACACCAAAGAGCAATTGGCAGATATCTTCACCAAGCCCTTGGATGAGAAGAGGTTTTGCAAGTTACGGTGTGAGCTAAATATCCTGGAATCCTCAAATGTCCTGTGATCAGGCACACATCCTAACACTTATGCATATGATGACTTAGATGTGCAACACACAAAGTAAAGTATATCTTCAATCAATGAAGACATACATTCTAAGTGTGAATACATTAATGTGGAATTTGACTTCGGAGCACCACGATAATTGTGCGCCGTGTCTTGGTCTAATACTTCCTATATGGTGGGTAACGCCACCACAAAACGTTCTATTTTGAAGTGTTTCACTCATGGCGTTACCTTGCAATGTCTTCACATTTGGTTTGGCTTCGAACTCAACATATTTTCATGATTATCTTCACTATGTTGATTATATATATATATATGCTAGTGTTCTGTCCTCTACAGCATTCACTTATAGCTATATCTTCGTGTTGAATCTTTTAAACTAAGTGAATGTGATCGGACCCCAACTTCTCTATGCTTTCTATCTCAAACTCTATCTCTCCAAGTCATATGCATTCTATTGAAACTGTCGAATGTCTTCACTGCGTCCTTGTCAGCAGAAGATATAGAGACAACCATAAAGTCCGTTTTCAATGCTCATTCCTCCACATAAAATCCGGAGAAGCAGGAACGACCACCCGAGAATCCAGGCGTGCGTGGGACGTGGAACAAACCCCAAACTTCCGCAAACTGGCCACACATTCCTCAGATGCGAATCGCCAGGGGCACCTGTGTAATAGCACAGTGCCGCCCTTCTGCCTATAAATACACACTCACAGCGGTAACTATCTCTTCTTCCACCCTCGCACGAACCCTAGCGCCACCGCTAGCTCTCGACGATGCCGGCGACGAAGTGCTTCGCTGCCGCAACCTCTCCGACGCCGTCTTCACGCCGACCGCGGACATCGTCCTCTCCGCCGTCGCCATAGGTCTCCTCCGTCGCCAAGTTAGGGCATGGACGAGTGAACTGCCCGGCCTCGTCTCTCGCTCCGTCTAGCAGTTCTCAGTGTGGTAAATAAAACTGCCTTTTTACAGCACCGTTAATCCTATTGATCTGTCACTTTCTACCACAAGCAGTTTCTGCTCACACAAACTAGATCTCTCTCAAACTTCATCTCTTAACATGCCTAGAATATTCACTTGTGCTTCAAAAAGTAGTTAGATTCCTCACTTGTACTGATCTATGGATTCGTACAAATCTGGAACCAACTTCTTATCTATGAGTGAATGTCTTCGCACGATGAGGTCAATGTCTTCTAAACTGATTTATCTTCAAAATCTTCTGAGAATGCATATGACCTCTTCCCCTTCCCTCGCACCTTACTGCTGTCACAGGTACATGTCCGTGGGAGAATCCTTTGGTTCTCGTAGTCTGCATTCATTTGCAGAATTCCTACAGCATCACATAAATTCTCCTGAAGCCAGTTCCTGTTGGTCCAGCAAAAGAAAGCCTTTGAAGCCTTTGAACGTCTTGAAGCCTTCCAAGTTAAGGTTTATGGCTTCAGAAACAGCAGCAAGGAAGGGGGGCAGACAGCGACGTGGAGGAACATCCAAAGATCTGCCTAATGATCTGGCAGAAATGTATAAAACAGATCCTGAAGAGAATTATGGTCAGCGCAAGACCCGAATCCAATGGATTCGACGCTATTTGGCAGAACAATGGTTCAAATACCGCTTCACAACCCAAGAGTATGCTGAGAAAGGTGCCATCAAAAGACCGTGGGGAGACATCTTATACAAGAACCTTATACCCAGGTCCAGAGATGAAGCTATTGCCCAAAGCTTCTATCCATGCATGGTTCGTGGGCCACAGCCTGATGATGCACATCCGTCGTCACTACTCTGGTGTCGTGACGACAATCTGTTCAAGCGCAACTTCCAGTTTGCCCAAAACTCAGCGAAGCAGAACAAGAAGAAATTTGGGTTAGACTTCAACCCTGGTCCCTCAGCACCAAGGGCAGATGGCACACGAGAAGCAGAACCCAATGTCATCGGTCCGTATGCCAACCTTGAAGGCCTCCTCACCTACATCTTGGTTCAAGGGACTGCAGTGAATGAGCCTGCAGCTGACACTGAGTCTGATGAAGCGCCTGCAGTGCCTGCAGTGCCGAAGCCGAAGCAGTTGAAGAAGCTAAAAGCTTCAAAGCCAGCCTCTTCACCCAAAATCTCAAAGGCGAAGCCATTGGTGACTGCACCTCCTAAAGACAGTGTGCAGTCTGAAGACTTATCACGCGTCTCAAGGCACCAGAAGGCCAAGATGCCTCTGTCTCACACTGGCAAAGAGCTCACAGCTGCTGCCATCCTGCGTAGTGAAGCCATTGATCTGTCTAGTGATGAAGATCTTGGAGATGACGCTCTTGAGCAACTCATCAAGAGCAAAGAAGAAGCAGAAATCTTCAACAATCTGCCTCTCTTTGATGTCGCCATCATCCACAACTTCATTGACGAGTGGTTTGCCACACCAGACATCAGCTTTGAAGATCTACAGCTACCCGTTGGCCTAAGCGTCGCCTTCCAAGGTGCTATTGCTTCAGAACTTGCCATTGCCCAGCGCATTGTTGAACTGAAGCAGAAAATTGATCATGAAAAGGCTCAGTTCAAGAAGAATATGGCCAAGCTCAGCGTGCAAGAAGTGAAGAGCTTCAAGATCATGTTGCATGAGCTAAAGGAAAACTTTCTGAAGAAGCGTGCAGAAGCTCAGGGTTCACGTGAGCGGATGAAGCCTCTAGCTGACAGATGTGTGCAAGCCTACAATGAGGCTGAAGAGCGCAAGGCACTTGGGCGTCCTGGCATCGACCCCAAGATGGCCGCAAAGAAAAAGAAGAAGACTGTTCCAGCTGAACCAGAGGCACCAAGGCAGAAAGCAGTTCCGCTTGTCTTCCCAACTGCAACGACTGGCTCGAAGTCAAAGAGCCGGTCAACAGCTTCAGAGCTCAAGAAGACAAGAACTTCTGAGGCTCAAGCCAGGAAGAGGAAGAGCTCTGAAGACTCTCCTACTGCCCCCAGCAAGAAAAAGAGAAAGACCAAGAAATCTCGGGCTGCTCCCACAGAGCCCTTGATAGTTGAACCTATTTCTATGGTTCACCCTGACGCAGAACGTCAACTGACGGTTCATGAGCCTGCTTCCGTAGAGGCTCCTGAAGCTGAAGACATTCCAGCAGCTGATCCCATCGCTGCTGAAGACATTGGTCATCGTGACAATGTAGAAGATGATGCAGCCATTCCTCCGTTAGAACACAGCGAACTCATCAGCATTGGTCGTCCACTGACGCCAATTGCACAGGATGTTTCATGGGCGGATCGCCCTCAAGAGGAAGAAGACTTTGAGGCCCAGCCCACTCCAACCCCACAGGCGTCGTCTGCGTTCCGCAGGCTTCGCAAAGGTCCAAGGCCTCAAGTCTATGCTGAAGACATTCCGGCTGCATCAGCCGCAGAAGAAGCACCACAAGAGCCCACTCCTCTGCTCCACCAAGAAGCAGTTCTCCAAGAGAACGTGCTTGTGACCGACCCTCCAGCTAGTCAACCGGAGGATGAAAATCTTGAGGCTGCCACAACCAACGACGAAGCTAATGTGGAGCCCTCCGCAGCAAATGCTTCAGAAGACAGCGAAGCCACTGAACCCACAACTTCTGTTCCTGAGTCTGCTGTAGGTCCCCAATTCAACTATCATGTTGAGCATAGGCCTCAGGTCCAGAAGCCAATCCCCAGACTGCCAAGGTTTCCAGGTCCTGCATTAGCACCAGGCTCCTTCAACATCAATGCCTTCAGGGAAGATAATACTTTCTTCAATAGCTCCAAGAACCCCTATTCAAGGGAAAGGATTTCATCAGATAGGTTCTGGAGCTATCCTCAGCGCAGCTACTACTCTTGCATACTGTACAACCAAGGTCGCATTTTCCCGCACAAGCGCCTTGATGTTGAAGCTATTGCTGGTCTGCCCTGTCTAGAGGAAGCGTTGGATTGCTTCAAACAAGTGGGTCTGCTACAGTTCATTACTGATGAAGAGCATTGGAACGAAGAGCTCCTGCTACAATTTTATGCCACACTACACATCAAAGGATACAACAGAGATCCGAAGACTTGGGTCCAAGAGTGGATGACCGGCAACGTTCATCACGAAGCCAATGCATTTGATATCATTGAGCTCACTGGCCTGCCCACTCTAGGCGAATTCTTCGAGCAAGGCTGTCGGCTACACACTGAAGCTATTGAGAGCATATTTCAGAGGCCTGAACCGAATATGAGTCAGATGCTCTCCATGATGAAGCCATTGCCCCACGATGCTCCTTATCCCACAGAGTTCTTCGTTGAAGACCTTGAGTACCTGCCCAGGACCATCTATCACATCATCCGGCAGACTCTCTGGCCCATTAAAGGACACTCTCCAAATGCCAAGATCGAGGGTGCAATGAAGACTCTGATATTCTATATCCTTCATGGCAAATGCTTCAACGCACAGGATTTCTTCATACGCCAACTAGCTGCATCAGGCTCAGATCAGTTTGGTTTAAAGTTCTATGCTCCTTGGGTAATGAGGCTGATCAAACTTCACTCTGCCATCTCGTATCAGCCCTCAGCCCGCAACCATCGGATCTTCTTGCCTGATGTGGATATCTCTGCTGAAGCCATCTATCCTGAACCTGCCAAGCAACCTCTGAGTCTTCAGAATGCAGAACACCAGAGCTTCACTCAAAACGGTGAAGGTGTTGAAGCCATCTCCAGGGTGTATCCTTTGGCTGGCACTACACGTGCACCACACCCTGCTTCAACTGAAGCCACTGACAGTGCAACTGCTTCAAGACCCATGAAGCGCACTCGTGTTCTCAACGACCGAGAGCTTCTTGTGGCCCTTCATCAAAAGCAGGATAGGCATCATGACTGGTTGAAGAGACAGATGAAAAGCCTCTTGGTGGATGTAAATCACATCCGAAATCTTGCCACCAAGAACGCTTTTGTTTCCCATGAAACCTGTCGCTGCACATGGAAAGGGCTAACGATGATGCTTTCTGAAGCTGATCTTCAAGAGGATGGCTTCTCTGAGAAATTCAAGTTTGACTCCACACCTCCTCGAAGAGCTGTGCTGCTGGGGACTCCATCTCTTGAAGACTCTGAGTTTTCTTCCTCTGCTGCCACAGTCACTGCCAGAATCATTGAGGAAGAAGACGATGCTACTTCACCACCATCTGCTTCAGCACCTCCAAGCTCTTCTGCACCGCCAAACAACGCCAACAACCCTGCTCCTTCACCTACTCCTCATGGGAACGAGTAGAGGCTCTATGTCTTCAAACCTTTTTGGTCATTACTGACAAAAGGGGGAGAAGCATATGAGATTGATAGTCTTCAAGCGGGTTCATATGGGCGGGTGCCTTATATCTTGCTTCGTGCTTACAACTCTCGTTTTTTGCTACATTTGGTTCTTATGAGTTGTAACACTTAAACCAGATGGTCGTCTGCTACTTGTTTGCCACCCTGTTTTGCGAAGATAAATTCCGCATGTGCGACGATAAATTCCGCACTTATCTCATTCTGCAGACGTCCATTTTCCATTATGCATGTCATTATCTTCATAAACTTTCACATGCATAGTGAATTGTCATCATAAGCAGAAGTGGATCTCCACAAGTACAACCTGCCATGTGCATTTGCATTCCAAAAGCAAATCAACTTATATGCACATCTTCAGGGGGAGCCCTTGCAACTTATGAAGACAATTCCTTATCCTTTACAATTTCACAGACTATATTCCCCGTTGAAAACTTCAACTAGTTTGTCATCAATCACCAAAAAGGGGGAGATTGTACGTGCATCTAGTGCCACCCCTAGTTGGTTTTGGAGTATTGACGACAAACCTAGTTGAGGGACTAATGTGTTTGTGAGAATTGCAGGATAACACAGGTAGAAGTCCCTCATTGATTCGGTTTTACTACCAGTGATGACCCCTAAAAATGTATGAAGACATTGAAGTCAAAGGTGGTATATGAAGATATTCACATTGAAGACTATGACAAAAGAAGACATGATATGAAGCCTATGGAGCTCGAAGACTTAGATCTTTCGTAGTTCTTTTTCTTTTGTGTTGAGTCATAGGAACCACCGTACTGTTAAGTGGGGTCCAGGAGAACCAGTCAGAATGACTGAAGTGATGCCTAAACCAAAAACCTATGTCTTCAAGTGAAGACATTGAGAGCGAATCTTGTCCAGAGCCGGACAAGTCAGCTTTGCTTGTAGCCCAAGTAAAGTTGCCATGAGAGTTTGAAATCTGACCGTTGGGACACGTGTCAGTTCCTTAGTGACCTAGGGTCATTTCGGACAAATCAGGTCGGGTTGCCAAGTGGCTATAAATAGCCCACCCCCTACAACCATAAACGGTTGGCTGCTTAGATTGAGAGTACGGCTTTTGTCGTGTGAGAGCAACCCACCTCGAAGCCTTTGAGAGAGAGAATTCCTTGCGAGGATAAAGCCCTAACCACCCAGAGCCAGAGAACATCGGGCATCACTTAAGTCTTCTTGTCTGTGTGATCTGAAGACTTATTACACTTGAGGACTGTGCATCCCCAGACGGTTAGGCGTCGCGTTCAGAGCATCCAAGAGACATTGTGGATTGCCAGTGAACGAAGTCTGTGAAGGTTTGGGAGTCTACCTTGAAGACTTACCAGAGTGATTGGGCGAGGACTATGTGACCTTAGCTCAAGGAGAATACGGTGAGGACTTGGTGTCCTGAGCTGCGTGTTCAGGACTGGGTGTCCGGGACTGTGTGTCCTAAGGTTTAAATACCTAGCCTCTCCAACCAGACGTACAGTTGTCACAGCAACTGGAACTGGTCCAACACATCATTGTCTTCAACGAGTCACTGGTTTCATCTTCACTTCCTTTTACTTACTGATCACTCATTGTGAAGTCATTGCGTGTCTGTTCTATATTTTGTCTTCACAACGTGAGTGTATGATCTGTTTGGCTTCATAGTATCTTCCTACCTGATCCTAATTACACTACAACTATTTGTCACTGTGCTTTCACTCTGTTGATACTTGACCATGGCTTGCCTAGTGTAGTCTAACTTCCGCTGCATTGTAATAGGCATATCTCTACTGTTTGTCTTCATAACTTCCTCGTTTTGAAGACTTTCATAAAAATCGCCTATTCACCCCCCCTCTAGTCGATATAACGCACTTTCACAGGATCGTTGTATGTTCGCCAGGGGCCACGAGCGAGGTGGCGACCCTGAAGCAAGCGCTGACCAAGGCCGAAGATACAGCGGCCAAGGAGTGCACCGAGCAAGAGAAGCATGAGGCTCAGGTGGGCGAGGTGCAGCAAGAGCTCTAGGCTCTTGTGGCGAAGCACGAGGGGTTGGAGCTTGACTCCAAGACGCGGGAGTCTGAGCTTGCCGCGGCCCTCGAGAGTGTAAAAAGTGCCAAGGACGAAGCCCAAAAGGCCCTCCAAGAGATCGACGCGATGAAGAAGATAGCGGCGGGTAAGGCTTTCTATATGCAAAGCAAGCATGTAAAAGTAAATTACCGATTACTTACCCGGATCCGGAGCTCTTCAGGAGCATTCGTAGATTTGCCCCGTAGTGTGGCCGATGCCGCACAATTTTACCAGGCCGAGGACGGAAGCTCGACGGAGAAGCTGTTCTGGTCTCAGTATGCTGAGGCCGAACATCCGGTGCCATTGAGCGACCAGCTGAAGCAAATGGTCGAGCTACATAAGGTGGCCGATCAGGACATGAAGAGCTTTATAGTCCGGTTGTGGCCTGGC
Source organism: Triticum urartu (assembly GCF_003073215.2). Lineage (NCBI taxonomy): Eukaryota > Viridiplantae > Streptophyta > Magnoliopsida > Poales > Poaceae > Triticum > Triticum urartu. The sequence goes on from NC_053024.1 coordinate 102,127,703, forward strand.
GACGCCCTTCCGAATAGCTTCTTCGGCCTCATGGGGCGGCTTGTGGATGCCTGCCCGCGGCTGGAGGTCGTCAAGCGATCTGTCTGCATTGAAGGTGCACGCTGGGCTTTCGCCCATGCGAAATTGCAGTGGGTCAAGCTAGATGCCGTGAAGCTGATCAAGGAGGGGCCGCCAGAGGGCAAGGAGCACCGCCACCCCGAGATGTACTACGAGGGTGTTCTGCCGGGCGCCCGTCTCATCGCCGACGAGTGTTCAAAAGATGTAATATTTGAATGAGATTTGCGCGTGTGATCCTGTATGATGAAAACTTGTTTCATATGCGCTATGCAACACTTGTGTGAATTTAAAATATTACCTTCTGTTTGGCCGTTTATCCAATCTGAGAGATGGCTAGTCCTCGGCTTCTGCCCCCATGCCATGAGTGCTGGGGTGTTCGGGATAAACCTGAGCACTCTTGTTCCCATATTTGGGTCCTTCGAGGGAGGTGCTCAGCACAACAAACAAGGCAACCGGACTAATAATGCTTTATCACTCTCACTTAGCCATAGAATTCTATAATTTAAATTTCGGCGAAGCCCTGAGTATTCGGAAGGCCGAATTCGGGGCGCGATACACGCCTATAAGCCGGACAGGGCCGGCCCCTCGCCCTAAGCGGCATAAGTCTTTAGGGACTCGAAAAACCTCGCCGAACAGCGACCAGTCTCTCGCCTTATCATGACAGTCAGTTTTAGCTTTCTCTACTGAGGTGCTGAACCCAGCAGAACCGGGGCACAATCGCAGTAGTTCTCCTTGCGCTACCTTAGCCGATAGAGCGGAACGTAAGGTACCAAAACATAGGAGCCAAGCAAACCCAACATTTGACCAAAGACATGATTCGGAGCTGATGCGTATAATGCTATAAGTTCGGGGTGCCGCACTTGTCAAAGTGTTCGGACTTTTCACACCGCATTGTGGGGTACGTAAGCCCCTGGTGTATTGGCCGTACCATAGTGTACGGTTGCAAGGCATCATTAATGAACACATAGATATATATATATATAACAAGAATGCAATAATAGTTGTAATGTCATGCATTGTTTATTGAAAAATTGCGTTAAAGCAGAGTGATACAGATAGTGCGATAAGCAAAGAGTAGGACTGCATCCCTTCCAAGGGCAAGTTGAGGAATGATATTAAATTGAATATTTCACTCGTTACTGTAATAAACCTGGGAATTCCGTGGTATGACATAGCTGTCTGCCTCCTTGGTTGCTGCATCATGTGCTCAGCAATAGTGCTGCCGGACAGTGTTTCCAGAGATTAAGGTCCTGAAAGAAAAATAAAAATAACCAAACGGGAAGCCCCTAGTGCGGTTTAGGCTGCGTTTTGGGGCGTGCCGCAGTTGTGCCCCCTCCCCACCTGTGCCCATGGTATTTATAATGCGTAATTATGTACGCGCGGCACGAATATCGCCGTTGGGCTGGGATTGGGGTGGCCGCCGTATTGCTACGCGAACTCAGATCGAGCCAGGCGGTCTATTTGCCGATTGCCCCAAGCGCGCTTGCAGGTGTCCGGGCTTTGAAGCGCCGAACTGGTTGATTGCCTTGAGAGGCTGCTTTGTGCTTCTGCTGCGAGGGCCGCGGTGTGCTCCTTTGTTCGGAGAGAGCGCTCTGTGTTTCCATTGACTGTAATAACTCCGCGAGGTCCTGGCATCTTGAGCTTGAGGTATGCATAATGCGGTACCGCATTGAATCTAGCAAATGCGGTTCGCCCGAGCAGCGCGTGATAACCACTGTGGAACGGGACTATATCGAAGATTAACTCTTCGCTTAGGAAATTATCCGGGGATCCAAAGACCACTTCCAGTGTAACTGAGCCTGTGCAATGGGCCTCTACACCTGGAATGACGCCCTTAAAGGTCGTTTTTGTGGGTTTGATCCTTGAGGGGTCTATACCCATTTTGCGCACTGTGTCCTGATAAAGCAGGTTCAGGCTGCTGCTGCCGTCCATAAGGACTTGAGTGAGGTGAAATCCGTCGATGATTGGGTCTAGGACCAGTACGGCGAATCCGCCATGACAGATACTAGTGGGGTGGTCCCTGCGATCGAAGATGATCGGACAGGAGGACCAAGGGTTGAACTTTGGGGCGACTGGCTCAAACGCATATATGTCCCTGAGCTCACGCTTCCGCTCCCTCTTGGGGATGTGGGTTGCGTATATCATGTTCACCGTCCGCACTTGCGGGGGAAACCTCTTCTATCCTCCAGTGTATCGCTATGCGGTCCCTTGTCCTTGTTTTTGGCAATTAACTTGCCGGTCTGCTTGAACACCCAACAATCCCTGTTGGTGTGATTGGCTGGCTTGTCTGGGGTGCCGTGTATTTGACACGAGCGATCGAGTATACGGTCCAAGCTGGACGGACCCAGCGTACTTTGTTTGAATGGCTTTTTCCGCTGACCGGGTTTAGAGCCTTTGAATCTGGCATTGACTGTCGTATCCTCAGTATTTTTGCTGTTAATGCAGCGCTTATCTTGTTGCGACGTGACCTGCTATTACCGTCCTTGGTATATGAGGTACCATGGTTCTTTGATATGTTATTACTGCGAGCCAGCCAGCTGTCTTCTCCCGCACAAAAGCGGGTCATGAGCGTCGTGAGAGCTGCCATAGATTTTGGCTTTTCCTGACCAAGATGCCGGGCTAGCCACTCGTCTCGGATGTTGTGCTTGAAAGCCGCTAAGGCCTCCGCATCTGGACAGTCAACGATTTGATTTTTCTTTGTAAGGAACCGAGTCCAGAATTGCCTAGCCGACTCTTCTGGCTGTTGAATTATGTGGCTCAAGTCATCGGCGTCTGGTGGTCGCACATAAGTGCCCTGAAAGTTGTCGAGGAATGCAGCTTCCAGATCTTCCCAACAGCTAATGGAGTCCGCTGGCAAGCTGTTAAGCCAATGCCGCGCTGGTCCCTTGAGCTTTAGTGGGAGGTATTTGATGGCGTGTAAGTCATCGCCGCGGGCCATGTGGATGTGGAGGAGAAAGTCCTCAATCCATACCGCAGGATCTGTTGTGCCGTCGTATGATTCAATATTTACAGGTTTGAAACCTTCTGGGAATTGATGTTCCATTACTTCGTCTGTGAAGCATAAGGGGTGTGCGGCGCCTCTGTATTGGGCTATATCGCGACGCAGCTCGAATGGGTCTTGCCCGCTGTGTTCGGCCCGGTCGGATTTGATTTTACTGTATCCGACGTGACGTTTGTCGTCTCGCAGAGTGGTGCGCCCTCATGATCGGTAGATCGATCTTGAATGCTTTGCCTTGTCCTCCAATATGTCTCGCGGGTCTGGCGTATCTCCCCATGCCTTTTTATTTGAATAGCGTTGGGGTGGAGGCTGAGCTTTTGGCTGGAATGCCTCTCTATCGCGGCCACGAGGTGGCCGATCAGCCGTATCATACGCTTCTTCCTCCAGTCGGGGTAGTAACCTGCGCCTTGGGTAACTCTTGGAGGGGCGCTCGAGTTTATATTCCTCGGCCGTGAGGAATTCAGTCCATTTGTCAGCTAGCAGATCTTGATCAGCTTGAAGCTGATGCTGCTTTTTCTTCAGGCTATTTGCCGTGGCCATAAGCCGGCGCTTGAAGCGCTCTTGTTCGACGGGATCCTCTGGTATGGCGAATTCATCATCGCCGAGGCTTGCCTCGTCTTCGGAGGGGGTCATGTGATTGTCATCCTCCTCCTCTCCGTCTGCTGCTCTCTCAGGAGAGCTGGCTCCTCCATCCTCTTGCTCTAAATCTTGCTGGAGGGGTTTGTTGTTTTCTTCGGCACTATCCGGAGTGTTATTATCTCCTGTGCCGGTATCACCACTTTTGCTTTGGCGGGACTTAGAGCGGCGCCGCTGACGCTGGCGTTTGGGTTGCTTCTTGGAGGGGTCATCCTCCGCTATCCCGTCGTCATTGCTTTCTTTGGGTGTATCCACCATGTATATGTCATATGACGAGGTGGCTTTCCAGTGCCCTATGGGTGCTGGTTCATGTTCATCTCCTACATCGTCGTCCATACCGTCGATGTCTTCGGAGTCGAAGTCGAGCATGTCGGTTAAATCATCGACATTGGCTACGAAGTGGGTGGTGGGTGGGCGTCGAATTTCTTTGTCGTCCGCATCCCAATCTTGTTGGACATAATCCGGCCAGGGCTCTCCTGACAAAGAGAAATACCTTAGTGAATTCAGAATGTCGCTGAAGGGCGAGTGCTGAAAGATATCCGCGGCGGTGAATTCCATGATCGGCGCCCAATCGGATTCGATTGGCTGGGGCGCGGATGGTTCGGACTCTGAAAAAGAGTCCGGCACCTTGGAGTTATGGGCTGCGCAGAGGATTATGCTGGTGTTTGGCTCGATCGCCGTCTAGACTACAGCCCCTGAGGCGGTGTCTAGCCACCCATCCTCGATTGGCGCCGTTGGCTCTGAGCTAAGGGTCGGAGCAGATGCGGGCGCGGCATCTGGGGTACTGTTCGGCGGCAGAGCTAGGTCATACCCATCACGACAGTGCGGCGCGCCCGGCTGTGGCTCGAATCCGTCGAAGATCAAGTCTCTGCGAATGTCGACCGTGTAGTTCAAACTTCCAAATCTGACCTGATGGCCAGGGGCATAGCTTTCAATCTGCTCCAGATGGCCAAGCAAATTAGCCCGCAGTGCAAAGCCGCCGAATACGAAGATCTGTCAGGGGAGAAAAGTCTCACCCTAGATCGCATCGCTATCGATGATAGTAGGAGCCATCAAGCCTAACGGCGACGACACAGTGGACCTTTCAATGAAAGCACCAATGTCGGTGTCAAAACTGATGGATCTCGGGTAGGGGGTCCCGAACTGTGCGTCTAGGCCGGATGGTAACAGGAGGCAGGGGACACGACAGTTTACCCAGGTTCGGGCCCTCTTGATGGAGGTAAAACCCTACATCCTGCTTGATTAATATTGATGATATGGGTAGTACAAGAGTAGATCTACCACGAGATTAGAGAGGCTAAACCCTAGAAGCTAGCCTATGGTATGATTGTATGTTGTGATTGTTGTCCTACGAACTAAAACCCTTCGGTTTATATAGACACGGGAGAGGGTTAGGGTTACACAAGGTCGGTTACAAAGGAGGAGATATCCATATCCGTATTGCCTAGTTTGCCTTCCACGCCAAGTAGAGTCCCATCCGGACACGAGACAAAGTCTTCAATCTTGTATCTTCATAGTCTAACAGTCTGGCCAATGGAGATAGTCCAGCTGTCCGGAGACCCCCTAATCCAGGAATTCCTCAATTCCTATTAGCAACAATAAGAATATCATTAATTCTTCCCATAGGTTTCTTAATAGTGGAATCCTCAAGATGCAAGTTTAGAGAGCAATCATCAAAATCACGAAAATCTAGTAAATCACACAAAGTTTTGGGAATAGTAGAGACACTAGCACCCAAATCACACAAAGCATAAAACTCATAATTTTGAATTTTAATTTTAATAGTTGGTTCCCACTCATCATAAAGTTTTCTAGGGATAGAAACTTCCAATTCAAGTTTTTCTTCATAAGATGGCATCAAGGCATCAATGATATGTTTAGTAAACGCTTTGCAACAAGGACATACAATCAATCAAAGAGCAATTTTCATAGTTAAATTCCTTGAAATCCATAATAGTGGGTTTAGCAACATCTAGGGTTTTAATTTCTTCAATCCCACTTTTATCAAATTTAGCATCAAGATCAAGAAATTCCGAATTCTTAGAACGCCTTCTAGGTAAAGGTGGATCATATTCAGTCCCATCATTATCAAGATTCATATTGCAAAACAAAGATTTAATAGGGGACACATCAATAACTTTTAGATCTTCATCATTATTTTCATAGGAACTAGAAGAACACACTTTTATAAAGGCATCTTTCTTAGCACGCATCCTAGCGGTTCTTTCGTTGCACTCGTCAATGGAAATTCTCATGGCTTTGAGAGACTCATTAATATCATGCTTAGGTGGAATAGATCTAAGTTTCAAAGAATCAACATCAAGAGCAATTCTATCAACGTTCCTAGCCAAATCATCAATCTTAAGCAATTTTTCTTCAATCATAGCATTAAAATTCTTTTGCGAAGAAATAAATTCTTTAATATTAGATTCAAAATCAGAGGGCATCTTATTATAATTTCCATAAGAATTGTTGTAGGAATTACCATAATTATTAGAGGGATTACTAGGATAAGGCCTAGGATTGAAATTTCCTCTATACACGTTGTTACCAAAATTGTTCCTACCAACAAAATTCACATCCATAGATTCATTATTATTCTCAATCAAAGTAGACAAGGGCACATCATTAGGATCAAAAGAAACACTCTTATTAGCAAATAATTTCATAAGTTCATCCATCTTTCCACTCAAAACATTAATTTCTTCGATCGCATGCACCTTTTTAGTAGATCTTTCAGTATGCCATTGAGAATAATTAACCATAATATTATCTAGGAGTTTAGTAGCTTCTCCTAAAGTGATTTCCATAAAAGTGCCTACCGCGGCCGAATCTAAAATATTTCTAGAAGCAAAATTCAATACGGCATAAATTTTTTGTATAATCATCCACAAATTCAAACCATGTGTAGGGCAATTACGTATCATTAATTTCATTCTCTCCCAAGCTTGTGCAACATGTTCATGATCAAGTTGTTTAAAATTCATAATATCGTTTCTAAGAGAGACGATCTTAGCGGGAGGAAAATACTTAGAGATAAAAGCATCTTTGTACTTGTTCCATGAATCAATACTATTTTTAGGCAAAGACGAAAACCAAGCTTTAGCACGATCTCTAAGGGAAAAAGGAAATAGAATAAATTTAACAATATCATTATCTACATCTTTTTTCTTTTGCATGTCACACAAATCAACGAAGCTATTAAGATGTGTAGCGACATCTTCACTAGGAAGGCCGGAGAACGGATCTTTCATGACAAGATTCAACAAAGCAGTATTAATTTCACAAGATGCAGCATCGGTAAGAGGAGCAATCGGAGTGCTAAGGAAATCATTATTATTGGTATTGGTGAAGTCACACAATTTAGTATTATCTTGAGCCATCGCGACAAACAAGCAATCCAACACATGAGCAAACAAAAAGCAAACGGCAAAAGAGGAAAATAGAGAGGGAGGATAGAGAGAGAGGGCGAATAAAACGGCAAGGGTGAAGTGGGGGAGAGGAAAACGAGAGGCAAATGGCAAATAATGTAATGTGGGAGATAGGTATTATGATGGGTACTTGGTATGTTGACTTTTGCGCAGACTCCCCGGCAACGGCGCCGGAAATTCTTCTTGCTACCTCTTGAGCACTGCGTTGGATTTCCCCGAAGAGGAAGGGATGATGCGGTAAAGTAGCGTAAGTATTTCCCTCAGTTTTTGAGAACCAAGGTATCAATCCAGTAGGAGGCTACGCTCGAGTCCCTCGTACCTACACAAAAACAATAGCTCAACGCAACCAACGCGCTTAGGGGTTGTCAATCCCTTCACGGTCACTTACGAAAGTGAGATCTGATAGAGATGATAAATAATATTTTTTTGGTATATTTGGTATAGAGATGCAAAGTAAATAAGGTAAAAGCAAAGTAAAAGCAAAGCAATAATAAAGTGATGGAGATTGATATGATGAGAAAGAGACCCGGGGGCCATAGGTTTCACTAGTGGCTTCTCTCAAGAGCATAAGTATTCTACGGTGGGTGAACAAATTACTATTGAGCAATTGACAGAATTGAGCATAGTTATGAGAATATCTAGGTATGATCATGTATATAGGCATCACGTACGAGACAAGTAGACCAAAATGATTCTGCATCTACTACTATTACTCCACTCATCGACCGCTATCCAGCATGTATCTAGAGTATTAAGTTAAAAACAAAGTAACACCTTAAGCAAGATGACATGAAGTAGAGGGATAGTTTCATGCAATATGATAAAAAACCCATCTTGTTATCCTCGATGGCAATGATACAATACGTGCCTTGCTGCCCCTTCTGTCACTGGGAAAGGACACCGCAAGATCGAACCCAAAGCTAAGCACTTCTCCCATGGCAAGAACAACCAATCTAGTAGGCGAAACCAAACTGATAATTCGAAATATTATTCATAGATAGACTTGATCATAAACCCACAATTCATCGGTCTCAACAAACACACCGCAAAAAGAAGATTACATTGAATAGATCTCCACGAGAGATGGGGAGAACATTGTATTGAGATCCAAAAAGAGAGAAGAAGCCATCTACCTACTAGCTATGGACCCGTAGGTCTGAAGTAAACTACTCACACTTCATCGGAGGGGCTTGGATGATGATGTAGAAGCCCTCCGTGATCGATGCCTCCTCCGGTGGAGCTCCAGAACAGACCCCAAGATGGGATCTCATGGATACAGAAAGTTGCGGCGGTGGAATTAGGTTTTTGGCTCCGTCCCCGATCATTTGGGGGTATGTGGATATATATAGGAGAAAGAAGTACGTCGGTGGAGCTTCAAGGGGCCCACGAGGCAGGGGGAGCGCCCTAGGGGGGGGGCGCCCCCTACCCTCGTGACCACCTCGTGGCTTTCTTGACGAAGGGTCCAAGTCTCCTGGATCTTATCTGATGAGAAAATCACGTTTCTGAAGGTTTCATTCCGTTTGGACTCCGTTTGATATTCCTTTTCTTCGAAACCCTAAAACAGGCAAAAACAGCAATTCTGGGCTGGGCCTCCGGTTAATAGGTTAGTCCCAAAAATAATATAAAAGTGGATAATAAAGCCCAATAATGTCTAAAATAGTAGATAATATAGCATGGAGCAATCAAAAATTATAGATACGTTGGAGACGTATCATTCACCCACCGTAATACTTATGCTATCTTGAGAGAAGCCACTAGTGAAACCTATGGCCCCCGGGTCTATCTTTTATCATATAAGTTTCCAATCTATTTTACTTTGCAATCTTTACTTTCAATCTATATCATAAAAATACCAAAAATATTTATCTTATTATCTCTATTAGATCTCACTCTCGTAACAACCCCTTTATCTCGTTGGTTGCGAGGTTCTTATTTGTTTGTGTAGGTTCGAGGTGACTTGCGTGTAGTCTCCTACTGGATTGATACCTTGGTTCTCAAAAACTGGGGGAAATACTTACGCTACTTTGCTGCATCACCCTTTCCTCTTCAAGGGAAAACCAACGCAGTGCTCAAGAGGTAGCAAGAAGGATTTCTGGCGCCATTGCCGGGGAGATCTATGCACAAGTCAAGACATACCAAGTACCCATCACAAACTCTTAACCCCCGCATTACATTATTTGCCATTTGCCTCTCATTTTCCTCTCCCCCACTTCTAAAATGATTTTCGAAAACCTTTGCCTTTTCTTTGCCTTCTTCCCGTATATATCTTTGTTTGTGTTTACATGTGCCTTCCATTTGCTTGCATCTTTGCTTGCTAAAAATCTATTGATATGGATCCACTTAAAGTGTTCTACTTGGATCATCTTCGATCCCCTTGTGCTCGTGCTGAAACGCCAACTAGCCTAGTTGATGGGAAATCTTCAGATGAGCATGCTCATTTTGTGCGTCATCGTTTGTCTGAAAAAGGGATACTCTTATGGGATCAAATAAACAGATTGATGTGTTATGCTTGGAATCTTTGTGAAATTTATGATTTTACTTGTTGCTCTAAGAACCCTAAAAAACACCTCCCCTACCTATGTGAGTTTAATGATAATGAAATCTTATCTTCTTATGCAAAAGGTGTTTATAGTTACTAAGATATTGAACAAATTGAAGAATTTGTTGCTTTTAAGGGTGCTTATGAAGTTGCTTCTTTGATTGAAAAGTATGATATTACTCTCTACGAATCTGAAAATTTTGACATAATTAAATATTGCTATGAAAACTATTCTCATAATGTCTGTCAAATAATTTATTGAAAGAATGACCGATATGCATGAATCTATAGATAATTATGATTCCGATGATTTGATTGAAATATCCCTTGATGAACATGATGCTTGCTATTCTTGTGGCCATGATGCCAATATTTATGATGATGAGTTTGCTATAGTTCCTTATGTTAAACATGAGATCGTTGCTATTGCACCCATACTTGATAGTTCCATCGATGATCATGATTGGGGTGATTCTTCTTATGATCTTGAATTTTTTTAAGCCCCATGATGAATATAAGATTGATAATAATGTTTGCAATATTGAAAGTGGGTTTGGAAGAGTGTAAATTTTAGATATCACATATTTGGAGAATGTTTAATCTTATGCAATTTTTGATAAAAGTGGGTTTGGAGAGGTCATGACTATAGTTAATGTTAATCGCACTATTTTGGAAGAGTGTCAACTTTGCATGCATGTGGATCGTGTTGAAAATATTTTGTGTGATAGCTATTTTGTTGAATTTGATTATGATCCTACATGTAATTATTATGAGAGAGGAAAATATGGTTGTATAAATTTTCATGTTACTAAATTACCTCTCGTTATGTTGAGATTGCTATTGTTTTTTTCCGCTTCCTTGCATATGCTAGTTTTTGCTTGCCTTGATAATTTGTTTGCCTATAAGATGCCTATGCATAGGAAGTATGTTAGACTTAGATGTCTTTGTCATGTCTTTTATGATGCTCTCTTTGTGCTTCAATTCTTGTCTTTCATGTGAGCATCATCAAAATTGTCAATGCCTAGCTAGGGGCGTTAAACGATAGCGCTTGTTAGGAGGCAACCCAATTTTATTTTTGTTTCTTGCTTTTTGGTTCCGCTTAGTAATAAATAATTCATCTAGCCTCTGTTTAGATGTGTTTTATGCTTTTAATTAGTGTTTGTGCCAAGTAGAACGTTTGGTACGACTAGGGGGAAGTTTTTGCGATCTTGCTGTAAAAAACAAAAACTTTAGCGCTTATCGGTGTCAAAACCGGCGGATCTCGGGTAGGGAGTCCCAAACTGTATGTCTAGGATCGATGGTAACAGGAGACGGGGGACATGATGTTTACCCAGGTTTAGGCCCTCTCTATGGAGGTAATACCCTACGTCCTGCTTGATTGATCTTGATGAATATGAGTATTACAATAGTTGATCTACCACGAGATCGTAATGGCTAAACCCTAGAAGTCTAACCTGTATGACTATGGTAATGAATATATCCTTTCCGGACTGATCCCTCCGGTTTATATAGACACCGGGGGGATCTAGGGTTTACATAGAGTCGGTTACATAAGAAGGAATCTTCATAATCGGTTGCCAAGCTTGCCTTCCATGCCAAGGAGAGTCCAATCCGGACACAAGTACAGTCTATGGCCTTCATGTACTCATAACCCATCAGTCCGGCCCATGGATAACAGGCCGGACGCCCGAGGACCCCTTAGTCCAGGACTCCCTCAGTAGCCCCTGAACCTGGCTTCAATGACGAGGAGTCCGGTGCGCAGATTGTCTTCAGCATTGCAAGGCGGGTTCCCTTCTACCCGAACTTCACGATAGTCTTCGGATGCGATGATGTATCCAGACCTGTCACACATACCATACATAACCGCAGAGAGAATATATATTTTTACATGAGTCTAATCCGCTGACAACTTTTACAATATGACATCATGTCTCTCCGGTCATAATTTTGAACCGTTTTTCACCTGCCGCTCCACGTTTCGAGACGCGGTTGCCATTGGCATGTCTTGTCGAAGTAGAGATCGTGTCCCCTTATTATGGGATTCTCATCAATGCGTACATGGGTAACCCAAGCGTGCCGTTTATACAACCCTTGGGAATAGGCGAATCTTAAGGTGAGTGAGGATGTGTTTAATATGCGTTGCCTTTATAAAGGGATAAGGATCCCCTCTTCCCCTCTCACGCCCTCTCTCTATCTCCGCCTTTCCAATATCGAGCTCCAGCGCCCAAGTTCTCATCTCCTTTCCAATCAAGCAACCATGTCCGGATCTGGAGGTCAAGGCAAGTGGATGGTCTCCTCCGTCAAGGAGGAGAACATCACAAAGCTTCGGGCGGCCGGATACTTGGCGAAGGAGATCACTCACCGCCTACCGACCGAGGGAAAAATCGTCCCCACACCGAAGCCCACCGAGAGGGTAGTGTTCCTCCCCCATTTCTTCCGCGGGCTAGGGTTTCCACTCCACCCTTTCGTCCGCGGTCTGATGTATTATTACGGGATAGATTTCCAAGATCTGTCCCCGAATTCCTTCCTCAACATCTCGGCATTTATCATCGTATGTGAGGCCTTCCTCCGCATGCAACCCCACTTCGGGATGTGGCTCAAAGTCTTCAACGTGAAGCCGAAGGTGGTGGACGGCCAGCACGCGGAGTGCGGAGGAGCTATGGCGAGCAAGCTGTCCAACGTCTCCTAGCCCAAAGGCACTTTTGTGGACACAGTAAAGGAGTGGCAAAAGCAGTGGTTCTACATCACAGAACCTCGCGGCACCACCTGGGCCGCAGCTGCCGAATTCCGCTCCGGCGCTCCCATGCGACTCACCTCCTGGGTTGAGAAGAGTCTGGACTGGGGTTCCCCTGACAAGGTGATAGCACTGTAGACGCGCGTTCAGAGCATGTCAACCAAGAAAGTCAAGCTCGTTGATGTGATCCAGGTGATGCTGGTTCGCCAGATCCTTCTGTGCCAGCGCCGAAGCCATCCTCTGTGGGAGTTCAACACGAAGAAGCATCAGACCCTGATGAGGCTCTTCGATACTACTCACGAAGGTGCCTGGAAGTTTCTCTTTAAGGGCAACGAGAAACCACCGGCCACAGATTCAGACCGTGGTCACGATTGTAAACACCTCGCCAGTGAGGTATGCTATTTTTTGATGTATCCCCAACTTAATCGTTTCAAGGATGATGTCTGAGCTTATCATTGCATTTCCAAGACTGGATGGAGAGGGCGGAGCGGATCCAATGTCCGGCTCCGCTGCCTGAAGAACCGGTCATCCCACGTCTAGCGAAGATGCTGGTGTCAGCGCCTTATAAGGCGCTGGAGAAGAAGGCCAAGGTTGCCAAGAGTGGCCCCCGTCACAAGGGCACTTCGGACGTGACGTTCGAAGACGACGAAGCCAATTCCTCTGTCCCTGAGGACAATGGAGAGGAAGAGGAGGAGGAGGAGGAAAACAACCCTCCCCCTGAGGAGAGGAAGAAGAAGAGGGCGGCTTCGGCGCATCCGGAGGCGGAAATGCCCAAGAAGGGGAAGAGCATCCCAGCGGTCAACACCGCGTAGGACATTGATAGCAGTCCAGAGAGACGCCCCCGCACTAAGCCCCATGTTGCATCGTAAGTGACACGGCTCGCTCATGCGCACATCCGGCCCTTTCTTTTCATTATCTTGACATAGTTAATTGTGCTATTGCAGTCCGGCCCGCGACCTTATCTAGCGATCCTCATCTGGAGGTTCGTTGGCTCCGTCGGAGATGGCAAGCATGTCGCCACCGCCTGCTTATTCCCCCAGGGCCAGGGACAACACCGAAGTGTTATCCCGGAGGACTGCTCCGAACCGGGGAGGAGCCCAGGACGCTGTCCGGGAGGCGCCACAAGGCGAGACCCCCACTACCGGACACATGGGGGAGCCGATCCCCATGGAGATTGGCGAAGAGGGCCGCATCCAGTTCGTCCCTCAGCCGAATATGATTCTGGAGGCTCATATGGCTCTAGAGTTGGGCGAGCAGCCCCCCTTGAAGGAGGGGGATGCGCCGCTTCCACCGGTGGCCCTTGTCCATCCAGGGGTGCCGGATAACCTGATGGAGGCGCTTCGAGGCGCCTCCATCATGGACGAGCACCGTGTCCTTATGGGTGCGGTGATCGAGAAGATTTAGTCCGCCAAGAGTGGATTGAATGAAGCCTGCAGCAACCTGTTGACAGGTTTCAAGGTAAGAAAGAGAAAAACCCCGTGTAGCCAGTAGCCCCTGAGACACTGTCCGGTGTTCGGCAAGAAGAACTGGACAGAGGATCAATCTTTTCTTGTAGGAGACTAACATAATATGTATGAATAAGCAGGCGTCACTGTTGGCCGTGACCTCGCATGCTGCCGAAGTCTCTGAGCTGAGGCAGAGGCTGGAGCGGACCGAGAACGAGCTCGGCGAGGTTAAGGTTCGGCTCCAGGAGAAGCAAGGTGAGTGACGACTTACTGTGTGTTTAGAAAGGATAGGTGTTGTATATTGACTGTTGTGTCATAATATGTGCAGGAGCCACGACCGTGGTCGAGGCCCTGAAGAAGGCCCTGGGCGAGACCGAGGAGAAGGCTGTCCAGCAGCAAGCCTCCCGTAAGAAGTCCAAGGCCTGGGTCAAAGAAGTCCAGCAAGAGCTCCAGGATGCGGTCAAGAAATGCGAAGCCTTGGAGCATGATGCGTTGGTTCAAGGGATCGAACTCGCCAAGGCTCATCAGAGCGCGGAGACCGCATGGAATGAGGCCCAGGCCACCCTCCAGGAGATCCAGGAGGCCAAGAAGATCACGGCAGGTAAGGCATTTAAGATGCAAAGCAAGTATGCGGAGAAGCAGTACCTTTTACTAACCCGGGTTCGGAGTTCCCGGGAGCTTTTACGGATTTACCATGCAGTCCGACGCCGCGGAGTTCTATCGAGCCGAAGGAGGGGGTTCTACGGAGAGGCTATTCTGGTTGCAGTATGCGGCGCCACAGCATCTCGTGTCCTTCATCGATCAGCTGAAACAGCTGGTGGAGCTTGCTACCTCCTGAGCACTGCGTTGGTTTTCCCTTGAAGAGGAAAGGGTGATGCAGCAAAGTAGCGTAAGTATTTCCCTCAGCTTTTGAGAACCAAGGTATCAATCCAGTAGGAGGCTACGAGCGAGTCCCTCGTACCTGCACAAAACAAATAACTCCTCGCAACCAACGTGATAAGGGGTTGTCAATCCCTTCACGGTCACTTATGAGAGTGAGATCTGATAGATATGATAGAATAATATATTTTTGGTATTTTTTTGATAAAGATGCAAAGTAAAATAAAAGCAAAGTAAAAATCAAAGGAAATAACTAAGTATTGGAAGATTAATATGATGAAGATAGACCCGGGGGCCATAGGTTTCACTAGTGGCTTCTCTCAAGAGCATAAGTATTTTACGGTGGGTGAATGAATTACTATTGAGCAATTGACAGAATTGAGTATAGTTATGAGAATATCTAGGTATGATCATGTATATAGGCATCACGTCCGAGACAAGTAGACCGACTCCTGCCTGCATCTACTACTATTACTCCACTCATCGACTGCTATCCAGCATGCATCTAGAGTATTAAGTTCATGAAAACAGAGTAACGCCTTAAGCAAGATGACATGATGTAGAGGGATAAATTCATGCAATATGATAAAAACCCCATCTTGTTATCCTCGATGGAAACAATACAATATGTGCCTTGCTGCCCCTACTGTCACTGGGAAAGGACACCGCAAGATTGAACCCAAAGCTAAGCACTTCTCCCATTGCAAGAAAGATCAATCTAGTAGGCCAAACCAAACTGATAATTCGAAGAGATTTGCAAAGATAACCAATCATACATAAAAGAATTCAGAGAAGATTCAAATATTTTCATAGATAGACTTGATCATAAACCCACAATTCATCGGTCTCAATAAACACACCGCAAAAAGAAGATTACATCGAATAGATCTCCACAAGAGAGGGGGAGAACATTGTATTGAGATCCAAAAAGAGAGAAGAAGCCATCTAGCTAATAACTATGGACCCAAAGGTCTGATGTAAACTACTAACACTTCATCGGAGAGGCTATGGTGTTGATGTAGAAGCCCTCTGTGATGGATGCCCCCTCCGGCGGAGCTCCGGAACAGGCCCCAAGATGGGATCTCATGGATACAGAAAGTTACGGCGGTGGAATTAGGGTTTTGGCTCCGTATCTGATCATTTGGGGGTACGTAGGTATATATAGGAGGAAGAAGTACGTCGGTGGAGCAACAGGGGGCCCACGAGGGTGGAGGTCTTACCTAGGGGGGGGGGTTGGCGCGCCCCCTACCTCGTGGCCTCCCTGTTGGTTGCTTGACGTAGGGTCCAAGTCTCCTGGATCATGTTCGGTGAGAAAATCACGTTCCTGAAGGTTTCATTCCGTTTGGACTTCGTTTGATATTCCTTTTCTTCGAAACCCTAAAATAGGCAAAAACAGTAATTCTGGGCTGGTCCTCCGGTTAATAGGTTAGTCCCAAAAATAAAATAAAAGTGGATAATAAAGCCCAATAATGTCCAAAATAGTAGATAATATATCATGGAGCAATCAAAAATTATAGATACGTTGGAGACGTATCAGAGCTGCATAGGGTGGCCGAACTAGCCATGAAGGATTTCATAATCCGGCTAGGGTTAGCCGAAGCTATGCCAAGCAACTACTTCAGACTCGTGAGGCGGATGGCGAACGCATGTCCTCGGCTAGACGTCGTCAAGCGCTCAGCCTGCATTGAAGGTGCGCGCATGGCCTTCTCCCGTTGCAAGATGTGGTGGGCGAAGATGGACGCCGTCGAGGTGACCAGAGGGCCACCGGAGGGCAACAAACACCGCACACCCGAACGGTATTTTGCGGATGTCCTGGAGGGGTCTCGCCTTGTGACAGCACAATGTTCGCAGGACATTGTATTTGAATAAATGTATTCATGTTGCCTTTGCCTTGTATTATGAGAACAAAGCCTATTTTGTAATGTAATTTTGTTATGCTTTGAATTGTTTCCTCCTGTGCGGCCATGTTGTATGTAATCTAAGGGTTGGCCAGTCGTCGGCTTCTGCCCTCACGTATGTAGTACGGAGGTGTTCGGGATGGAATCTAAACAATCTTGATCCAATTATATGGTCCTTGAAGGAGTTGTTTAGCACAACGAACAAGGCAATCAGACTGTACGGCTTAAACACCCTCACTTAGCCATAGGAGTTTTATAATAAAGCGTAGGTGCAGCCCCTGGTTCGAACCAGGGTGCTGTCAGCATCTGATCGGGAAGGGCCGATCCTTCGCATAATGCGGAAAAAATCTCCAACGATTTGTGACCCTCGAACAGCTGACCGGCTCTCGCCGTATCATGACAGTCAGTTTTTGGCTTTCTCTACTGAGGTGTTCATCTGGTCAAGGCCAGGGCACAATCGCAGTAGTTCTCCCTTTACTACCCTAGCCGATTTAGCGGAACGTAGGGTAGCAAGCACAGGAGCCGGGCAACCCAACTATTGACCAAAGACATGATTCGGAGCCAATGCATATAATGCTAAATTCGGGGTGCCAAACTTATCTTTAAGGATTGTTCGGACTTTGTTGCCGTATCGTGGGGCGGTGGGGAGCCCCTGACAAATATGAAACATACCAGAGTGTACGACTGCTAGGAAATAAGTAATATAAAGGAAAACAGAGAGAGAACAGAGATAGGATCAGGAGCCCTTAAACTTGGATCATGAACTGTTTCCATTATAGTAGGGTTAATGCATCCAGGCACATTGGTACAAAATAATGCAATAAGCAACCGGCTATTTGACATGCCATACCCGAAGGTGGACTGCGTGTGGGTCCTGAAAAATGGTTAGCCTCTAGGGCTTCCCATGTACGCCTGCGCTCCGTGTCAATCCGGTGTGTTTGTCCTTTGACGGGACCGTTAATCAGGCCGTCAAAGGAGGCCCCCATAGGAGAAACCTGAAACAAGGGAAAAGGAGATAGTAAAGTTAAATGTGTGTCCGGGATCGGTCTAGCCGAACCGTGGATCCCGGGATAGCTTGTGCGTGCGTCGATGCCCATGGAATTTTGAGTGCATAGTTATGGACGCGTGGTATGAATGCCACTACCTCATCGGGATTGGGATGGAGGCCGAATTGCTAATCGAGCTCTTGACGAGCCGCGCTGTCCTGTTGCAGTGCAGTCCGGACCCTCTTAATGATGTCCAGGGGCTTGGCAGCCAGACTATGAAGCTGCTTGAGAAGGCTGCTTTGTACCTCTGCTGCTAGGGCGACGGTGTGCTCCTCTGTCCGGAGGGTCGTTCTGTGTTTCCGTTGACTGTTATGACGCCGCGCGGACCGGGCATCTTCAGCTTGAGATAAGCATAGTGTCACACCGCGTTGAATCTAGCAAACGCGGTTCATCCGAGCAGTGCGTGGTAGCCGCTGTGGAAGGGAACGATATCGAAGATTAACTCCTCGCTTCGGAAGTTGTCCGGAGAACCGAAGACCACCTCCAGCGTGATTGAACCCGTGTAGCGGGCCTCAATTCCTGGTATGACTCCTTTAAAGGTGGTCTTTGTGGGTTTGATTTGTGAGGGATTAATGCCCATCTTCTGCACTGTATCCTGACAGAGCAGGTTGAGGCTGCTACCACCGTCCATTAGGACTCGTGTTAGGTGAAATCTATCGATGATTGGGTTAAGGACCAGTGCGGCGGAACCGCCATGCCGGATACTAGTTGGGTGATCTCGACGATCGAAGGTGATCGGGAATGACAACCACGGATTGAATTTTGGGGCGACTAGCTCTACCGCATAGACGTCCCGAAGTGCTGAGTTGAGTTCCCTTTTGGGGATGTGTGTAGCGTATATCATGTTCACCGTTTTGACTTGAGGGGGAAATTTCTTCTGCCCTCCCGTGTTTGGCTGCCGGGGCTCTTCGTCCTCATCCTCACTTTGTGATCCCTTCTCTAGCATGAACGATTGAGTATGCGGTCCAGGCTGGATCGCCCCTCACTGTTCCTTTTGTAGGTCTTCTTTCGCTGGCCGGACTTGGAGCCGCTGAATCCGGCGTTAACGGAGGTGTCATCGGTGTTGTCGCCATTGCTTCGGCGTTTGTGTCTGTTGCGCCGGAGCTTGCCGGAGCTGTTCTTGGTCTCGGAGGGGCCTGTCTTGCTGGTTGTATTTTTGCTATGAGCCAGCCAGCTATCCTCACCCGCGCAAAAGCGGGTCATGAGTGCGTAAGGGCTGCCATGGACTTCGGCTTTTCTTGGCCAAGGTGGCGTGCTAGCCATTCATCACGGATGCTGTGTTTAAAGGCCGCTAGGGCTTCGGCATCCGGACAGTCAACGATCTGGTTCTTTTTGGTTAGGAACCTAGTCCAGAATTTTCTGGCTGATTCTCCAGGTTGTTGAACTATGTGGCTTAAGTCATCGGCATCGGGTGGCCGAACATATGTACCTTGGAAGTTTTCAAGGAAGGCATCTTCCAAGTCCTCCCAGCTGCCGATGGAATTCTCGGGCAGGCTATTCAGCCAGTGTCTAGCTAGCCCTTTGAGTTTCAGTGGGAGGTATTTGATGGCGTGGAGGTCGTCTCCATGGGCCATGTGGATGTGGAGAATAAAGTCCTCAATCCATACTGCGGGGTCGGTTGTTCCGTTGTATGATTCAATATTGACGGGCTTGAACCCCTCAGGGAATTCGTGATCCAGCACCTCATCTGTGAAGCAGAGAGGGTGTGCGGCGCCTCTATATCAGGCCGCATCACGGCACACCTCCGATGGAGTCCGTCTGCGGTTATCAGCCCGGGTGTGACTAGGTTTGTGACGCCGGAATAGGTAGTCGTCATCCCAAGTCGGGAAGCGTCCTCGCGATCCGTAGATTGATCTGGTGTGTTCTGCTCTACTGTCCAGCTTCTGCCGAAGGTCGTATGTATGGTCCCGAGCTGTTTTGTTCCTGTTTTTGCGAGGTGGTTGGGCGGGCTGTTGTTTGGCCTGCCTAAGTTGCCGCTTTATCCCGACGGCGGGGTGGTCGGTCCGCCGCACTATCCCGACCGCGTGGTGGTCGGTCCGCATTGCGTGAGGGAGGTGTGGGATCTGGTGCCTCCTCATCGAACTGAGGTAGCGGTCTGCACTTTGGGTAACTCTTGGTTGGGCGCTTGAGACCGTATTGTTCGGCTGCCAGGACATCAGTCCACCTATCAATGAGCAGGTCTTGATCAGCTTGAAGCTGCTGCTACTTCTTCTTCAGGCTTCTTGCAGTGTCTATTAGCTGGTGGTTGAAGCGCTCTCGCTCGAGGGGTGCCTCAGGCACGATGAAGTCCTCATTGCCGAGGCTCTCATCATCCTCAGAGACTGGACGATAACTATCATTGTCTGGGTCATTGGGCATGGCCTGTTTATCAGGGTTATCTTGCCCGTTGTCTTGTTCCTCCTGTTCAGATGCAACGCCGACAGAGTCTTCATTGTTTTCGGCATCGCCCGGAGTACTATTTTCTCCGGTGCCAGTGTTGCCATCATTTGAGCGACGAGGCTTAGAGCGACATTTAGGGCGCCGGCGCTTGGACTGTGTCTCAGAAGGTTTATTTGCAACTGGATCTCCTTTGTCATCGTCGCTAGCCTTTTTAGGTGTGTCGACCATGTACACAACGTACGAAGAGGTGGCCGTCCAACGTTCAGTGAACGGTGGGTTTTGACCTTACTCCATGTCGGCATCATTGTCCATACCGTCGATGTCTTTGGAACCGTAATCAAGCACGTCAATTAGGTCATCGACAGTGGCTATGAAGTGGGTGGCGGGTGGGAAGCAAAATTTCCCATCATCAGCCTCTAGCTCGAACCGAACATAGTTCGATTGTGAGTCCTTCTCCAAGGAAAAGTTCTTTAAAGTGTTTAGCACATCGCCCAAAGGTGAGTGCTGAAAAACGTCTGCGGCGCTGAATTCAAAGATCGATAACCGATCTAGCTCGGTGTCCGCAAGCGTACATGGTCTGGAACTTATAGCCGGAGACGAGTCCGGAGTTCCTTTGGCGCAAATATTGCAGGGTGTCGAGTCTGTGTGCGGAACAAACACCGCGGACTCTGTGGCCTCGGATGGCACGATCTACTCCGGTTCTAAGGCCGTTGCAGCACCAGGGACCATCTCCTGGATGCGATCCAATGACATATTTAAGTCATGTTCATCGGGGCGAGGGGGAGCGATCGCTGCGGTCTCAAATCCATTGAAGATCAAGTCTCCACGAATATCCGCGATGTAGTTCAAGCTTCCAAATCTGACCTGGTGGCCAGGGGTGCAGCTATCGATTTTCTCCACATGGCCAAGCGAGTTGGCCCGCAGTACGAAGCCGCTGAACATGAAAATCTGTCTGGGGAGGAAGGTTTCTCCTTGGACAGCGTCGCTATAGATGATTGAAGGGGCCATCGAACCTTTTGTCGACAGCATAGTGGAACTCTCAATGAAAGCACCAATGTCGGTGTCAAAACCGGCGGATCTCGGGTAGGGGGTCCCGAACTATGCGTCTAGGATCGATGGTAACAGGAGACGGGGGACATGATGTTTACCCAGGTTCGGGCCCTCTCTATGGAGGTTATACCCTACGTCCTACTTGATTGATATTAATGAATATGAGTATTACAAGAGTTGATCTACCACGATATCGTAATGGCCAAACCCTAGAAGTCCAACTTGTATGACTATGGCAATGAATATATCCTTTCCGGACTGATCCCTCCAGTTTCTATAGACACCGGGGGATCTAGGGTTTACATAGAGTCAGTTAAATAAGAAGGAATCTTCATAATTGGTTGCCAAGCTTGCCTTCCACGCAAAGGAGAGTCCAATCCGGACACAGATACAGTCTTCGGCCTTCATGTCTTCACAGCCCATCAGTCCGGCCCATGGATAACAGGCCGGACGCCCGAGGACCCCTTAGTCGAGGACTCCCTCATCGCTCACGAGATTTTCTGCCACTTTTTACTGAAGAGTGCAATTAGGTTGATTCTTTTTTAAGATGATTAATAGACAAATTCCTCACGTCCACCAATTTATTTCAGAATTTTTGGGGTTACATAAGTATTCGAAACCTACAGATTACTACAGACTGTTCTATTTTTGACAGATTCTATTTTTCGTGTGTTGTTTGCTTATTTTGATGCATCTATGGCTAGTATCGGAGGGTACGAACCATAGAGAAGTTGGAATACAGTAGTTTTAACACCAATATAAATAGAGAATGAGTTCATTACAGTACCTTAAGTGGTGGTTTGTTTTCTTATACTAACGGAGCTCATGAGATTTTCTGTTGAGTTTTGTGTTGTGAAGTTTTCAAGTTTTGGATAAAGATTTGATGGATTATGGAATAAGGAGTGGAAAGAGCCTAAGCTTGGGGATTCCCAAGGAACCCCATGTAAAATTCAAGGACAACCAAAAGCCTAAGCTTGGGGATGCCCCAGAAGGCATCCCCTCTTTTGCCTTCGTTTATCGGTAACTTTACTTGAGGCTATATTTTTATTCACCACATGATATGTGTTTTGCTTGGAGCATCTTGTATGATTTGAGTCTTTGCTTTTTAGTTTACCACAATCATCCTTGCTGTACACACCTTTTGGGAGATACACACATGAATTGGAATTTATTAGAATACTCTATGTGCTTCACTTATATCTTTTGAGCTAGATAATTTTGCTCTAGTGCTTCACTTATATCTTTTGGAGCATGGTGGTGGTTTTATTTTATAGAAATTATTGATCTCTCATGCTTCACTTATATTATTTTGAGAGTCCTTTAGAACAGCATGGTAGTTTGCTTTGGCTATAAAATTGGTCCTAATATGATAGGCATCCAAGATGGGTATAATAAAAACTATCATAAAAAGTGCATTGAATACTATGAGAAGTTTGATACTTGATAATTGTTTTGAGATATAAAGGTGGTGATATTAGAGTGTGCTAGTTGAGTAGTTGTGAATTTGAGAAATACTTGTGTCGAAGATTGCAAGTCCCGTAGCATGCACGTATGGTAATCGTTGTGTATAAAATTTGAAAATTGAGGTGTTATTTGATTGTCTTCCTTATGAGTGGTGGTCGGGGACGAGCGATGGTCTTTTCCTACCAATCTATCCCCCTAGGACCATGCCCATAATGCTTGGTTTTTGATGACTTGTAGATTTTTGCAATAAGTATGTGAGTTCTTTATAACTAATGTTGAGTCCATGGATTATACGCACTCTCACCTTTCCATCATTGCTAGCCTCTTCGGTACCATGCATTGCCCTTTCTCACCTTGAGAGTTGCTGCAAACTTTGCCGGTGCATCCAAACCCCGTGATATGATACACTCTATCACACATAAACCTCCTTATATCTTCCTCAATACAGCCAGCATACCTACCTATCATGGCATTTCCATAGCCATTCCGAGATATATTGCCATGCAACTTTCCACCGTTTCATTCATGACACGCTTCATCATTGTCATATTGCCTTGCAAGATCATGTAGTTGACATCGTATTTGTGGCAAAGCCACCATGCATAATTTATCATACATGTCACTCTTGATTCACTGCCCTTCCTGGTACACCGCCGGAAGCATTCATATAGAGTCATATTTTGTTCTAGTATCGAGTTGTAATCATTGAGTTGTAAATAAATAGAAGTGTGATGATCATCATTAATAGAGCATTGTCCCAAATAAAAAAAGATAAAGGCCAAAAAAAGAAGAAAAAAGGGGCAATGCTACAATCTTTTTTCCACACCTGTGCTTCAAAGTAGCACCATGATCTTTATGATAGAGAGTCTCTTGTTTTGTCACTTTCATATACTAGTGGGAATTTTTCATAATAGAACTTGGCTTGTATATTCCAACAATGGGCTTCCTCAAATGCCCTAGGTCTTCGTGAGCAAGCAAGTTGGATGCACACCCACTTAGTTTCTTTTGTTGAGCTTTCATACATTTATAACTCTAGTGCATCCGTTGCATGGCAATCCCTACTCCTTGCATTGACATCAATTGATGGGCATCTCCCTGTCCCATTGATTAGCCACGTTGATGAGAGACTTTCTCCTTTTTTGTCTTCTCCACATAACCCCCATCATCATATTCTATTCCACCCATAGTGATATATCCATGGCTCACGCTCATGTATTGCGTGAAAGTTGAAAAAAGTTTGAGATTACTAAAGTATGAAACAATTGCTTGGCTTGTCATCGGGGTTGTGCATGATGAGAGCATTCTTGTGTGACGAAAATGGAGCATGACCAAACTATATGATTTTGTAGGGATGAACTTTCTTTTGCCATGTTATTTTGAGAAGAGAAGATTGCTTAGTTAGTATGCTTGAAATATTATTATTTTTATGTCAATATTAAACTTTTGTCTTGAATCTTTCGGATCTAAACATTCATGCCACAATAAAGAAAATTACATAGAGAATTATGCTAGGTAGCATTCCAGATCAAAAATTCTGTTTTTATCATTTACCTACTCAAGGACGAGCATGAATTAAGCTTGGGGATGCTTGATACATCTCCAACGTATCTATAATTTTTATTGCTCCATGCTATTATATTATCTATTTTGGATGTTTAATGGGATTATTTATACACTTTTATATTATTTTTGGGACTAACCTACTAACCCAAGGCCCAGTGCAAATTGCTGCTTTTTTGCCTATTTCAGTGTTTCGCACAAAAGGAATATCAAACAGAACGAAACCTTCGGGAGAGTTATTTTTGGAACAAACATGATCCAGGGGAATTGGAGTAGACATCAAGAAATAAGCGAGGCGGCCACAAGGCAGGGAGGCGCGCCTGCCCCCTGGGCGCGTCCCCCACCCTCGTGGGCCCCTCACAGCTCCACCGACCTACTTCTTCCTCCTATATGTATCCATATACCCCGAAAACATCCAGGAGCACCATGAAACCCTATTTCCACCACCGCAACCTTCTGTACCCAAGAGATCCCATCTTGGGGCCTTTTTTGGAGCTCCGCCGAAGGGGGAATGGATCACGGAGGGCTTCTACATCAACACCATAGCCTCTCCGATGGTTTGTGAGTAGTTTACCACAGACCTTCGGGTCCATAGTTATTAGCTAGATGGCTTCTTCTCTCTCATTGGATCTCAACACAATGTTATCCTTGATCTTCTTGGAGATCTATTTGATGTAACTCTTTTTGCGGTGTGTTTGTTGAGATTCGATGAATTGTGGGTTTATGATCAAGTTTATCTATGAACAGTATTTGATTCTTCTCTGAAATATTTTATGTATGATTGGTTATCTTTGCAAGTCTCTTTGAATAATCAGTTGCTTGAGTTTATCCCTCTACATCATGTCATCTTGCCTAATGCGTTACTCTGTTCTTATGAACTTAATACTCTAGATGCATGCTGGATAGCGGTCGATGTGTGGAGTAATAGTAGTAGATGCAGAATCGTTTCGGTCTACTTGTCACGGAGGTGATGCCTATATACATGATCATGCCTAGATATTCTCATAATTATGCACTTTTCTATCAATTGCTTGACAGTAATTTGTTCACCCACCGTAATACTTATGCTATCTTGAGAGAAGCCACTAGCGAAACCTATGGCCACCGGGTCTATCTTTTATCATATAAGTTTCCAATCTATTTTACTTTGCAATCTTTACTTTCAATCTATATCATAAAAATACCAAAAATATTTATCTTATTATCTCTATCAGATCTCACTCTCGTAAGTGACCGTGAAGGGAATGACAACCCCTTTATCACATTGGTTGTGAGGTTCTTATTTGTTTGTGTAGGTTCGAGGTGACTTGCGTGTAGTCTCCTACTGGATTGATACCTTGGTTCTCAAAAACTAAGGGAAATACTTACGCTACTTTGCTGCATCACCCTTTCCTCTTCAAGGGAAAACCAACGCAGTGCTCAAGAGGTAGCACGGTGGGCGGCGGTGATGCCACATGGTGGCACGGGAGTGGTGCGGAGGTAGTGGCGGACGCGTCCGGCATCCCCTGGACATGTTCGGCGGTGCGGGGAGAGGGGGAGCTAGGGTTTGACCCGGAGAAAGAGGAGGGGAGGCATATTTATAGGTAGAGGAGCTAGGAGTGTTCAAATGAGGTGCGGTTTTGCCCACACGATCATGATCCAACGACAGAGAGCATGGAGGGGTTTAGATGGGATAGTGGGTTGTTTTGGAGGGGTGTTGGGCTGCAAAGAGAGAGGGGCTTTTATGGTTACCCGGTTAACCGTTGGGGCATCAAACGACCTCCAAATGGAACGAAATTTGACAGGCAGCCTACCGGTGATGTACCAAGGCCACTCGACCAATCTCGACCCATTTCGAGAACATATCTCTCCCGCTCACGAAACGATATTTGAGGGGTGCAACGGGTGCATGTGGGAGTGTCAGATCGCGAAACAGACAATGGGGAAAATGACCGGATGCATGAGACGAACACGAATGCAAATGAGATGCACATGATGACACGAGATGAAATGCATGACATGAACAAAATGAAAAATGAAAGACAAAAACCAAACCATGAAGGGAATATCATATCACATAGCTGGAAAAGGCAAGAGTTGGAGTGAAAATTATTAAAAGTTACATCCGGGGTGTTACAGCACTCCTCCACTATAAGAGGATCTCGTCCCGAGATCTAGGACTGGAAGAACTCTAGATATTCGGAACGGAGGTGATCCTCATGCTCCCAGGTGGCTTCACGGTCGGAATGGTGTGACCACTTAACTTTCAGGAATTTGATTGACTTGTCGCGAGTTTTGCACTCGGTTTCTTCAAGAATAGCAACGGGATGCTCATGATAAGACAAACCTTATTGGAGATCAATCTCTTCGAAGTTGATAGTGCGCTCAGGCATCTTGAAGCACTTGCGAAGCTATGACACGTGGAACACATCATGCACATTTGCCAAGTTGGACGGAAGCTCAAGTTGATAGGCGAGGTCGCCTCTTTGCCAATGATCTTGAAAGGACCCATGTATCTCGGGGCAAGCTTCCCTTTGATACCAAAGCGTCGAGTGCCTAGAGAGACGCGGAGGTAGACATGGTCTCCAATCTCGAAAGCCAAGTCACGGTGCTTGCTATCATAGTAACTCTTCTGGCGCGATTGCGTGGCTTTGAGATTTTCACGAATGACTTTACACATTTCTTCAGGTTCTGTGATCAAGTTGTTGCCAAGAAGTTGGCATTCACCAGTCTCGGACCAATTGAGAGGAGTACAACACTTTCTGCCATAGAAAGTTTCAAATGGGGCCTTGCCCGAACTTGCTTGGAAGCTGTTGTTGTAGGAGAACTCGACATATGGGAGACAATCTTCCCACTTCATACTGAAAGAGATGACACAAGCCTGGAGCATGTCTTCGAGGATTTGATTGACTCGCTCGACTTGGCCACTTGTTTGAGGATGGAAAGCCGCGCTGAAGCGAATGTTGGTGCCCATGGCCTTCTGGAAGGAGTCCCAGAACTTAGAAGTGAAAATGCTTCCACGGTCTGAAGAGATCAATTGCAGAATAACGTGCAAGGAGACAATTCTGGAGGTGTATAGCTCTGCCAACTGAGTTGTCATGATAGATTCTTTGATTGGAAGGAAATGAGCCACTTTGGTAAGCTTGTCAATGACAACGAAAATAGCATCATTCCCACGCTTGGACTTGGGAAATCCAGTGACGAAGTCCATTTCGATATGATCAAACTTCCATTCTGGAATAGCAAGAGGTTGGAGGAGACTAGCTGGTCGTTGGTGTTCTGCTTTCATCCTTCGACAGACATCACATTCATTCACGAATTGAGCGACCTCTCGCTTCATTCGAGTCCACCAATACAACTGCTTGAGGTCATGGTACATCTTCGAACTGCCTGGATGAATGGAAAGAAGAGAATTGTGCGCTTCGTTCATTATGACCTTCCTTAGATCACCTTTAGGAACCACAATCCGATCCTCAAAGAATAAAGTGTCTCTGTCATCAATGCAACATCACTTGTATTTGGATAAGCCCTTGGCAATACCATGTTTCACTTTCTTCACCATGGTGTCAAGGAGTTGTGCCTCACGAATTTGATCTTCCAAAGTTGGAGTGACTTGATGATTGGCAAGAAAACCTTGTGGAACAACTTGGAGGTTGAGTTTGCGGAAAGCTTCACAAAGATCTGGTTGGAATGGCTTGAGAATTAAGTTGTTGCAATAAGCCTTCCCGCTCAAAGCATCTGCAATCACATTGGCCTTGCCTGGAGTATATTCAATACTCGGTTTGTACTCTTGAATCATTTTGACCCAATGATTTTGCCTGGGGTTGAGGTTGGGTTGAGTGAAGATATATTTGAGGCTCTTGTGATCTATGAAAATGTCCACTTGCCTTCCCGACAAGAGATGTCTCCATGTTATTAATGCATGGACAATTGCAGCCAACTGAAGATCGTGAGTGGGGTAGTTCCTTTCGTTGGGCTTCCACTGACGAGAGGTATAAGCCACAACTTTCTTCTCTTGCATTAACACAGCGCCGAGACCTTGCAATGAGGCATCACAGAAAACTTCGAATGGCTGGGATTGTTGGGGAACGTAGTAATTTCAAAAAAAATCCTACGCACACGCAAGATCATGGTGATGCACAGCAACAAGAGGGGAGAGTGTTTCTACGTACCCTCGTAGACCGGAAGCGGAAGCGTTATAACAACGCGGTTGATGTAGTCGTACGTCTTCACGACCCGAACCGATCAAGCACCGAAACTACGGCACCTCGAGTTTTGCACACGTTCAGCTTGATGACGATCCCCGGACTCCGATCCAGCAAAGTGTCGGGGATGAGTTCCGTCAGCACGACAGCGGCGTGGTGACGATCTTGATGTTCTACTGTCGCAGGGCTTCGCCTAAGCACCGCTACAATATTATCGAGGATTATGGTGGAGGGGGGCACCGCACACGGCTAAGAGATCAATGATCAATTGTTGTGTCCTGTGGGGTGGCCCCCTGCCCCCGTATATAAAGGAGTGGAGGAGGGGGCCGGCCAAGGAGGGTGGCGCGCCCAAGGGGGGGAGTCCAACTCCCACCGGAGTAGGACTCCCCTTTTCTCCTATTAGGAGTAGGAGAGGGAAGGAAGAGGAAGGAGGGAGGAAGGAAAGGGGGCCGACCCCCTCCCAATTCGGATTGGGCTTGGGGGGCACGCCCCCTCCCTTGCTCCTTTCCCCTCGTTTCCACTAAGGCCCAATAAGGCCCATATACCTCCCGGGGGGTTCCGATAACCTCTCCGTGATCCGGTATTGTCCCAATCTTACCCGGAACCTTTCTGGTGTCCAAATATAGTCGTCCAATATATCGATCTTTATGTCTCGACCATTTCGAGACTCCTCGTCAAGTCCGTGATCACATCCGGGACTCCGAACAACCTTCGGTACATCAAAATATATAAACTCATAATGAAACTGTCATCGTAACGTTAAGCGTGCGGACCCTACGGGTTCGAGAACAATGTAGACATGACCGAGACACGTCTCCGGTCAATAACCAATAGCGGAACCTGGATGCTCATATTGGCTCCCACATATTCTACGAAGATCTTTATCGGTCAGACCGCATAACACATACGTTGTTCCCTTTGTCATCGGTATGTTACTTGCCCGAGATTCGATCGTCGGTATCTCAATACCTAGTTCAATCTCGTTACCGGCAGTCTCTTTACTCATTTCGTAATACATCAATCGCAACTAACTCATTAGTTGCAATGCTTGCAAGGCTTAAGTGATGTGCATTACG
The DNA here is from genome assembly GCF_003073215.2 of Triticum urartu. Lineage (NCBI taxonomy): Eukaryota > Viridiplantae > Streptophyta > Magnoliopsida > Poales > Poaceae > Triticum > Triticum urartu. The sequence goes on from NC_053024.1 coordinate 102,157,079, forward strand.
AGAGGGCCCAGAGATACCTCTCCGACAATCGGAGTACAAATCCTAATCTCGAAATACGCCAACCCAACATGTACCTTTGGAGACACCTGTAGAGCACCTTTATAATCACCCAGTTACGTTGTGACGTTTGTAGCACACAAAGTGTTCCTCCGGTAAACGGGAGTTGCATAATCTCATAGTCATAGGAACATGTATAAGTCATGAAGAAGAAGAAAGCAATAGCAACATACTAAACGATCGGGTGCTAAGCTAATGGAATGGGTCATGTCAATCACATCATTCTCCTAATGATGTGATCCCGTTAATCAAATGTCAACTCATGTCTATGGTTAGGAAACATAACCATCTTCGATTAACGAGCTAGTCAAGTAGAGGCATACTAGTGACACTTTGTTTGTCTATGTATTCACACAAGTATTACGTTTCCGGTTAATACAATTCTAGCATGAATAATAAACATTTATCATGATATAAGGAAATAAATAATAACTTTATTATTGCCTCTAGGTCATATTTCCTTCAGTCTCCCACTTGCACTAGAGTCAATAATCTAGTTCACATCGCCATGTGATTTAACATCAATAGTTCACATCACCATGTGATTAACACCCGTAGTTCACATCGTCATGTGACCAACACCCAAAGGGTTTACTAGATTCAATAATCTAGCTAGTTCACATCGCTATGTTATTAACGCCCAAAGAGTACTAGGGTGTCATCATGTTTTGCTTGTGAGAGAAGTTTAGTCAACGGGTCTGCCACATTCAGATCCGTAAGTATTTTGCAAATTTCTATGTCAACAATGCTCTGCACTAAGCTACTCTTGCTAATTGCTCCCACTTTCAATATGTATCCAGATTGAGACTTTGAGTCATCTGGATCAGTGTCAAAACTTGCATCGACGTAACCCTTTACGACAAACCTTTTGTCACCTCCATAATCGAGAAACATATCCTTATTCCACTAAGGATAATTTTGACCAATGTCCAGTGATCTAATCCTAGATCACTATTGTACTCCCTTGCCAAACTCAGGGTAGGGTATACAATAGGTTTGGTACACAGCATGGCATACTTTATAGAACCTATGGCTGAGGCATAGGGAATGACTTTCATTCTCTCTCTATCTTCTGCCGTGGTCGGTTTTGAGTCTTACTCAACTTCACACCTTATAACACAGGCAAGAACTCATTCTTTTACTGTTCCATTTTGAACTACTTCAAAATCTTGTCAAGGTATGTACACAGTGAAAAAACTTATCAAGCGTCTTGATCTATCTCTATAGATCTTGATGCTCAATATGTAAGCAGCTTCACCGAGGTCTTTCTTTGAAAAACTCCTTTCAAACATTCCTTTATGCTTTGCAGAATAATTCTACATTATCTCTGATCAACAATATGTCATTCACATATACTTATCAGAAATGTTGTAGTGCTCCCACTCACTTTCTTGTAAATACAGGCTTCACCGCAAGTCTATATAAAACTATATGCTTTGATCAACTTATCCAAGCGTATATTCCAACTCCGAGATGCTTGCACCAGTCCATAGATGGATCGCTGGAGCTTGCATATTTTGTTAGTACCTTTAGGATTGACAAAACCTTCTGGTTGCATCATAATCAACTCTTCTTTCATAAATCCATTAAGGAATGTAGTTTTGTTTATCCATTTGCCAGATTTCATAAAATGCGGCAATTGCTAACATGATTCGGACAGACTTAAGCATAGATACGAGTGAGAAACTCTCATCGTAGTCAACACCTTGAACTTGTCGAAAACCTTTTTGCGACAATTCTAGCTTTGTAGATTGTAACACTACTATCAGCGCGTCTTCCTCTTGAAGATCCATTTAATCTCAATGGCTCGCCGATCAATTGGCAAGTCAATCAAAGTCCATACTTTGTTCTCATACATGGATCTATCTCAGATTTCATGGCCTCAAGCCATTTCGGGGAATCTGGGCTCATCATCACTTCCTCATAGTTCGTAGGTTCGTCATGGTCAATTAACATGATCTCAAGAACAGGATTACCGTACCACTCTGGTGTGGATCTCACTCTGGTTGACCTTACGAGGTTCGGTAGTAACTTGATCTGAAGTTACATGATCATCATCATTAGCTTCCTCACTAGTTGGTGTAGGAGTCACAGAAACAAATTTCTGTGATGAACTACTTTCGAATAAGGGAGCGGGTACAGTTACCTCATCAAGTTCTACTTTCCTCCCACTCACTTCTTTCGAGAGAAACTCCTTCTCTAGAAAGGATCCATTCTCAGCAACGAATATCTTGCCTTCGGATCTGTGATAGAAAGTGTACCCAACATTTTCCTTTGGTTATCCTGTGAAGACGCACTTCTCCGATTTGGGTTTGAGCTTATTAGGTTGAAACTTTTTCACATAAGCATTGCAACCTCAAACTTTAAGAAACGACAGCTTAGGTTTCTCGCCAAACCATAGTTCATACAGTGTCGTCTCAACGGATTTAGATGGTGCCCTATTTAACGTGAATGTAGCTGTCTCTAATGCATAACCCCAAAACGATAGTGGTAGATCGGTAAGAGACATCATAGATCGCACCATATCTAATAAAGCACGGTTACGACGTTCGGACACACCATTACACTGTGGTGTTCCAGGTGGCGTGAGTAGTGAAACTATTTCACATTGTTTTAACTGAAGGCCAAACTCGTAACTCAAATATTTTACTTCTGCGATCATATCGTAGAAAGTTTTATTTTTGTTACGATGATTCTCCACTTCACTCTAAAATTCTTTGAACTTTTCAAATATTTCAGACTTGTGTTTCATCAAGTAGATATACTCATATCTGCTCAAATCATCTGTGAAGATCAGAAAATAATGATACCTGCCGCGAGCCTCAATATTCATCGGACCACATACATCAGTATGTATGATTTCCAACAAATCTGTTGCTCGCTCCATTGTTCCGGAGAACGGAGTCTTAGTCATCTTGCCCATGAGGCATGGTTCGCAAGCATCAACTGATTCATAATCAAGTGATTCCAAAAGCCCATCAGCTTGGATTTTCTTCATGCGCTTTACACCAATATGACCTAAACGGCAGTGCCACAAATAAGTTGCACCATCATTATTAACTTTGCATCTTTTGGTTTCAATATTATGAATATGTGTATCACTACGATCGAGATCCAACGAACCATTTTCATTGGGTGTGTAACCATATAAGGTTTTATTCATGTAAACAGAACAACAATTTATTCTCTTACTTAAATGAATAACCGTATTGCAATAAACATGATCAAATCATATTCATGCTCAACGCAAACACCAAATAACATTTATTTAGGTTCAACATTAATCCCGAAAATATAGGGAGTGTGCGATGATGATCATATCAATCTTGGAACCACTTCCAACACACATCGTCACTTCACCCTTAACTAGTCTGTGTTCATTCTGCAACTCTCGTTTCGAGTTACTATTCTTAGCAACTGAACTAGTATCAAATACTGCGGGGTTGCTATAAACACTAGTAAAGTACACGTCAATAACATGTATATCAAATATACCTATGTTCACTTTGCCATCCTTCTTATCCGCCAAATACTTGGGGCAGTTCCGCTTCCAGTGATCAGTCCCTTTGCAGTAGAAGCACTTAGTTTCAGGCTTAGGTCTAGACTTGGGTTTTTTTCACTTGAGCAGCAACTTGCTTGCCGTTCTTCTTGAAGTTACCCTTTCTTCCCTTTGTCCCTTTACTTGAAACTAGTGGTTTTGTTTACCATCAACACTTGATGCTTTTCTTGATTTCTACCTTCGTCGATTTCGGCATCACGAAGAGCTTGGGAACCGTTTCCGTTATCCCTTGCATATTATAGTTCATCATGAAGTTCTACTAACTTGGTGATGGTGACTAGAGAATTCTGTCAATCACTATTTTATCTGGAAGATTAACTCCCACTTGATTCAAGCGATTGTGGTACCCAGACAATCTGAGCACATGCTCACTGCTTGAGCTATTCTCCTCCATCTTTTAGCTATAGAACTTGTTGGAGACTTCATATCTCTCAACTCGGATATTTGCTTGAAATATTAACTTCAACTCCTGGAACATCTCATATGGTCCATGACGTTCAAAACGTCTTTGAAATCCCGATTCTAAGCTGTTAAGCATGGTGCACTAAACTATCAAGTAGTCATCATATTGAGCTAGCCAAACGTTCATAACGTCTGCATCTGCTCCTGCAATAGGTCAGTCACCTAGCGGTGCATCAAGGACATAATTCTTCTATGCGGCAATGAGGATAAACCTCAGATCACGGACCCAGTCCGCATCATTGCTCCTATCATCTTTCAACTTAGTTTTCTCTAGGAACATATAAAAATTAAACAGGGAGCAACATCACGAGCTATTGTTCTACAACAAAGATATGCTAACACTACCAGGACTAAGTTCATGATAAATTAAAGTTCAATTAATCATATTACTTAAGAACTCCCAGTTAGATAGACATCCCTCTAATCATCTGAGTGATCACGTGATCCAAATCAACTAAACCATAACTGATCATCACGTGAAATGGAGTAGCTTTCAATGGTGAACATCATTATGTTGATCATATCTACTATATGATTCACGCTCGACCTTTCGGTCTCAGGGTTCCAAGGCCATATCTGCATATCCTAGGCTCGTCAAGTTTAACCTGAGTATTCTGCGTGTGCAAAACTGTCTTGCACCCGTTGTAGATGGACGTAGAGCTTATCACACCCGATCATCACGTGGTGTCTGGGCATGACGAACTTTGGCAACGGTGCATATTTAGGGAGAACACTTTTATCTTGAAATTTAGTGAGAGATCATCTTATAATGCTACCGTCAATTAAAGAAAGATAAGATGCATAAAAGATAAACATCACATGCAATCAAAATATGTGACATGATATGGCCATCATCATCTTGTGCCTTTGATCTCCATCTCCAGAACATCATCATGATTTCCATCATCACCGGCATGACACCATGATCTTCATCATCTTGATCTATATCAATGTGTCGTAACATGGTCGTCTCGCCAACTATTGCTCTTGCAACTATTGCTATCGCATAGCGATAATTGTAAAGCAATTATTTGGCGCTTGCATCTTATGCAATAAAGAGACAACCATAAGGCTTCTGCCAGTTGCCGATAACTTCAACAAAACATGATCATCTTATACAACAACTTATATCTCATCACGTCTTGACCATATCACATCACAACATGCCCTGCAAAAACAAGTTAGACGTCCTCTACTTTGTTGTTGCAAGTTTTATGTGGCTGCTACGGGCTTAGCAAGAACCATTCTTACCTACGCATCAAAACCACAACGATAGTTTGTCAAGTTGGTGCTGTTTTAACCTTTGCAAGGACCGGGCGTAGCCACACTTGGTTCAAATAAAGTTGGAGAAACTGACACCCACCAGCCACCTGTGTGCAAAGCACGTCTGTAGAACCAGTCTCGCGTAAGCGTATGCGTAATGTCGGTCCGGGCCGCTTCATCCAACAATACCGCCGAACCAAAGTATGACAGGCTGGTAAGTAGTATGACTTATATCGCCCACAACTCACTTGTGTTCTACTCGTGCATATATCATCAACGCATAAAACCTAGGCTCGGATGCCACTGTTGGGGAACGTAGTAATTTCAAAAAAATTCCTACGCACACGCAAGATCATGGTGATGCACAGCAACGAGAGGGGAGTGTTGTCTACGTACCCCCGTAGACCGGAAGCGGAAGCGTTATAACAACGCGGTTGATGTAGTCGTACGTCTTCATGGCCCGATCGATCAATCACCGAAACTACGGCACCTCCGAGTTTTTGCACACGTTCAGCTCGATGACGATCCCCGGACTCCGATCCAGCAAAGTGTCGGGGATGAGTTCCGTCAGCACGACGACATGGTGACGATCTTGATGTTCTACCATCGCAGGGCTTCGCTTAAGCACCGCTACAATATTATCGAGGATTATGGTGGAGGGGGCACCGCACACGGCTAAGAGATCAATGATCAATTGTTGTGTCTGTGGGGTGCCCCCCTGCCCCCGTATATAAAGGAGTCGAGGAGGGGGCCGGCCAAGGAGGGTGCCGCGCCCAAGGGGGGGAGTGCAACTCCCATCGGGAGTAGGACTCCCCTTTTTCCTATTAGGAGTAGGAGAGGGAAGGAAGAGGAAGGAGGGAGGAAGGAAAGGGGGGCCGTCCCCCTTCCCAATTCGGATTGGGCTTGGGGGGAGCCCCCTCCCTTGCTCCTTTCCCCTCCTTTCCAGTAAGGCCCAATAAGGCCTGTATACCTCCCGGGGGGTTCCGATAACCTCCCGGTGATCCGGTATTGTCCCAATCTTACCCGGAACCTTTCCGGTGTCCAAATATAGTTGTCCAATATATCAATCTTTATGTCTCGACCATTTCGAGACTCCTCGTCAAGTCCGTGATCACATCCGGGACTCCGAACAACCTTCAGTACATCAAAATATATAAACTCATAATGAAATTGTCATCGTAATGTTAAGCGTGCGGACCCTAGGGTTCGAGAACAATATAGACATGATCGAGACACGTCTCCGGTCAATAACCAATAGCGGAACCTGGATGCTCATATTGGCTCCTACATATTCTATGAAGATCTTTATCGGTCAGACCGCATAACAACATACGTTGTTCCCTTTGTCATCGGTATGTTACTTGCCCGAGATTCGATCGTCGGTATCTCAATACCTAGTTCAATCTCGTTACCGGCAAGTCTCTTTACTCGTTCCGTAATACATCATATTGCAACTAACTTATTAGTTGCATTGCTTGCAAGGCTTAAGTGATGTGTATTACCGAGAGGGCCCAGAGATACCTCTCCGACAATCGGAGCGACAAATCCTAATCTCGAAATATGCCAACCCAACATGTACCTTTGGAGACACCTGTAGAGCACTTTTATAATCACCCAGTTACGTTGTGACGTTTGGTAGCACAAAGTGTTCCTCCGGTAAATGGGAGTTGCATAATCTCATAGTCATAGGAACATGTATAAGTCATGAAGAAAGCAATAGCAAGATACTAAACGATCGGGTGCTAAGATAATGGAATGGGTCATGTCAATCACATCATTCTCCTAATGATGTGATCCCGTTAATCAAATGACAACTCATGTCTATGGTTAGGAAACATAACCATCTTCGATTAACGAGCTAGTCAAGTAGAGGCATACTAGTGACACTTTGTTTGTCTATGTATTCACACAAGTATTACGTTTCCGGTTAATAAAATTCTAGCATGAATAATAAACATTTATCAAGATATAAGGAAATAAATAATAACTTTATTATTGCCTCTAGGGCATATTTCCTTCATTGGATTCATCTGGAGGAGTTAAGATAGGAGCTGAGGCTAGCTTCTCTTTGAGAGTGTTGAAAGCAATGTCACACTCAGGAGTCCAGACATACTTGACATGCTTCTGGAGGAGGTTGGAAAGAGGCTTTGCAATCTTAGAGAAATTCTCAATAAATCCTTGGCAATAGCTTGCAAGCCCAAGGAAACTGCGGAGCTGCTTGACATTCTGAGGAGGCTCCCAATTCACAATTGCAGAGACCTTCTCCGGATTTATAGCAATGCCCTAGGCGCAGATGATATGGCCAAGGTAAAGAACTTCATCAAGCCAAAACTCACATTTGGAAAACTTGGCGTATAATAGATACTCTCTGAGCTTGTCGAGCACCAATTGCAAATGCTTGGCATGATCCTTCTTATTCTTGGAGAACACCGAGATATCATTGAGATAGACCTGGACGAATTCATTTGTGTAGGGGTTGAAGATGAAGTTCATCATTCGAGAGAATGTTGGAGGAGCATTGACAAGGCTGAAAGACATGACAATATATTCATAAGAACCAAAGCTTGTTTTGAATGTTGTCTTAGGAATATCTTGTTCACGAATGCGAATCTGATGATAACCCATACAGACTTCAAGCTTGGAGAACACCTTTGCACCTTTAATTTGCTCGAATAGCTCATTGATGTTGGGAAGTGGGTACTTGTTCTTGATTGTCTTCTTGTTCAATGGACGGTAATCGATGCAAAGTCGGTCCGTGCCATCCTTCTTCTGGACAAAAAGAACACCACAACCCCATGGAGATGAACTCGGTCTGAGCAAACCCAGACACTGTTGTTCATCAAGCTGTTTCTTCAATTCCTTCAGCTCCTTTGGTCCAAGCTTGTATGGACGCTTGCAAACAGGTTCAGTACCAGGCTCAAGATCGATAACGAACTCAACTAGCCGGTGAGGAGGCATACCCGGAAACTCTTCTGGAAAGACATCTTGGTACTCACAAACGATTGGAATCTGAGAAACTGCATCTAACTCGCCCTTCTCATTGAGAGAGAACAACTAAATGGTCTCATCCCGAGCAGCATAGATGATCACATCCTCAGAAGAGTGTGCCAATTTAATTTCCCTGGCAGCATAATCAAGTTGAGCATTGTGCTTAGAAAGCCAGTCCATCCCGAGAATTAGATCAATATCCGAGTCGCCAAGAACAATTGGAGAAGACAGAAATTTATAGTTGCCCATCTTGATAGAAACATCCCGAACCATCGAGCTTGCGTTCATGAATTTACCCGGAGAAACAATTGATAACGGTCTAGGCAAATCTTGGAAAACCAACTCATGCTTTGATGCAAAAGGTCTTGAGATGAAACAATGTGATGCACCAATATCAAATAAAACTTTTGCAGGAATATCATTAAGTTGGAGATTACCCATGATCACTTCTGAAGAATCCTCTGCTTGAACTGAGTTCACCAAGTTCACCCTTGCAGACTTGGGATTATGCTTGACCACTGCATTGCTTGAAGACCTCACAGGAGGAGGAGTTGGAAGGCGCCTTTGGTTGAAGCACTTGTTCGCATAGTGACCTTTCTGCTGACACTTGTTGCAAGCAAGTAACTTCTGAGAGCGGACGTTGATAAGAAGGAGTAGCACTTGTCTTTGGAGCTTGATTCTGAGACTTGTTCTGATAGCCTGGGTTGGGTGGGTGGGAAGATCCATGGCCACCTTTGTTCTTTTGCTGGTAGGGCTAACGAAACGGAGGAGGAGGAAGCCAGGACTTCTGTTGCTTAGCTGCCACTTGTGAGGAAGAAGAAGACTGGCGTGCATCCCTGATTCTCTTCTTTGAAGCCTCACACTTGAGTTGAGCACCTTCTTGCTTGAGGGACATGTTATAGAATTTATCAAACTTAGTAGGCTCAAGAAGCATGAGCGCTAACTGCAGATCTTCTCTGAGTCCACCTCTAAAGTGATAGATCATGCTCTTTTCATCAGGAATGTCCTGCCTTGCGATGCGAGCAAGTTTCTGAAACTGGATGTTTTATTGATACACGGACATGCTTCCTTCCTTGAGACTGTGGAATTCCTCATGCTTGCTCTCAGCAACACTTGTTGGAATGTGATGAGCTTTGAAATCTCAGCATAAATCATCCTAGGTAATCACTCGACCTCCTCTGGAATCTCTGTATTGTTGATACCAATCAGCAGCTTGGTCCTTGAGCTGAAACGAAGTGAACTTGACGTAGTCCTCAGGCTCTACATTGCTACATTCAAAATGCTTGCTGATGTCCACGAGCCAATCATCGGCGTCAGTGGCCTCGACACAGTTGCTGAAAGACTTTGGCTGATTTGCAAGGAACTGGTTGAGGGTAGCAAACTGAGGCTGACTGTAGAATTGCCCTTGAAGTTGATTTCCTTGGTTACCTTGGCCTTGGTTGCGCTCTTGCAAGAGTTGCAAAAGCATCTGGGTGTTGGCATTGGTGGCTCCCATGACAGCTTGCCATGCCTTCGGAGGCGGAGGAGGAGGTGGAGGGTTTGCCTGTTCCCCATCATTGCGTTGCGGATTCAAACGCGTTGGAGGAGCCATCCTGAAGAGGGTAACATCCGTTAGAATCATGATAGACAGATAGACAAGCTGAATCAATGGATAGAAATTGCAACATATAGTCTTCACAATAAACATCCGAACAAGAATGAATGAATGAATTCCAAAGTTAACAATACACGACCTTTAAGGTGAGAAGCCACTTAGATAAAGGTTGATGAATGAAATAACAAGGTACGCCTGGAACAAATAAGTGATAAGGATTACCCAATCACAAACCAAATATCTGCCAGAAGAAATACTAGAGCTACTTGAATTCCCACCTATAAACTCCCGAAACTTTGTGGTTATGCAATCTTGTGTTGGGGATACAGGGAGGCACAATATATATCACACAACTAACAAGCCCTACGCTTCAACTGTATCCATCCGTCAACACATAACCAAGAAAACTCTGAAATCGTGTACCTCAACCTTTGAAAAGCATCCTTTATACGAGCTATGGCAATACTCCCAAACTCCCGCCCCAGTACTGGGTGGCGTCGAGGTTATCTCACCACTAGCTGCATAAAAGAGATTTTCGATGTCGGCGAACTCAGGTATTCCAGAATTGCAATGATAAGATTGTGATGACAACACCTCAGAGCTCAACTCCCCGGGACACTGCCACAACCCCTAAATGTTAGGAGGCACCAAGAACAATTTTCTTGTCAGAAGAATATCGAAACGATTCCAAGATACCCACGTGATCCTAAATTTCTTTTTGTGAAATTTGAGGAGAGGAAAGACAAAACATCTACGTCAGGAGAGCTCACTTGAGCGACAAAGGGACTGAGGAGTAAAAAGAATCCTACTCTCCGATATATAATCCTAAGACTCAAAAGATTTTTCTTCTAGGCTCAACAACGTCAGTGAATCGATAAAGCAGGGGGCTCCTAAGTCGGGGATGGCTCTGATTACCAACTTGTAACGCCCACGATGCGGCTATATCTCCCATGTGTCAAGGCACGACTTAGAGGCATAAGCGCATAGTGATTTTGTCGCAAGAAGGGTCATCTTCAAACAATCCCATGTAATGAACAAGAAAGGGATAAATAGAGTTGGCTTACAATCGCCACGTCACACAAATAGCAAATAATTCATACATCATCAGAGTACACTCATAGTGCGACTACGGACAACCAAATGAAAAGAAGATAACCCAACTGCTAGATCCCCGATCGCCCAACTGGGCACCACTACTAATCATCAGGAAAATACACGTAGTAACGAACAAGGTCCTCGTTGAACTCCCATTTGAGTTCGGTAGCATCACCTGTACTGGTATCATCGACACCTACAATTATTTTGGAAGTATCCGTGAGTCACGAGTGAAGGAAATATGCCCTAGAGGCAATAATAAAGTTATTATTTATTTCCTTATATCATGATAAATGTTTATTATTCATGCTAGAATTGTACTAACCGGAAACATAATACATGTGTGAATACATAGACAAATAGAGTGTCACTAGTATGCCTCTACTTGACTAGCTCGTTAATCGAAGATGGTTATGTTTCCTAACCATAAACAAAAGAGTTGTTATTTGATTAACGGGATCACATCATTAGGAGAATGATGTGATTGACATGACCCATTCCATTAGCTTAGCACCCGATCATTTAGTATGTTGCTATTGCTTTCTTCATGACTTATACATGTTCCTATGACTATGAGATTATGCAACTCCCGTTTGCCGGAGGAACACTTTGTGTGCTACCAAACGTCACAACGTAACTAGGTGATTATAAAGGAGCTCTACAGGTGTCTCCAAAGGTACATGTTGGGTTGGCGTATTTCGAGATTAGGATTTGTCACTCCGATTGTCGGAGAGGTATCTCTGGGCCCTCTCGATAATGCACATCACATAAGCCTTGCAAGCATTGCAACTAATGAGTTAGTTGTGAGATGATGTATTACGGAACGTGTAAAGAGACTTGCCGGTAACGAGATTGAACTAGGTATTAAGATACCGACGATCGAATCTCGGGCAAGTAACATACCGATGACAAAGGGAACAACGTATGTTGTTATGCGGTCTGACCGATAAAGATCTTTGTAGAATATGTGGGAGCCAATATGAGCATCCAGGTTCCGCTATTGGTTATTGACTGGAGACGTGTCTCGGTCATGTCTACATTGTTCTCGAACCCGTAGGGTCCGCACGCTTAAGGTTTCAATGACAGTTATATTATGAGTGTATGAGTTTTGATGTACCGAAGGAGTTCGGAGTCCCGGATGAGATCGGGGACATGACGAGGAGTCTCGAAATGGTCGAGATGTAAAGATCGATATATTAGACGACTATATTCGGACATCGGAAAGGTTCCGAGTGATTCGGGTATTTTTCGGAGTACCGGAGAGTTACGGGAATACGTATTGGGCCTTATTGGGCCATACGGGAAAGAAGAAAAAGGGCCTCAAGGGTGGCCGCACCCCTCCCCTTGGTCTGGTCTGAATTGGACTAGGGAAGGGGGGCGCCCCCTTCCTTCCTTCTCCTTTTCCCTTCCTCTTTTCCTATTCCATATGGGAGGTGGAATCCTACTAGGACTAGGGAGTCCTAGTAGGACTCCACACTTGGCGCGGCCCCTCCTAGGGCCGGCCGCCTCCTCCCTTGCTCCTTTATATACGGGGGCAGGGGGCACCTCTAGACAGAAGTTGATCCACGTGATCATATTCTTAACCGTGTGCGGTGCCCCTTTCCACCATAGTCCTCGATAATATTGTAGCGGTGCTTAGGTGAAGCCCTGCGACGGTAGTACATCAAGATCGTCACCACGCCGTCGTGCTGACGGAACTCTTCCCCGACACTTTGCTGGATCAGAGTCCGGGGATCGTCATCGAGCTGAACCTGTGCTAGAACTCGGAGGTGCCGTAGTTTCGGTGCTTGATCGGTCGGGCCGTGAAGACGTACGACTACATCAACCGCGTTGTGCTAACGCTTCCGCTGTCGGTCTACAAGGGTACGTAGATCACACTCTCCCCTCTCGTTTCTATGCACCACCATGATCTTGCGTGTGCGTAGGAAAATTTTGAAATTACTATGTTCCCCAATAGTGGTATCAGAGCCTAGGTTTTATGTGTTGATGTTATATGCACGAGTAGAACACAAGTGAGTTGTGGGCGATATAAGTCATACTGCTTACCAGCATGTCATACTTTGGTTCGGCGGTATTGTTGGACGAAGCGGCCCGGACCGACATTACGCGTACGCTTACGCGAGACCGGTTCTCCCGACGTGCTTTGCACAAAGGTGGCTAGCGGGTGACAGTTTCTCCAACTTTAGTTGAACCGAGTGTGGCTACGCCCGGTCCTTGCAAAGGTTAAAACAACACCAACTTGACAAACTATCGTTGTGGTTTTGATGCGTAGGTAAGATTGGTTCTTGCTTAAGCTCGTAGCAGCCACGTAAAACTTGCAACAACAAAGTAGAGGACGTCTAACTTGTTTTTGCAGGGCATGTTGTGATGTGATATGGTCAAGACATGATGCTAAATTTTATTATATGAGATGATCATGTTTTGTAACCGAGTTATCGGCAACTGGAAGGAGCCATATGGTTGTCGCTTTATTGTATGCAATGCAATCGCGCTGTAATGCTTTACTTTATCACTAAGCGGTAGCGATAGTCGTGGAAGCATAAGATTGGCGAGACGACAACGATGCTACGATGGAGATCAAGGTGTCGCGCCGGTGACGATGGTGATCATGACAGTGCTTCGAAGATGGAGATCACAAGCACAAGATGATGGTGGCCATATCATATCACTTATATTGATTGCATGTGATGTTTATCTTTTATGCATCTTATCTTGCTTTGATTGACGGTAGCATTATAAGATGATCTCTCACTAATTATCAAGAAGTGTTCTCCTTGAGTATGCACCGTTGCGAAAGTTCTTCGTGCTGAGACACCACGTGATGATCGGGTGTGATAGGCTCTACGTTCATCTACAACGGGTGCAAGACAGTTGCACACGCAGAATACTCAGGTTATACTTGACGAGCCAAGCATATACAGATATGGCCTCGGAACACGGAGACCGAAAGGTCGAGCGTGAATCATATAGCAAATATGATCAACATAGCGATGTTCACCAATGAAACTACTCCATCTCACGTGATGATCGGACATGGTTTAGTTGATTTGGATCACGTAATCACTTAGAGGATTAGAGGGATGTCTATCTAAGTGGGAGTTCTTAAGTAATATGATTAATTGAACTTAAATTTGTCATGAACTTAATCCTGGTAGTATTTTGCAAATTATGTTGTAGATCAATAGCTCGCGTTGTTGCTTCCCTGTGTTTATTTTGATATATTCCTAGAGAAAATTGTGTTGAAAGATGTTAGTACCAATGATGCGGATTGGATCCGTGATCTGAGGTTTATCCTCATTGATGCACAGAAGAATTATGTCCTTGATGCACCGCTAGGTGACAGACCTATTGCAGGAGCAGATGCAGATGTTATGAACGTTTGGCTAGCTCAATATGATGACTACTTGATAGTTTAGTGCACCATGCTTAATGGCTTAGAATCGGGACTTCAAAGACATTTTGAACGTCATGGAGCATATGAGATGTTCCAGGAGTTGAAATTAATATTTCAAGAAAATACCCGAGTTGAGAGATATGAAGTCTCCAACAAGCTCTATAGCTAAAAGATGGAGGATAATCGCTCAACTAGTGAGCATGTGCTCAGAATGCCTGAGTACTACAATGGCTTGAATCAAGTGGGAGTTAATCTTCCAGATAATATAGTGATTGAAAGAATTCTCTAGTCACCATCACCAAGTTAGCAGAACTTCGTGATGAACTATGATATGCAAGGCATAACAGAAACCATTCCCAAACTCTTCGTAATGCGGAAATTGACAAAGGTAGAAATCGAGAAAAACATCAAGTGTTGATGGTAGACAAGACCACTAGTTTCAAGAAAAGGGCAGAGGGAAGAAGGGGAACTTCAAGAAGAACAACAAGCAAGTTGCTGCTCAAGTGAAGAAGCCCAAGTCTGGTCCTAAGCCTGAGACTAAGTGTTTCTACTGCAAAGGGACTGGTCACTGGAAGCGGAACTACCCCAAGTGATTGGCGGATAAGAAGGATGGAAAAGTCAACATAAATATATTTGATATACATGTTATTGATGTGTAGTTTACTAGTGTTTATAGCAAACCCCTCAGTATTTGATACTAGTTCAGTTGCTAAGATTAGTAACTCGAAACGGGAGTTGCAGAATAAACAGAGACTAGTTAAGGGTGAAGTGATGATGTGTGTTGGAAGTGGTTCCAAGATTGATATGATCATCATCGCACACTCCCTATACTTTCGAGATTAGTGTTGAACCTGAATAAGTGTTATTTGGTGTTTGCGTTGAGCATGAATATGATTTGATCATGTTTATTGTAATACGGTTATTCATTTAAGTAAGAGAATAAATTGTTGTTCTGTTTACATGAATAAAACCTTATATGGTTACACACCCAATGAAAATAGTTCGTTGGATCTCGATCGTAGTGATACACATAATCATAATATTGAAACCAAAAATTGCAAAGTTAATAATGATAGTGCAACTTATTTGTGGCACTGCCGTTTAGGTCATATTGGTGTAAAGCGCATGAAGAAACTCCATGCTAATGGGTTTTTGGAATCACTTGATTATGAATCAGTTGATGCTTGCGAACCATGCCTCATGGGCAAGATGACTAAAACGCCGTTCTCCGGAACTATGGAGCGAGCAACTGACTTATTGGAAATAATACATACTGATGTATGAGATCCGATGAGTGTTAAGGCTCGTGGCGGGTATCATTATTTTCTGACCTTCACAGATGATTTGAGCAGATATGGGTATATCTACTTAATGAAACACAAGTCTGAAATATTTGAAAAGTTCAAAGAATTTCAGAGTGAAGTGGAGAATCATTGTAACAAGAAAATAAAAGTTTCTATGATATGATCGCAGAGATAAAATATTTGAGTTACGAGTCTGGTCTTCAGTTAAAACAATGTGAAATAGTTTCACTACTCACGCCACCTGGAACACCAGAGCATAATGGTGTGTCCGAACACCATAACCGTACTTTATTAGATATGGTGCGATCTATGATGTCTCTTACCGATCTACCACTATCGTTTTGGGGTTATGCATTAAAGACAGCTGCATTCACGTTTAAAAGGGCACCATCTAAGTCCGTTGAGACGACACAATCTGAACTATGGTTTGGCAAGAAACCAAAGTTGTTGTTTCTTAAAGTTTGGGATTGTGATGCTTATATGAAAAAGTTTCATCCTGATAAGCTCAAACCCAAATCGGAGAAATATGTCTTCATACGATACCCAAAGGAGACTATTGGGTACACCTTCTAACACAGATCCGAAGGCAAGACATCCGTTGCTAAGAATGGATCCTTTCTAGAGAAGGAGTTTCTCTTGAAAGAAGTGAGTGGGAGGAAAGTAGAACTTGATAAGGTAATTGTACCTTCTCCCTTATTGAAAAGTAGTTCATCACAAGAAATCTGTTCCTGTGACTACTACACCAATTAGTGAGGAAGACTAATGATGATGATCATGTAACTTCAGATCAAGTTAATACCGAATCTCATAGGTAAACCAGAGTGAGATCCGCACCAAAGTGGTATGGTAATCCTGTTCTGGAAGTCATATTACTAGACCATGACGAACTTGTGAACTATGAGGAAGTGATGATGAGCCTAGATTCCGCGAAATGGCTTGAGGCCATGAAATCTGAGATGAGAACAAAGTATGGACTTTGATTGACTTGCCCAATGATCGGCGAGCCATTGAGATTAAATGGATCTTCAAGAGGAAGACGGACACTGATAGTAGTGTTACTATCTACAAAGCTAGAATTGTCGCAAAAAGGTTTTCGACAAGTTCAAGGTGTTGACTAGGATGAGAGTTTCTCACTCGTATCTATGCTTAAGTCTGTCCGAATCATGTTAGCAATTGCCGCATTTTATGAAATCCAGCAAATGGATGTCAAAACTGCATTCCTGAATGGATTTCTGGAAGAAGAGTTGTATATGATGCAGCCGGAAGGTTTTGTCGATCCAAAAGGAGTTAACAAAGTGTGCAAGCTCCAGCGATCCATTTATGGACTGGTGCAAGCCTCTCGGAGTTGGAATAAACACTTTGATAGTATGATCAAAGCATATAGTTTTATACAGACTTGCGGTGAAGCCTGTATTTACAAGAAAGTGAGTGGGAGCACTACAGCATTTCTGATAAGTATATGTGAATGACATATTGTTGATCGGAAATAATGTAGAATTATACTGCAAAGCATAAAGGAGTGTTTTTAAAGAAGTTTTTCAAAGAAAGACCTCGGTGAAGCTGCTTACATATTAAGCATCAAAATCTATAGAGATAGATCAAGACGCTTGATAAGTTTTTTCAATGAGTACATACCTTGACAATATTTTGAAGTAGTTCAAAAATGGAACAGTCAAAGAAAGAGTTCTTGGCTGTGTTACAAGGTATGAAATTGAGTAAGACTCAAAGCCCGACCACGGCAGAAGATAGAAAGAAAATGAAAGTCATTCCCTATGCCTCAGCCATAGGTTCTATAAAGTATGCCATGATGTGTACCAGATCTATTGTATACCCTACACTATGTTAAGCAAGGGAGTACAATAGTGATCTAAGAGTAGATCACTGGACATTGGTCAAAATTATCCTTAGTGGAATAAGGAAATATTTCTCGATTATGGAGGTGACAAAAGGTTCGTCGTAAAAAGTTACGTCGATGCAAGTTTTGACACAGATCTGGATGACTCTAAGTCTCGATCTAGATACATATTGAAAGTGGGAGCAATTAGCTAGAGTAGCTCCGTGCAGAACATTGTAGACATAGAATTCGCAAAATACTTACGGATCTGTATGTGACAGACCCGTTGACTAAAATTATCTCACAAGCAAAACATGATCACACCTTAGTACTCTTTGGGTGTTAATCACATAAATGATGTGAACTAGATTATTGACTCTAGTAAACCCTTTGGGTATAGGTCACATGACGATGTGAACTATGGGTGTTAATCACATGGTGATGTGAAATCTTAGTGTTGAATCACATGGCGATGTGAACTAGATTATTGACTCTAGCGCAAGTGGGAGACTGAAGGAAATATGCCCTAGAGGCAATAATAAAGTTATTATTTATTTCCTTATATCATGATAAATGTTTATTATTCATGCTAGAATTGTATTAACCAGAAACATAATACATGTGTGAATACATAGACAAACAGAGTGTCACTAGTATGCCTCTACTTGACTAGCTCGTTAATCAAAGATGGTTATGTTTCCTAACCATAAACAAAAGAGTTGTTATTTGATTAACGGGATCACATCATTAGGAGAATGATGTGATTGACATGACCCATTCCATTAGCTTAGCACCCGATCGTTTAGTATGTTGCTATTGCTTTCTTCATGACTTATACATGTTCCTATGACTATGAGATTATGCAACTCCCGTTTGCCGGAGGAACACTTTGTGTGCTACCAAACGTCACAACGTAACTGGGTGATTATAAAGGAGCTCTACAGGTGTCTCCAAAGGTACATGTTGGGTTGGCGTATTTCGAGATTAGGATTTGTCACTCCGATTGTCGGAGAGGTATCTCTGGGCCCTCTTCGGTAATGCACATCACATAAGCCTTGCAAGCATTGCAACTAATGAGTTAGTTGTGAGATGATGTATTACAGAACGAGTAAAGAGACTTGCCGGTAACGAGATTGAACTAGGTATTAAGATACCGACGATCGAATCTCGGGCAAGTAACATACCGATGACAAAGGGAACAACGTATGTTGTTATGCGGTCTGACCGATAAAGATCTTTGTAGAATATGTGGGAGCCAATATGAGCATCCAGGTTCCGCTATTGGTTATTGACTGGAGACGTGTCTCGGTCATGTCTACATTGTTCTCGAACCCGTAGGGTCTGCACGCTTAAGGTTTCAATGACAGTTATATTATGAGTTTATGAGTTTTGATTTACCGAAGGAGTTTGGAGTCCCGGATGAGATCGGGGACATGACGAGGAGTCTCGAAATGGTCGAGACGTAAAGATCGATATATTGGACGACTATATTCGGACATCGGAAAGGTTCCGAGTGATTCGGGTATTTTTCGGAGTACCGGAGAGTTACGGGAATACGTATTGGGCCTTATTGGGCCATACGGGAAAGAAGAAAAAGGGCCTCAAGGGTGGCCGCACCCCTCCCCTTGGTCTGGTCTGAATTGGACTAGGGAAGGGGGGCACCCCCTTCCTTCCTTCTTCTTTTCCCTTCCTCTTTTCCTATTCCATATGGGAGGTGGAATCCTACTAGGACTAGAGAGTCCTAGTAGGACTCCACACTTGGCGCGGCCCCTCCTAGGGCCGGCCGCCTCCTCCCTTGCTCCTTTATAGACGGGGGCAGGGGGGCACCTCTAGACACAAGTTGATCCACGTGATCATATTCTTAACCGTGTGCGGTGCCCCTTTCCACCATAGTCCTCGATAATATTGTAGCGGTGCTTAGGCGAAGCCCTGCGACGGTAGTACATCAAGATCGTCACCACGCCGTCGTGCTGACGGAACTCTTCCCCGACACTTTGCTGGATCGGAGTCCGGGGATCGTCATCGAGCTGAACGTGTGCTAGAACTCGGAGGTGCCGTAGTTTCGGTGCTTGATCGGTCGGGCCGTGAAGACGTACGACTACATCAACCGCGTTGTGCTAACGCTTCCGCTGTCGGTCTACAAGGGTACGTAGATCACACTCTCCCCTCTCGTTGCTATGCATCACCATGATCTTGCGTGTGCGTAGGAAAATTTTGAAATTACTACGTTCCCCAACAACGAGGACTCAGCAATCTCAAAACCCGCGAGATCAAGACTATTTAAGCTTATAGGTAGGATAAGGTAATGAGATGGAGTTGCAGCAAGAGTTAAGCAAATATGGTGGCTAACATACGCAAATGAGAGTAAGATGAGAAGCGACGCAATGGTCGTTAAGCTAGAAGTGATCAAGAAGGGATCCTAAAACTACTTAGGTTCAAACATAACCCAACTGTGTTCACTTCCTGGACTCCGCCAAAAAGAGACCATCAGGGCTACACACGCGGTTGATTCATTTTAATTAAGTCAAGTGTCAAGTTCTCTACAACTGGATATTAACAAATTCCCATCTGCCACATAACCGCGGGCACAACTCTCGAAAGTTTATACCCTGCAGGGGTGTCCCAACTTAGCCCATCACAAGCTCTCACGATCAACGAAGGATATTTCTTCTCCCGGAAAGACCCAATCAGTCTCAGAATCCTGGTTACAAGACATTTCGACAATGGTAAAACAATACCAGCAAGACCGCCCGATGTGCCGACAAATCCCGATATGAGTTGCACATATCTTGTTCTCAGGGCACGCTGGATGGGCCAGACGTCGGGTTAGCTGAGACCCTGGTTGACCAGGGGGCACCGGACATCGCCCAGGTTGGACCAGCACTCGGAGGAACACTGGCCCGGGGGGGTAAACAAAGATGACCCTCGGGTTTGCAACTCCCTATGGAAAAGTGTAGGTTGTTGTTAGGCAAATGTTAAACCAAGGATGGACCTTGCTGGAGGAGTTTTATTCAAAGCGAACTGTCAAGGGGGTCCCATAACCCCAACCGTGTAAGGAACGCAAAATCAAGGAACATAACACCGGTATGATGGAAACTAGGGCGGCAAGAGTGGAATAAAACACCGAGAAAAAGGCCAAGCCTTCCACCCTTTGCTAAGTATATAGATGCATTAATTAAAATAAGAGATAATGTGATATCCCAACATAACCATGTTCAACATGGAACAACCTGCAAGGCACCTACAACTAGCAATGCTATAAGAGGGGCTGAGCAAAAGCGGTAACTTAGCCAAACAACGGTTTGGTAGGAAGGTGGGTTAGAGGCTTGACATGGAAATATGTGAGGCATGATAAACAAGTGGTAGGTAGCGTGACATAGCGATAGAGCGAAAAACTAGCAAGAAAAGATAGAAGTGATATCGAGGGTAATGATCACCTTGCCTGCAAAGTTCTCAAAGTTGTTGAAAGCTTTCTCCTCGTTAGCATACTCAACAGGTTCCTCGTTCATGAACTCGTCTCCTGGCTCTACCCAAAGCAAGAACACAAGCAATGGAACAACAATCAATCACGAAGCAATGCACAAGCAACATGATGCAAGACATGGCAATATGGGATGCAAAGGTATGATGTGCAATGCATATGGGTACTCCGGAAGGGAAAATATGATCAAGGCATCAACTTGGAAAACCAAGTATGCTGCTGGAAAGATGGGGTGATTTCAGTTGAAATCGATATAAGAATCACCAGAAACGGATGCACGGTTTGCAAATGATAAGCAAAACAAGAAAGATGCAAAACTGCGCTTAACAGCACCATAGCACTTAGAATGCAATAAAAAACTAAGCTACATCACTCCAACATAGCAACAAAGCACATGGCAATGAAGTACACATGAAGCTCTACAAATGATGAACACTGAGCTCCTGCTAGAACTCACTAGAACAAGCCTAAAAAGCATGGCAAAAATGCAATTGATATCAGCTTCACACAGTTCCAGAAAATACTAACCATGTCAAAACAGGATCAGGTAGCAATGTTTAGAGCTAGCAAACAACATGCTACAGGAACATATCATGGCAAACAAAGGCATGGCATGCTAGTACTGAAGGCATAGAATAAAACTCCCTTACTAAACTTTAACCAAAGATGCATGGAAAATATGGTGTCACATGTCATGGATCTAAGACTGATAGTAGAATGGGGGGTAGGTATGAGGAGGCAAGATCCTAGCTATGGCGAAGTTGTACACACGAGTTTTACGAGTTCAGGCCCTTCGCGGAGAAAGTAATAGCCCTACGTCTTGGTGCCCGGAGGCGGTCGACTGGATTATGTACTCCCTCCGGTCCTTTTTAGTTCACATATAAGGTTTGACTAAAGTCAAGCCTCATAAAGTTTGACCAACTTTGTAGAAAAAAGTGGCAACATTCACAATCTAAAATCAATACTACTAGATGTGTCATGAGTTAAAGTTTCATATTATATAACTTTAGCATGGAAGATGTTGATATTTTTTTATATAAATACGGTCAAACTTTCTGAAGTTTGACTTCAGAGAATTCTAATATGCAGAGTAAAAAGGACCGGAGCGAGTATGTGTGTGTTTACAGGGGGTGCGAACCCTTGTGCCAGTGGAGGGGGGTGGCTTGTATAGAGTGCGCCTAGACCCCAGCCATCCCACGTTACAAGGGTTTTAAGGTACATCAAGAGGGGGCGTTACTTGTAACGCTAGCAATAAAGTGACATAAATGTCTATTAAGTCTATGAAGTAAATGTCCGACCGTTGTCGTGCAGAGTGACTTTAGATCTTCTGTCTGTCGAGTGGTAGTTGTCGCGGTCGAGTGACTTCGAGTCTTCCGAGTGGGATGCTTCGAGGTCGAGTGGATTGTGCTATCCCTTGAATGCTTCTGGTTTTAGGGTGATGTCCTAGGGGAGGGTGTCTAGGTCAGGCCTATGACCCTACCCTAGGTACATAGCTTCATCATTAGCCCCCGAATGGTTCAGGGTTCGAGTGGAGAAGGAGTTGAGAACACCTCCGACTCAACTTCACGCTTCGGAAGCGTCTTATTGGGACCAAATGAGCAATCACGATGACTTCAACTTCTTTTATAGTCGCCTTGATCCATTCTTGGTTTTGTCGAGTGAACTTTTACTACTAAGCTTCGAGTGCGGATATGGGAAAAATCTTCCGTCTGACAGGTTGCTCTGCTACTCGCGGATCTTGTGGGATTCGAATTTTGGGAAGCGTGCGGGGCGGAGGAGGCCGCAGTAGTCGGGTTGGATAAGGTAGGGCCGCCTCGATCACCGCGCCACCCTTTTGCCACGTATCGCACGAGCGACTTTTGTGGGATTCGATAGGATCGCCTGGACCCACTGGTCAGCCACTCAGAAACGACCTCATATAAGGTGTCGGATCGGGTTTTTTTTGCACAGTGCGTTCCCATTCATCCTCTTTCTCCTCCATTTTCTTCGCCACATCCACCTCTGCTCCCGGTGCCGGCGCTCTATTCAAGCTCCGCTCGCTGCAATGTAGAAGGAGAAGACGATGGCCTTGGAGCGCGCGAAGAAGGCGACGGCGAAGGCGAAGGGGAAGAAGTCCAGCCGGGGCGGATCTTCGTCGAGGTCTGGCCTGTCGTGCGACTGGATCCAGGGCGATTGGATTCGATCGATGATTCGTCGGGACAACATCGATGATCTGGTTGAGGGGGGGACTGATCCCCCACGAATCGGCGCGGCTCCCGGAGGGCGAGACCGAACCGCATCCGCAGGAGGGTGAGTGCGTTCTCCTTGCCACCCATGTTGATCGCGGGTTTTCTTTGCCTCCCCATCCTTTTTTTAGGCTTCTTGAACTTCTCTGGAGCACAACTCCACCACTTTTCCCCCAACACCATCGTGTACCTCGCTGCCTTCGTGTCCATGTGCGAGAATTTCTTAGGTTGTAAACCACACTAGGGCCTCTTCAAGCACATTTTCACGTGTCGTTCTCAGTCGGTCAAGAAGGCCAACCCGAGTGATGATAGGACGCACGTGATCCAGATGTGTGGGGGTCTTGGGATTCAAATGATAGGTAAAAGCACTTTCCCAGCCATGATCCTTCCTGAGTCAGTCCGAGGGTGGCAGTCGACCTGGTTCTACTGCAAAGACCAGCCGACTCCAGGTCAGTCAACCGTACTTCCCCCCTTTTCCATGGCTCGAGTCGAGAAGCCCTCCGCCTTGAAAGTGACCCCGGAGGAGAAAGCGGAGGTGAAGGTGCTGGTCGAGCGGGTGGTCCAACTCGTCTGTGATGGCGTGACTGGCACGGATCTGTTGGAGGTCTTCCTTAAGTGACGCATTCAGCCGCTTCAAGCTCGTGACCATCCGATGTGGATGTATTCTGGCATTGAGGATTCCACTCGGATCCACCTAGAAGAGGTCGGCGAGGATACGGTGGATAAGTGGCTGAGGGGTATCACTGGCAACAAAGATAACCCCAAGGGGTCTAGGAGAGTCCCTCCACTCGACTACTCGCGCCAACCAGACAAGGTCCAACTCTAAATTGCCGAGTGTTCTCTTGATTCATCATGTAACTTCTTGTTGTCAACCGACTGATTTTTGCTTTGCTTGTTGTCTTTTAGGCCCTTATTGAGATGTACTCGATGCCCAATGGGGAGCAGGAGCAGGATCCGGAGGAGAAGGCGAGCGGAGGCGAGAGCGGCGAGTGGCACTCTGATGAAGAGGAGGACGAGGAGAGTGACAACCCGAGTGATGAAGAAGAGGTCAACTCACCTCCCCGTAGGGAAAAGCGATCCAAGCACACTCACGACTCGACAAGCATCCATGACAAAGCAACCGCGCCGACTGGGCAGTCATCAAAGCGCCCTCGGACGTCTTCTCTAGTGCCGACTGAGAAGGCACCGAAGCAACCGAAAGCTGCGCCATCTCCAGCGCCGACTGAGAAGGCACCGAAACAACCGAAAGTTGTGTTGTCAAAACCGCAGAAGGCCTTGCCCAAGATCAAAGTGGCCATTCCTACTGTTTCCGGGTAATAGTCGGACCTGATTTCTTGGTTTAGTACGAATCGAGTTTTGGTCGACCCACCATGATAGACATGACCGGCTGAATCTTGAAATTTGCAGTGCTGCTACCTCCGGGACTAGTACCCACAAGTATAAAGATGAAGAAATGGAAGATGCAGTCACTTCCAACCCGGGTACAACTCTTGTAATCCTGTCTTCAGTTGCTCGGCCATTTTATCGGTCAATTAAATTCTGGCGATTGGTTCTTTTTGCAGCTCCTCCCAACGTCATTGAACTTCCAGACGACGACGGGGACGTCCTACTAAGGCCCAGGAGGAACAAGAAGGCATCAGCGAGCAAGACATCCCAATCGGTGCTTGCGGCAGAGCCAGTGATTCAACAGCCTGAAGATGTGACTCGGGCTTCTGTTACTTTTGCTGATCCAGTATCGAGTGAACGCCCCACATCGTCGACTGTACAAGTGTTTGCTTCAACCCTCCAGCTTCATGCCTTGGAACTTCAAGATGTTGCGTCTGCACCGTCAATCCCATTCTTCACCACTCATCACGTTCCAGAAAGCCAAGCGGGCGCCGCTACAGAAGCCATTCGCCAAGCTAGCATAATGATGGAGCGAGTGAAGGTGGTGCACGAAAATAGTCAGGCTGCTTACGACGCCAGCATGGCCCTTCAAGACAATGTCCAGGTAAGTTGGCTTCCGACTAAACTCTTATCTTGTTGTTTGTTCTGTTAGGATATGCTACCTGAAAACCTTTCTCCATGCAGTTTCTTGTTATTCTACACTTCGCATCTGCGCACCCAGTGGGTGTTTGACATCTTTGTTGTTTCACTCTTCCACTCGGCCTGGGCGAACCATGTCGAGTGGACTCTGAACCAGTGGGGGCACGACAAGTGCACCCACTTGGTGTAGTCCCCGAGACTACTGTAGAATGTTTTGATTCTGTAGTAGTCTTAGAGTTTTATTCACTCGGAGGCGAATGATCTTTGACCTTGTCCATTGACATATCTTTTACTGATTGCAGAAATCCTCTGCGCCTATCTCCAAGTTCGCTGAATTCGAGGAAAAGCAGAGACAACTCAACCTTGATTTGGAGCTAGCCAATCAGAACTTGAAAAAGGCTAAAGACGAAGTAGCTGGTACGGAAGGTAACAACCTGTCGACTGTTTATCTTAATCATCCCTCAAGTTATCTCTTCGTTCTTCTGCCTGACCCGAGTGTATATCTCGCAGAGAAAATGAGGCAGGCTCTGGCGAAGAAGGACCTCGATCTTGCAGCTGTGCAAAAGAAGGCTCAGGAGAAGACTGCACTTGCTGACAAAAAGCTGGCTTCAGTCGGTGCGCTAGAGGAGGAAATCACCAAGCTGAAGGTGTCTCTTACCGAGTCCAACCGAGAGGCGACTCGTCTGAAGAAAGATAAGGTGACTCTGAACGAGCAGCTGGAAAGCATGTCTCGTAGGAGAAACAACGTGGAAGCTTATCTGAAAGCACTCGCCAAGAAGCTCTTCCTTATGCTCGAAGGTACTTTTCTTTATCCTACTGATTTATTGTTTGCAAGTCACCATGAACCGGTCAACTCATTAACTCCTTGAATTTGCTCACCACTCGGTAGGATTTTTCAAACTTAGGTGAGTACTGGACTGTAGCTAAGCCCCTGAGTGAGAGGCTTGCTCACCACTCGGTAGGATTTTTCAAACTTAGGCGAGTACTAGACTGCAGCTAAGCCCCCGAGTGAGAGGCTTGCTCACCACTCAGTAGGATTTTACAAACTTAGGTGAAACAAATTCGCAGCTAAGCCTCCGAGTGAGAGGCTTGCTCAACACTCGGTAGGATTTTACAAACTTAGGCGAAATGGATTCACAGCTAAGCCTCTGAGTGAGAGGCTTGCTCAACACTCGGTAGGATTTTTCAAACTTAGGCGAAACGGATTCGCAGCTAAGCCTCCGAGTGAGAGGGTTGCTCACCACTCGGTAGGATATTTTTAAAACTTAGGCGAAACGGATTTGCATCTAAGGCACCCACTGGGGGATTTAGAACATATAAAAAAGGAACAACAATCATTTAAGAGACTGAAAAACTGTGTCTTTGATAATCAAACTAAAGGGTATTTCTTATTACATCTCAACAGTCTGAATGCTTAAGTGTAAAAGGGGCGGAGTAGCTCCACATTCCAAGCGCGTGGCTCGTCTTTCTTGTGCTCGACATTGTATAAGTGGTATACTCCATTGTGGAGCACTCTGGTGATAATGAAGGGGCCTTCCCAAGTAGGGGCGAGCTTGTGTGGTTTATGCTGATCCACTCAAAGAACCAAGTCTCCTTGAAATGCTCGACCCCTCACGTTTCTGGCATGGAATCGACGCGGGTCTTGCTGATAAATGGTCGACCGAATCAAGGCCATCTCTCTTTCCTCTTCCAGGAGATCAACTGCGTCTTCCCGAGCTTGTTTTACTTCATCTTCTGAGAAAAGCTCGACTCTAGGTGCATTGTGAAGCAAGTCACTCGGAAGAACAGCTTCAGCTCCATAGACCAAGAAGAATGGATTTCGGCCAGTCGACCGATTAGGAGTTGTCCTCAAACCCCAAAGCACTGATGGAAGTTCATTGACCCAGGCGCCTGCCGCGTGCTTGAGATCACGCATTAGTCGGGGCTTCAGTCCTTTGAGAATCAATCTGTTTGCTCTTTCAGCTTGTCCATTCGACTAGGGATGGGCGACTGAAGCATAGTCGACTCGAATGCCTGGGGAAGCGCAGAAGGCTCTGAACTCATCAGAATCTAAGTTCGACCCATTGTCAGTGATGATGTTGTGTGGAACACCATATCTGAATGTTAACTCTCTGATGAAACTGACCGCAGTACTGGCTTCAAGACTTTTGATAGGTTTGGCTTCAATCCATTTGGTGAACTTGTCGACTACCACGAGTACATGAGTGAAGCCGCTCCTACCCGTTCTCAGGGGTCCAACCATGTCCAAACCCCAAACAGCAAAGGGCCAGGCGAGTGGAATGGTCTTCAGGGCTGACGCGGGCTTGTGAGACATGTTGGAATAAAACTGGCAGCCTTCACATCTGTCGACTATTTCTTGTGCCATCTCATTTGCCCGTGGCCAATAAAATCCCGCTTGGTATGCTTTGGCCACAATGGTCCGAGAGGACGCACGGTGACCACAGGTCCTCGAGTCGATATCATTGAGGATCACTCGACCTTCTTCTGGTGTTATGCATTTCTGGCTGACTCCAGCTACACTTTCTCTAGACAGCTGCCCTCCTATCACAGTAAAAGCTTTAGATCCGCGAACGATCTGTCCGGCCTCTTATTCGTCCTCTGGGAGTTCCTTCCTAAGAATGTACGCGATGTATGACACTGTCCAGTCGGGAGTGATGACCAAAACCTCCATGATCAAGTCGACCATGGCCGGGACTTCGACTTCAGTCGGATTAGTGGCGCTCTTTGGCTGTGGGGGATCTTCAGTGAAAGGATCTTCCTGGACTAGAGGTGTATGAATATGTTCCAAAAACACATTACTAGGAATGGCTTCCCTCTTGGAACCTATCTTCGCCAAATCATCCACTGCTTGATTTTTCAGTCGGGGTATGTAATGGAGCTATAAACCCTCAAACTTCTTCTCTAACTTCCTCACTGCATTACAATAGCCAGTCATAGCCGGGCTTCTGACGTCCCACTCCTTCATTACTTGATTAACCACCAAATCTGAGTCGCCGTAGACCATGAGGCGATGGACGCCGAGTGAAA
Organism: Triticum urartu; assembly: GCF_003073215.2. Classification (NCBI taxonomy): domain Eukaryota; kingdom Viridiplantae; phylum Streptophyta; class Magnoliopsida; order Poales; family Poaceae; genus Triticum; species Triticum urartu. The sequence continues at coordinate 102,185,387 of NC_053024.1, forward strand.
TGGCCATACGCAACCCGTATAAAAGTGCCTCATATTCAGCTTCATTATTGGAGGAATCAAAATGAATCTGGAGAACGTAGCAAAGCTTGTCGCCTTGAGGGGATACCAATACTACCCCAGCACCAGAACCATTCAGCATCATAGATCCATCAAAGAACATAGTCCAATGGTCTGAGTGAATCTGAGTCGGCAGTTGCTGTTCGATCCACTCGGCGAGGAAATCTGCTACTGACTGGGACTTGATAGCTTTCTTTGCCTCAAACTTGATATCCAAGGGGAGGAGTTCAATCGCCCACTTTGCCACTCAACCAGTTGCATCTCTGTTGTTCAGAATTTCTGACAATGGTGCGTCGCTGACGACTGTAATGTAGTGATCAAAGAAATAATGTGCAACCTTCTTCGTGGTCATGTAAATCCCATAAACAAGCTTCTGATAATGTGGATATCTTTGCTTGGATGGAGTCAGAACTTCAGAAACATAGTATACTGGGCGCTGAACTTTATAGGCTTTTCCTTCTTCTTCCCGCTCAACTGTGAGTATTGTACTGACAACTTGTCCAGTGGCTGCAATATAAAGCAGTAAGGGCTCTTTGCTGATTGGGGCAGTGAGCACCAGCTGGGTGGAAAGCAGGGCTTTGAGTTCTGCAAACGCTGCATCAGCTTCAGGAGTCCACTCGAACTTGTCAGATTTCTTCATCAGTCGGTAAAGAGGAAATGCCTTTTCACCGAGACGAGAAATGAATCGACTCAAGGCGGCCAAAAAACCAGTAAGCTTCTTGTAACGCCCTCGATGCGGCTATATCTCCCACGTGTCGAAGCACGACTTAGAGGCATAACCGCATTGAAAGCAATGTCGCAAGTGAGGTAATCTTCACACAACCCATGTAATACATAAGGGAAAGAGATACATAGTTGGCTTACAATCGCCACTTCACACAATACATGAATAAAGCATTACATCATCCAAATACACTCAAGGTCCGACTACGGAACCAAAATAAAAGAAGACTACCCCAAAAGCTACACAGATCCCCGATCGTCCCGACTGGGCCCCACTACTGATCAACTGGAAATGGAACAACATAAAGGACAAGATCTTCATCGAGCTCCTCCTTGAGCTTGGTTGCGTCACCTGCTCGGTAACATCGGCACCTGCAAACTGGTTTGGGAAGTATCTGTGAGTCACGGGGACTCAGCAATCTCACACCCTCGCGATCAAGACTATTTAAGCTTATAGGTAAGGTAAAAGGTATGAGGTGGAGCTGCCGCAAGCGACTAGCATATATGGTGGCTAACATACACAAATTAGAGTGAGAAGAGAAAGCAAAGCACGGTCGAACAACTATGATCAAGAAGTGATCCTAGAACAACCTACGTCAAGCATAACTCCAACACCGTGTTCACTTCCCGGACTCCGCCGAGAAGAGACCATCACGGTTACACACGCGATTGATGTATTTTAATTAAGGTCAACATCAAGTTTTCTACAACCGGACATTAACAAATTCCCATCTGCCCATAACCGCGGGCACGGCTTTCGAAAGTTCATAACCCTGCAGGGGTGTCCCAACTTAGCCCATCAAAAGCTCTCACGGTCAACGAAGGATATTCCTTCTAGCGGCAAGACCCGATCAGATTCGGAATCCCGGTTACAAGACATTTCAACAATGGTAAAACAAGACCAGCAAAGCCACCCGAATGTGCCGACAAATCCCGATAGGAGCTGCACATATCTCGATCTCAGGGCACACCGGATGAGCCAGACATCGGGTAAGCCAGCCCAGAGTTGCCCCTGGTAGCCTCGGACATCGCTCAGTTGGACCAACACTTAGAGAAGCACTGGCCCTGGGGGGTTAAATAAAGATGACCCTTGAGCCGGCCGACTCAAGGGAAAGAAAAGGCTAGGTGGCAAATGGTAAAACCAATGTTGGGCCTTGCTGGAGGAGTTTTATTCAAGGCGAACTGTCAAGGGGTTCCCATTATAACCCAACCGCGTAAGGAACGCAAAATCCAGGAACATAACACCGATATGACGGAAACTAGGGTGGCAAGAGTGGAACAAAACACCAGGCATAAGGCCGAGCCTTCCACCCTTTACCAAGTATATAGATGCATTAACTAAATAAGAGATATTGTGATATCCCAACAAGTAAACATGTTCCAATAAGGAACAACATCTCCATGTTCCAACAAGGAACAAACTTCAATCTTCACCTGCAACTAACAACGCTATAAGAGGGGCTGAGCAAAGCGGTAACATAGCCAAACAACGGTTTGCTAGGACAAGGTGGGTTAGAGGCTTGGTTCAACAATATAGGAGGCATGATAAGCAAGTGGTAGGTATCGCAGCATAGGCATAGCAAAAGAGCGAGAAACTAGAAAGAAAAGATAGAAGTGATTTCGAGGGTATGGTCATCTTGCCTGAAATCCCGCAAGGAAGAAGAACGAGTCCATGAAGAAGATAAACGGACGTAGTCGAACGGGTCCTCACAAACGCGACGTTATCGGAACCAACCCGAAGAAGCAACACCGGAAAGAAGCACACAACATGGTAAACAACCACCACATAAGCATGACATGATGCACAACCAAGTATGATGCATGTCCGGTTTAATGAGGCATGGCATGGCAAAATGCACAAACAATCCTACAAATTAAGTGGAGCTCAACATGCAACTCCGTTGCATATTGATGAAATACCACATTCAAGTTATTTAGTTCGATCTCGTTTATGTACCCAACAATATTAAATGTTGTTAAACATGGCAAGAGGGTGAAGCAAATTAAAACTACCTATATAGTCAAGTTTAAATGAGGCCGGAAACAACGAACAACAATTCCGGAAAGTCCCCATGTGCATATTTCGGTTATGGTACTGTTCTGCCCTAAACACAATTTTAGAGTTGTTAAACATGCAAAGATATTCCACCATGTTAAACTATGCATTTTTCTACCCCATTTACATATAAAGTTTATTAAATTCCGAGTTACGGTTATTTAGTTATGAATAAAAGCATTTAAACATGGCATAGGAGCAAATTTAATCAAACAACATTTTAAACATTTTAAACATGGGTGAAAGTTGAATAATATTAAACTAGACAAAATTCTAAGCAAGTTTCATATATAAATCATTATAATATGATGCACGGTTATTAAGTTATTATATGCATGAACATGGAGGGTTTTTCTGTAAAACTGGAGTCTCAAGATAATTACTAAAATCGCTAGACAGGGAAAAAAACAAGAATGGGCCGAAACCGGCTAGCCCAAGAGTGCACAAGGGGAATCAGGATGAGGCCCAGGTCGATGGCGAGAGAGGCGGCAGGGTGCGTGCTGGGCCGGCCTCCTTGTGGCCCATGCGCATAGGAGACGGCATGTGGAGATGGGCTTCGCGCGGTCTACGCTGGAGGTCAACGCGCGCAGGACGAGAGGATGAGGCAGAGGTTTGCGGGCGCTGGCCTCCTCTGCTCTAGAAGAAGCAAAGCAGAGCAGCGGCGTCAGGGATCTCCGGCGCGGCGGCGAAGGATGGAGGGCGTGGAACCGGGCGTGCTGCGGATCTGGGTCGTGGGATGGCCAGTCCTCGCCGGATGCATGGCGACTGCTTCTCGTAGATGGACTTGGTGCGGGCGAGCAGGAACTTGGAGCTTGGTCTCCATGGCGGTGGCTGGTTCCCTACTGCTGGTCGGCGCGACGAAGGATGGCGCGGAAGCGGCTCGGGGCGGCGTCGTGGCTGGCCTGTTGCTCACCCGAGCTCTCCGGTGTTTTGCGTGCTCGGGGACGAGAGGACACAGGAGGCAGGGAAGCTGCGGGCGAGGAGCTCGGGGTCGGCCTGGTGGTGGCTTCCTCCTTGCGGTTCCTGCACGAACGTCCCTGGGAGAGAGAGCAATATTGAGCGAGAGGGACAGAGAGACGACAGGAGGAGGAGGAGAATGAAGGGAAGGAGAGGGACGCGGCCGGTCCTGGTGGCTTCAGTGGTGGACGACGGGATCCAGGGGAGGCACCGGTTGGGTAGGTTCGAAGGCTACTGGCCGGGGACTGAAATCGAGGAGGGATGTGTGGAAAGATCAGACAGATCCCGAGGAAGGGGGGAGACCAGTTGGAGAAAACAGTGGGTGGCGGTGCTAGGAGGATTGGACAGGCTAAGGCTAGGGTTAGGGGTTGATCTATATATAGCAATAAGAATTTTGTGTAGGGGCTAATCCGTCCCTCCGACCGTAATCGGACGATCGCGAATAAAATAGTTAGGGAGTCCAAAAAAGAAAAGGGAGACGTTTTGTAGATGTTTGGGGATGATCCGGATCCAACGGTGACGACTGTCCGGGTCGGGTCCGGGACAATTTTCGGACGCGCGCGAGGGGCCGATGTACTGCGCAAAAAGGGGTAGGCTGGGCCTAGGTGGACTATGGAGAGCGGGTTGGTCTGAGAGAAGAGGGGAGAGATGCAGCCCGGCAGGGTTTCCGGAGACCGAAAACGTCCGACGTTAGACCGGCTATACTGCCGCTATAGTTAATCGTTGGGGCGTCAAACAAACTCCGATTGCGATGAAACTTGGAAGGCGGTCTACCTACACTATAACAAGACCACACGTCAACTCTCATCCCATTCCTAGAACATTTTCCGGCCACTTATAAAATACTATTTCGGACATGCCGCGGGTTCGTGCAAGTGTGGTATGGGCTCAGAAAGGACAACGGGGAGAACTGGGATAACCCAGATGAATGCAAGTTTTGAAAACATGATGATGCAATGCACATGATGCAATGACAAGATGCACACACAACCGAATGACATGGCAATGACGGCGAATAACTGGAAGACACCTGGCGCAACGGTCTAGGGGCATTACAACACTCCACCACTACGAGAGGATCTCGTCCCGAGATCTAGAATGGCACCGGAGGGACAATGGAAGAGAAAGAGGAGAGGTAAAGCTAAGTTGCTTCTTTGGCAAATGAGTGAAACCACGAGCCATGAGAGGTTGAACAAATTGAAAAGAATAATACAACGGAGATGAACAAAGTAGAAAACACTCTGTTAGCCAAGGAGTCAGAAATACGGCAAAAAAGACGAGCTTAAGTGACAAGATAGACATTGAAGCCACTCCGGTCAAAACAAAATAGAGAGGGAATAAGAATGATATCATTTGGACAGCACTCTGACTGAAAATGGAAGGAATTAACTAGAACTTGACAAGACAAGAGGATACTTGATGAAATCAACAACACACTGCCTCCGGAACTAATGAAAGAATGGCACAATGGGTAAGAACGATTTCAGACGGCACTCTGGTTGATAAAAATGGGAAGAACTTGAAAAGAGGGCATGACACTCCGGTTGAATGGGTAAGCACGAAAAGAACACGATCCTCACCATTCGAGATGATGAGAGAAAAGAGCAACATCACAATGCCTCCGGAACAAAGAAAGAAAGAAATGAAATGAACAGAGTGAAATGAGATCTTGAGAGAGCACGCTTACAACATATGCTAGAACGGAGTTGTTGGATAACCAACAACAAAAAGGATAAACTTGATATGGTCTTATGGAATACATCTCAAAATTATGAGGTGACAACCTGCCACTCACGGGAACAAAAGTTGGATTGATATGAACAAGAAGACGAGAAAGTATTTCACCGGGAGGATAAAGAAGAGCTTGGGTCCTTTATAAGCACCGTAGATAGCAACAAACCTTAGGGAAGGCTTTAGGTGAAATATAACCCAAGATAACTTCAAAGAAGAGATTGATGGATTTAAAATACCTCATTCCTAACAGCATGTGAATCATGAAACATGAACCCAAATTATCAAGAATGGCATAATACCACCTCCAATAATATGGTAGAAAGAATTGCACTCCGGATTGCAAGATGAAGAATGCTTGAGCTCCTCTGAAAAGAATCTTGATGAACACTACGAGAAGGAATTAAATCCTTTATGAACCAACATGTAGAACCTCCATGAAGAACTCCGTTAAACAAAAGAATGATCAAACGGAAAGAAAGGGTAGTTGAAAACACAAGGTGGAACCTTGTAAAGATTTAGATAGATCTCCGTGATAACATAATTGCGAGAGCTTGGAACTCCGGGAAAGAAAAATGAGCACTTGAAACCAAGAATATGTATGATGAACCACTCCGGAATAAGGAATTGAATCAACTCGATGAAACAAGAATAAGAATTACATTATGCTTATCCTTCACCAATTCAAATTGATGACAACCAATTGAATTGGCATACTACTTATTCTCGTAGAAAGGATTAAGATAGATAATGTGCAAACTTGAAGAGGCCTTCGATGATCCACCGGTAGGATTTGAAAGAACGGAAGTATCGATACAATAACAAAGGAAGAGAAATCTTGAACGAGCCACCGGTAAGAATTGAAAAAGAACAATGAAAAAATATAAAGAAATACCAGAAAGAATTAGCAAATGAACAAAGATGCCTGAGAGAATTTAGATCCATGAGAACTACGAGATTACGAGCTGATTAGAGAATCCTTGATTTAAGCACCGGTATGATTTAGAGTATGAGAGCTGAAAGCTGGAATGAATAAATCTTCGATGATGGGCTCCGGATAATCAAATTGAACAGAAATCTTGAATTGCTCCGGATAGGTGAAAAGAATTTTGACAATCAAAAACAATTATGAGAGGATGGGCTCGAACTAGAATCACGAATCTCTGAGAGAACAGATAAGATATGGAGGTAAAACTCTTCTTCGGTCTTCAAATGTTGAGAATGACGATGAGAAACACCACCATGAATTGTTGAGGCACTCCGGAATGAAGAATGGAAAGGTTGAGCCAACGATGAAAATAATTTGGAAAAGCTTGGAGAAAGACATTTGACTGATGTCAATTCATTCTTACGTCAAACTTTGAAATGAATTTGAGACTAACTCCGGGAGAATAAGAAGAGTCGGGTAAGATCCTGGAAAAAGACCTGTGGGTTAGGGCCCACTCAAAAGAAACACCGTAGAACAATTTAAAAGAGAGAATGCAACGGTTGAATTAAAAGTCTTGAATGAGATAAACATCCTCAAAATAGGATTAACGGATCTTGAATGACAAGACGATCCTTCTGAGATATCTTCAGCACTCCGGAACAATTGAATAGCGAGAGGTGAATGATTAAGAATTGCACCGGCATGAGAAAACATTGAAACGAGGAAAGGATATGATCAACAAAGCTTGACTTGAAACCATCAGAGATGAAAAGAATGAAGAATGACGAACTTGAAGCTCCATTAGAATCTTCCTGAGAATCACCGGATAAGAACATTGACAAAAAAGGAATGGAGAGACTTCACGAGAATATAAAGGATACTTGATTAAAAATCGTATTCCTTGAAGAAAAAGGGTGGGTGGGTGGGAAAAACAAAGGCAACTTGGAGACGGATGAAACAAACACCGTTGAGAAGAACTGATACTTGATCTAGCGGATGTTGAAATGATCGGATCCACTTGAAGAGAAAACACGCCGGTTGAAAAGGATTGGAAAGACAATCTCGATGATCACGAAGGATTAGTATTCACATAGGAATATGAGAACACCACTTAGACAAGGGATGAAATCAACATTCGACTTCGAAGCAACTTGAATACCACAACTCAAAACAAAACAAAGGATTGGCTTGCAGAATAAGCCGGAACAAACATATGATAGAGATTTCGTCCGAAGTTTTTGTGGTGGGGACTACACGGGCTTAATCGTACAGCACCATCATATACAAGGCAGTGCACATGACATACGAAGCGTCCCCGAGTCGGCATAGCCAAGGACTCTTTAAGACACAACGAGACCACTGTAAAACCAACCGTGAATAGGCGGACCACTAGACGTCGAACCCCAATTTCATATCATACATCTGTCGGAAAGATATCCTAGGAGCTACTTGAATTCCCACTTATAAACTCCCAAAATTTTCCGGTTATGCAATCAGGTGTTGGGGATACAGGGGAAGCATAATATCTCACCCAAACTAGCAAATCCTTCATCCAGCTGTATCCATCCT
>NC_053024.1:102518653-102796489 GCF_003073215.2 Triticum urartu
CTTGTTTCTTTCGCAGTTTGAGTTTTGTTGCTCCATTTGATTTGATTCTTTTTGCAAACCGGAGTTCTTAAGTTGAACTTTCTGGTTAGATCTTCTTATTTGAGTTTTACCCGTGCTTCTTTGCTTGATTGCTTATGCATGCTACTGTTTGTTCACGATAGAACACCCGGAGTGTGAAGCGTGCTACTATGAGTCTCTAGGTTTTGCGGATCATCAGCAAGGCAAGTAACACTTTGATCATACTATTTTCATACCCAATTTTTATGCATTAGTTTCACCCTCAAACATTGGATGATTAGGATGTGTTTAACATGTGGGATGTGAAGTAGTTGATGAGGTAGAACCTATTGCCTGTTATTATCAAACCCTTGGGAGTTACTTCTACGTATTGCTTATATTGCTATGCTATGCTCGTAGACGTGGTTTGGGCGAGTGAATCCATGACAGATGTGAGATTATTAATTAATGGTTCAACTTAAGGTGGCAACTTAAATACACATCTGGGTGGATTGTTGGTTGGGCACCTAGAGAATCCAGTGTTGTCCTAGGATATCCCGGAGTACCCGTGTGATAATCCTAAGGTCCGCCACCCAGGCTCAAAGGGAACTGAGATATTTCATGCTAAAAATTTCCGTGTGCAGCCACAAGCTATTATGGGCTCTAGCATAGTTGAGTAAGTTGCGTGAAGCTCTTGAAGAGGTGGATCAGCAGGTAGAGGGATGTAGGTTGGTATGGTCTGCCCGTAGTAAGGAGTTAATGCTTCTGAAAGACTGTGTCTCGGTCATCCGTTTCTCAAACACCCGGCAGTGCGAGAAATCCAATGGAGGAGATCGGGTCTTGTGGGGAAAAGTGTGAAAACCTCTGTAGAGTGTATAAACTAATCATGGTTAGCCGTGTCCCCGGTTATGGACAAACCTTGAGTATCTAGTACTTGGATTATCATATGTATCTCATCACTCTAAATTAATATTGTTGGGTTGATAATTACTTTTAATTGGGACTGAGTTGGAGGAACCTTCTCAATGATGTTTCAACTACCATGATAGTTAAATAAAATCTATTCCTTTGTTGTAGGAAAAAATTGGCTTTTCGCAAAACTATAACCATAGAGCTTTCCACCAGCCAAATATGCATGTAGTGATAGCATTATTCTATTCTTGCTCTACTGTGTTACATTGCCAGCATATTCCATGTGCTGACCTGTTTTCGGGCTGCAACGTATTATGTTGCAGACTTTTCAAACGAGGAGTAAGGTTCGTTAGGTCGTTGCCATGTAGCTCAGCTATGCCGTTGGAGTTGATGGACTCACTTTATCTTCCAAGCCTTCTGCTGTTATCATATTAGATGGCCTTATGAGATATTTATTGTAATAAGTTCTCTTTTGAGACATTCAATGTAATAAGTGTGTGATTGCTACTCTATTAATAATCCTCGAGTACTGTGTGTGTCAGCATTATCGATCCAGGGATGACACTGAAACACAGAGACTTGACCATTTGAGGTCGGGTCGCTATAAGATGGTATCAGAGCACACGCTGAGTGTAGGACACGACCACTAAGCCAAAAGCCCTAGATCACTATTCTCTTCTCATTTCTGACTCCTCTCCATTCTCTATTCTTTAGGATGGCGGACGCAAGGAACAAATTTGCACAACTGGATGAAGACGCACCCTTTGGACGACACTTGAAGGAAGTCACTAGGTACCTGAACATTGGAATACCAAGCTTCGCCAAGACTTATAACGCCACTTTACCAAAAGAGGAGCGGTGGATGATTCAAGTTCAAGTTCCAGGAAGGACATTCATGCCAGTCACTAAGTCCATAGAGTTTTCCTTCGATGCACCAACCTGGAGACTAGGAAAGAGTATGCAGCTCACATCACCATGGGACGCATTGGAGAAGTTTACCAAAAGGAGCTTAAGGATACTATCTACCAGATTTGTGGGCGCCGAGACGAGCAATGGGAGATGATCAGCACCAGGAAGGATAGATCAATCGCATCTTTCATCCAGGAGTTAAACCAGCACATTCGTCGCCAGGAGAACCAGATGTGCGCAGGCATGATAGATCTGAAGAAGGCGATGACTAGGATCACGGAACTGGAGGAAGAATTCAAGGCTACACGTGAAGATTATGAGGAGGAAATCGTCATACTAGTGGAGAAGAATGACGATTTGGAAAGGAAGCTAGGAGTATTCATGGGAGACCCCGCACCAGGAGGAGAAGATGAAGAACCCAAGGAGATTCATCCAGAGGACTACATCATCATCAACGACACCGACTCGGACCCCGACGATAGCAATGATGACTACGAAGATGAAGCTGGAGCAGACATCATGGAGTCTTCGACCGATCAATAACTTTAGTAGACCACCACATCAGTAGTAGTATTCCACCATGTATATAGTATAGTCTGAGCACTTTTGTAATGATAGTTAGATCGATTGCATGCCCTTGCTTGATTGATTGAGTGAAATGATTGTGTTTGTCTCATGTGCATATGGGTAGTGTTTTTCTCATTAGACCTCGTTCTATTCTATTCTCTTCCCTCTAAACTCATCAAATGCCTCCGAGACGTGACCCCGGATTTACTTTCCCACCATAGCTCACTCAGTTGATCCAGAAGTAGAATACCCTGATGCAGTTGTTAGTTGAGAACCAAGGCAACAACAATAACAACAACCCATTGCCACCACCACCAGTTGACAACTTAGCCCGCTTTCTGAGGTTCCAGCCGCCGGTGTTTTCCAGTAGCACCGAGCCGATAGTGGCAGATAATTGGCTCCGCATGATTGGAAGGGAGTTAACCACTTCAGGATGTACAGATGCTGAGAAGGTGCGTTTTGCCGCACATCAGTTGGATGGACCGGCAGCCTCATGGTGGGAGAATTACATAGTCACCTATCCTATAACCACTATTACATGGGACCAGTTTCAGCAAGCTTTCCGTACAACTCATGTCTCAACTGGAGCTATGAGTATAAAGAAGCGTGAGTTTTGCAACTTACGCCAGGGAAACCATACTGTGGCTCAGTACGCGGATGAGTTTAGCAAGTTATCTCCCTATGCCCCTGATGATGTGGCCACAGATGCCGCAAAGAAGGAGAAGTTTATGGAAGGGCTGAATGATGAGATGAGCATGCAGTTAATGGTGGCAACATTCACCAACTACCAGGAGTTGGTAGATAAGGCTCTTATGATTGAAGGGAAGCAGCAGTAGATTGAGAGCCGTAAGAGGAAGTATGGACAAGGAAGGTATAATTCAGGAGCTCAGCAGAAGCCTCGCCTAACCCCAAACTCGAGAGGACTTGTTCATAACCATGGAGGCCACACCCACAATGGAGAAAGTACCCATAATCATACTGGCCCAATGAATGGGAATGGGAATGGAGCAAGCAACAATCAGAACTGTTCCAATCCAGCCACACCCGCCAAGAGAGACCTAAGCCACGGTGATTGCTTCAAGTGTGGGAAGACTGGACACTACGCCACGGAGTGCCTTGAAGCGAAGAATGGAAACAGTAATGGGAGCACTGGAAAGAAGCCCAATCCATTCAACAAAGGACAAGTGAACCACGTTAACGTGGAGGAGGTTGAAGAGCAGCTAGACGCGATTATTGGTAAGTTTTTGGTTAAGTATTTTACTGCCCTTGTTCTTTTTTATACTGGTGCATCGCATTCATACATATCAAGGGGATTCATGGATAAGTTTAAACTGCCAACCCAAACCCTTAGGACCCCTCTGTTAGTGAGTTCACCTACAGCAGAGTATATGGCTAGTCGATGGTGCGACCAAATACCCTTAACCATTGGTAGCCATTTTTTCCCGTCCGACCTAATAATCTTGAAGTCACAAGGACTGGATGTGATATTAGGCATGGACTGGATGTCAAAGTATAGAGGAAGCATTGACTGTGTTAGTAAGTAAATTTGTCTCACCACCCCTGAGGGAAAAAGGATTAAGTATGTATCTAGGCATGCGCCTAGGAGTAGCCAAGTGAATACCCTCACGGGAATTGTTCAGGAGGAAGTGCCTATAGTGAAGGATTACCCGGATGTTTTTCCAGAGGAGTTACCAGGCATGCCACCGGATCGAGACATCGAGTTTTTGATAGAACTGTTGCCAGGCACCGGGCCTATATCAAAGAGACCCTATCGGATGCCCGCGAATGATCTGGAGGAGATAAAGAAGCAAATCAAGGAGTTATTGGAGAAAGGTTACATTCGACGGAGTTCATCACCATGGGGATCCCTAGTGCTTTTGGTTGAGAAGAAGGATAAGTCTCTAAGAATGGTTATTGATTATCGCGCGTTAAATAAGGTGACGATCAAGAACAAGTACCCACTGCCGATGATCAATGATTTGTTTGACCAGCGGCAAGGAGCTAAGGTGTTTTCAAAGATCGATCTGCGATCTGGATATCACCAGCTAAAGATTCGAGAGAAGGATATACCAAAGACAACATTTACCACAAGGTACTGGTTGTATGAGTATACGGTCGTGTCATTTGGACAGACTAACGCCCCTGCCTATTTCATGAGCATGATGAACAAGGTGTTCAAGGAATATTTGGATAAGTTTGTTGTGGTGTTCATTGATGATATAATGGTATACTCGAAGAATGAGGAGGAGCACGAAGAGCATTTGTGTTTAGTTCTCGAGAAACTCAGGGAACACCAGTTGTATGCCAAGTTCAGCAAATGTGAGTTTTGGTTGAAGGAAGTTGGATTCCTTGGACATGTTATATCAGGAGAAGGTGTAGTAGTATATCCCACCAAGGTTCAGTCAGTCACTGAATGGTTGGCACCCACTTCAGTCAGTGAGATCCGTAGTTTTCTTGGACTCGCAGGATACTATCGGAGATTCATTGAGAATTTTTCCAAGATTGCGAAACCAATGACGGAGTTATTGAAGAAGGATACCAAATTTAAATGGAGAGAAGAATGTGAGGCGAGCTTTCAGGAGTTAAAGAAACGTTTAACTACAGCCCCAGTGTTGATTCTGCCGAACATACGCAAGGAGTTTCAAGTGTATTGCGATGCCTCTCGCCTAGGACTTGGAAGTGTATTTATGCAAGACGGAAGAGTTGTTTCGTATGCCTCACGACAACTAAAACCACACGAATTGAGTTACGTATGATTTGGAGTTAGCAGCAGTAGTGCATGGGTTGAAGACTTGGAGACATTACCTTATTGGAAACCGTTGTGATGTGTACATGGATCATAAGAGTTTAAAGTACATTTTCACACAGAAGGAGTTGAACCTTAGGCAGATGAGATGGTTGGAGCTTATAAAGGATTAGGACATGAAGCTTCACTATCATCCAGGCAAGGCCAATGTCATAGCAGACTCTTTGAGCCGGAAGAGTTATGCTAATACCCTAGTGAGCACGGGATTGCCAAAGGAGTTAGCAGATGATCTCAGGGAACTTCGATTGGAGATTGTTCCTAGAGGTTTTGTTGCAACAATGGAAGTTCAGTCGGCATTGTTAGGAAAGATTCGAGAAGCTCAGAAGGATGACAAAGAGATTGTTGAGATAAAGGAGAGAATGGGCAAAGGATAGGCCAAAGGTTTTTGTGAGGATGAGCACGACACCTTATGGTTTGAGGACCGTATTTATGTGCCCAATAATACAGAGATCAGGAAGTTAGTACTCCACGAGGCTCATGACTCACCATACTCGATACACCCCGGAAACACCAAGATGTATTTGGATTTGAAGGAACGTTTTTGGTGGACTGGTATGAAGAAGGATATTGTCGAGTATGTAGCCGTATGTGATGTATGTCAGAGAGTGAAGACTGAGCATCAAAAGCCAGCAGGATTGTTATAGCCTATGCCGATACCCGAATGGAAGTGGGATAAACTTCGCATGGATTTTACCATCGGATTACCCAGGACCAAATCAGGATATGATTCTATATGGGTAGTAGTTGATCACTTGACCAAAGTGGCTCACGTTATCCCAGTGAAAACCACCTATACAAGTGCGAAGTTGGCCAAGATATACATGACCAGGATCGTATGTCTGCATGGAGTTCCGAGGACAGTTGTATCAGATAGAGGAACACAGTTTACCTCAAAGTTTTGGCATCAGATGCACCAGACTTTGGGAACGAGATTGGAGTTAAATACAACATTCCACCCGCAGACGGATGGACAGACCGAGAGAGTCAACCAGATTCTGGAGGATATGTTGAGAGCCTGTGCATTAGATTATGGATGTAGTTGGGATGACAATTTGCCCTACGCAGAGTTCTCATACAACAATAGCTATCAAGCCAGTTTGAAGATGGCACCGTTCGAAGCCCTGTATGGACGGAGGTGCAGAACACCGTTGATGTGGGATGAAGTTGGAGACCGACAGTTGTTTGGACCAGATTTGATCAAGGAGTCTGAAGAAAAGGTTAAGTTGATCCGATAGATTAAAGGTAGCTCAGTCCAGACAGAAGAGTTATGCAGATTCGAAATGCAAGGAAATAACCTATGAAATCGGAGACAGAGCATATCTACGAGTGTCACCCCTGCGAGGAGTGAAACGTTTTGGAGTTAAGGGAAAGTTAGCCCCGAGATTTGTAGGACCGTATCGAATTTTGGAGCGTATGGGAGAAGTTGCCTACAAGTTGGAGTTACCTGAAGGACTCTCAGGAGTTTACGATGTGTTTCATGTTTCACAGCTGAAGAAGTGCCATGCTGAGATGGCCGATATACCGCTAAGAGATACAGTGCCCTTGGAGGCGAATCAGTTGGACAGTGATCTGACCTATGAGGAGAAGCCAGTCAGGATTCTTGAATTTTCCACCCGAGTCACCCGCAGCAAGGTTACCAAGTTTTGCAAAGTTCAGTGGAGCCACCATACCGAGGATGAAGCCACCTGGGAACGAGAGGATGATCTTCGCAAAGACCACCCACACCTATTTTCTAGCCAAACCGAATCTCGAGGGCGAGATTCATCTTAAGGGGGGTAGGTTTGTAACATCCCAAATTTTCAATTTGGAATGTTATACATAGATCATTCCTGCATATCATAGTTTTGCTGCATTTCGTTTCGCGATCCTCGAAATCCTAAGCAACTCAAGGACCCTTGGAGAGAGTTGGGGATTCCCCTATTTTCATATTTGAGTTTTATCAAATAATGAAACGAGGATTTTTGGTTTTAATTATTTTTCTCTCCAAAAATATTTCATATTAAAATATATGAGAGGAGATGATATGACTTCTCCAAAATAAATGAAATATTGGAGGAAAAATATTAAAATCAAATATTTGATTTTATTTGGAATTTATTACTATTTTATTTGAATTAGAAAAATTGCACGTTTTTCAAAGTTGCATTTTAGGGCCAAGAAAATGTTCATCTTGTTCTAAATGTTTTATTTCGACGGTGAAAATTTGTTTTGGCATATTTAAAATTTTATTTTATTATCTAAGATTTATTTTATTTTCGGCGAAATTATTATTTAAAAAAAAACTCCAGCGCCCGACTGGGCCGGAGCCCAGCCGAGCCGGCCCACCTCCCCGCACCTCGTCTCCCTCCAGGAGATCGGGAGGCCGTCGCCGCCCGAATCCGAGTCCGGTCGGGACTCTCCCGCGCCGCCTTGCCCCTCCCCCAAGCAAGCCCCCCTCCTTTTATAGCGCCACGCCGCACCCCCCACACCACCACCCGCCAACCCCGTCGCCTGCGGTGCCCCGCCGCCGCGCCGCACCTCCCCACCGCCCCATAGCCCCACCCGGACCCCGCGGGGACCGCCAGACCTCGCCGGAGCCCCGCCAAGGTAGACGCCTCGCCGCCGCCGGTTTTGAGAGAAAAACCGATCCGGTTTTTTTAGAAAACCCTAGGTTTTTTTTAAATAGATCAGTTTAATTTTTTTCTGGTTTAGTTTATTTCGTGGACGTTCGTCCGTATGTTCGTTTTAACAAACGGTGTTCACTCATTAGCCACATACAGCGAACGCTCGTTCGTTAGCCTGTTCGTCAGTTTTTTCTTTTTCTCAGATTTCCCGCGGTTATTTTCGATCACCATTTCTGATCTGATTTTCATTTTAGTTTATCTTTTCGCTCGTTTATCGGAATTAGGCGATTCAAGCGCCTAGATCTTCGTCT
The DNA here is from genome assembly GCF_003073215.2 of Triticum urartu. Lineage (NCBI taxonomy): Eukaryota > Viridiplantae > Streptophyta > Magnoliopsida > Poales > Poaceae > Triticum > Triticum urartu. The sequence goes on from NC_053024.1 coordinate 102,526,759, forward strand.
CGAAACCCTCTTTCTGCTTAACCAACTTGAACAAGATTTTGGTACTGTAAAATTTGACTTAGGTCCAGATTAGTAATCAGATCTTGTTTCTTTCGCAGTTTGAGTTTCGTTGCTCCATTTGATTTGATTCTTTTTGCAAAACGAAGTTCTTAAGTTGAACTTTCTGGTTAGATCTTCTTATTTGAGTTTTACCCATGCTTCTTTGCTTTATTGCTTATGCATGCTATTGTTTGTTTGCGATAGAACACCCGGAGTGTGAAGCGTGCTACTACGAGTCTCTAGGTTTTGCGGATCATTAGCAAGGAAAGTAAGACTATGATCATACTCTTTTCATACCTAGTTTTTATGCATTAGTTTCACCCTCAAACATTGCATGATTAGGATGTGTTTAACATGTGTGATGGGAATTAGTTGATGAGGTAGAACCTATTGCCCTGTTATTATCAAACCCTTGGGAGTTACTTCTATGTATTGCTTATATTGCTATGCTATGCTCGTAGACGTGGTTTGGGCGAGTGAATCCATGATAGATGTGAGATTATTAATTAATGGTTCAACTTAAGGTGGAAACTTAAATATACATCTGGGTGGATTGTTGGTTGGGCACCTGGAGAATCCAGTGTTGTCCTAGGATATCCCGGAGTACTCGTGTGATAATCCTAAGGTCCGCCACCCAGGCTCAAAGGGAACTGAGATATTTCATACTAGAAACTTTCGTGTGCAGCCACAAGCTATTATGGGCTCTAGCATAGTTGAGTAAGTTGCGTGAAGCTCTTGAAGAGGTGGATCAGCAGGTAAAGGGATGTAGGTTCGTATGGTCTGCCCAGAGTAAGGAGTTAATGCTTCTAGAAGACTGTGTCTCGGTCATCCGTTTCTCAAACACCCGGAACTGCGAGAAATCCAACGGAGGGGATCGGGTCTTGTGGGGGAAAGTGCGCAAAACTCTATAGAGTGTATAAACTAATCATGGTTAGCCGTGTCCCCGGTTATGGACAAACCTTGATGATCTAGTACTTGGATTATCATATGTATCTCATGACTCTAAATTAATATTGTTGGGTCGATAATTACTTTTAATTGGGGTTGAGTTGGAGGAACCTTCTCAATGATGTTTCAACTACCATGATAGTTAAATAAAATCTATTCCTTTGTTGTAGGGAAAAATTGGCTTTTCGCAAAACTATAACCATAGAGATTTCCACCAGCCAAACATGCATGTAGTGATAGCATTATTCTATTCTTGCTTTACTGTGTTACACTGCCAGCATATTCCATGTGCTGACCCATTTTCGGGCTGCAACGTATTATGTTGCAGACTTTTCAGATGAGGAGTAAGGTTCGTTAGGTCATTGCCGTGCAGCTCAGCTATGCCGTTGGAGTTGATGGACTCACTTTATCTTCCAAGCCTTCCGCTGTTATCGTATTAGATGGCCTTAAGCCATATTTATTGTAATAAGTTCTCTTTTGAGACATTCGATGTAATAAGTGTGTGATTGCTACTCTGTTATCAATCCTTGAGTACTGTGTGTGTCAGCATTACGGATCCATGGATGACACTAAAACATAGAGACTTGACCGTTTGAAGTCGGGTCGCTACACGAGGTGGTTCGTCGTTGCACTGATGAGCATGGTACCGAGATGGAAGACATGGTGCAACACTTTGACGATGCTCAGGACTCGGATGAGGAGATGGAGGAAGCTGCAAAGGCCTTCACTGAAATGTTGGAGTCCTCAAAACGTCCTCTCCACGAGCACACCAAGCTTTGTCAGCTGGATGCCATCTCACGAATAATGGCTTTGAAGGCTCAATTCAACTTGGGCAGAGAATGCTACGATGCGATGATGACAGTATTCAGACAATTTCTGCCCAAAGGCCATGTGCTACCTGCAAACCTGTACCAGTCAGACAAAATCCTCCATGCTCTTAAGATGCCCTATGAGAAGAAACATGCCTGTGAGAAAGGATGTGTCTTATTTAGGCTTCAGTATGAGGACTTGAACTATTGTCCCATTTGCAATTCTTCGAGGTATGTTGTGGTAGACAACGGTATGGGTGAGAAGACGCAGACCAAAATACTCGTTAATGTTCTTTGGTATATGCCAATCGTACTAAGACTTCAATGTATTTTCATGGTCGAAGAGACGGCCAGATAGATGACATGGCATAAAATGGGCAAAAGAACCGAACTAGATGCAGATGGGAATGTGATGATGGTGCACACATCGGATGGTGAAGCGTGGAAGTGCTTTGATGCATTACATAAGGAAAAAACGGCAGATCCAAGGCATCCTCGAGTCGCCATCAGCATGGATGGGTTCAGTGTGTTTGGTCAGGTAGCTGCCCCATACAGTTGTTGGCCCGTGTTTGTCATTCCACTCAATCTCCCCCCGGGCAGATTATGCAAAGAAGAACATTTTCCTAACGTTGATAATTCCATGGCCCAACTATCTAGGGAAGAATATGAATTTGTACATGCGTTCGCTTAAGGACGAATTGCAAGAAGCTTGGGATAATGTGTTCAGGACATACAACGCCTTTAGCAAACAGAACTTCATAATGCGTGTCTGGTACATGTACTCGACGCATGACTTGCCGGTGTATGCGCTATTCGTTGGCTGGTGTGTGTGCATGGAAGGTTCCCATGCCCCACATGCAAGGGAGCTCTTGAGTTTCGTTGGCTGACGGCAGGGCACAAGTATACTTGCTTTGACTTGGATAGACGGTTTCTAGATTCTCGCCATAAGTTCAGGAAATACAAGAAGAACTTCATCAAAGGTAGAGTTGTCAAACACTCTGCATCACCTGCGTTGACAGGCCAACAGACCCTAGATCAGTTAAACGCTCTCGAGCCAGATCCAGAGCATCCAGGGTATTTCAAGGGGTATAATAAGGAACACGCCTGGACTCACAAGACATGCTTGTGGGATCTGCCTTACTTCAAAGACCTCCTTTTCCCACACAACATCGACGTGATGCACACTGAAAAGAATATCGCTGAAGCCATTTTTGGTACATTGTTCGGCATAGACATGCTTTCGTACGTATGGCAAAGAGCTATCTATGGCTGACCGAAAGTCTACAAATTGTTGTGTCTCTTCTATCAGCGAAGAAGATATCGAGTATTATGGAAGAGTTGAAGCATTTTATGAACTTCAATTCTATGGTGAAAACCCACCAAACGTCGTAGTCTTCAGATGTTATTGGTTCCAGCCGAGGGATACTAGAAGGACTCATGAATATATAGGGCTAGTCGAAGTCAAACAAAGCATCCATTTGGATGTTCCCGATGTCCATATTACGGCTCAACAGGAAACCCAAGTTTTCTATCTATTGTGGGCCTGTTAAAGTGATCCAAATATGAGTGGTTGGGATGTCATTTTTGAAGTGCCACCACGTGTTAGACCACCTCCCCCTCAATGAAGAGGATTATGAACTTCACATTAACCAAGACACATATGACGAAGGAGAACTCTTCCAAGAAATACATCTTCCCAAAAAAAGTTTCAAGAACCGCTCTACTCCACCCCAAAACATTAAAGTAGACAACGATAGTGAGTCTGACTTCACCCCTGAGCCGGAACAAGAAGAGCCGGAACAAGAAGAAGTTACTTCTGCAGATGACCTGTCAATGCTTGAACGATTACGTAAAGGAGGCCTTCCACATATTGATGCATTTATTGACGATGATGATGAGCACGTCACTGATAGTGATGATGATGATGCATTTAATGATCCTGGAGCATATATAGATGATTCAGAGTAATATTAGTAATGTGAGGTATTCAATTTTTTTATTATATATGTTCATGATGATGATACACTTAAATTATATACATATTATTCATGTCAGGTATACAATTTTTTTATGTTGTACTAATTTCGTTTACTTTTTGTCATTGCATGTGTTGACTGGATGGTGGGAAAGGATCCAGAGCGCCCCGAGCCTCCTGCAAGCGCTACTGGGAGGGGTGATTCCATTATTCCACCCCAGCCACTCCGGAGAGCACTGCTAGACAGTATGCAGACAACAATGGTGGGCGCCTCTTCTTTGGCCGGGAGAGGTCGGGGGAGGACGAAGAAGGCTACTAGAGGTGGACGTGGCAGCGACAGAGGTAGGAAGGCACCTACGCCTTCCTCACCGCCACCCCTAGCTGATTCACCCCACCACAGGACTGCTCCGTCTGACGTGGACCCGTCTTGGACTCCGGTCCATGAGCCTCAGGTCGCCGATCCTTCACCCCATCAGACTCGGGTCGTCGATCCTTCGCCCCACCTGACTCGTGTCGCCGATCCTTCACCCCACGTGAGTCCGGTCCCAGAGTCTTCATCCCAGAAGACTCCGGTCCCGGAGTCTTCTTCCCACGAGACTCCGGGGGCTAGTGGCCCTACTGATGGTAGCGAGGACACCTTTTCTAATGATAGCTACAGCGACGACGAGCTGGTAGAGAAGGGCAAGAAGGTCTACAAGCATGGCTGTACAAAGCTCCTGCCCGTGCCGACGACCCCCGACCAGAGGTGGTTGATTACGCCTAATGGGTTGAAGTAAGTGCATTTACTATTTTAACCTTTGGCCTTCATGTTCCTTCAAATTAATATCTAATGCGTTGGCCTTGTCATACTGCAGGGGCTGGGCATAGCCCCGTGGTGTCTGCAGGCCCAACAAGGTCCTTGGGGTGCTTTGACGGGAGCACTTCCCTGGGTGGGTCACGTTGCCCGGTGAGGGTCAGGTTCCACAGCTAGCACTGAGCTGGGAGCTGTACTCGGTTGCCCCTGCCCTGCCGGAGGAGATGGTCGCCGGTGTCCTGTGCGATATGGTGGCCAACATTGTGTTCCGTCAGTTTTGGGTAATTTCTCCTTTACAGAATTAAAAATCAACACTACCTAGTGATTGTACTAATCAGTGTTGTCTTTTTTGATTGCAAACCTTCTACAGGGTTTTAGAGGGAGAGCAGGAGGCCGCGTCTATGGTTTTCGAAACCGAGTGCAAGCGCCTACTTCAGAACTTACGACACGAGGCTCGGGTGGAGGCCATTCGAGACTACTACGCCTCGAAGGGTATTAGGAGGGCCAAGAAGAAGTGTCGCAGCAAGTTTCTGAGTAAGGAGAAGTACATGCAGGTAATTACCTATTCTTAAGGCCTTGAACTCAGTTTTCTTGATCTGATTCGTAGGCGTAGCACTAAAATTTCTCTTGACTAACTTAGGTGCCCCGGAGATGGTGTGTGGATAAGATGGACTGATGGGAGGCGTTGGTGGATGCGTGGTGCTCTCCCCAATGGCTAGTCGATCACCATAGGGCCAAGGATAGGCGCGACCAAATGGAAGGTGTGGCACACCATCAAGGGAGCTCCAACTTGTTTGAGTACGGGGAGAAGTGGGTATGTGGTTTGCTACATGATTCATGCAATTTCATTCTTCATGCTAGCATTTATCCCTTCCAAAATGACTTATATTAATATGTTTAGTTAGTTAAAAATGGCATAACTACCTTGGATAGTTCATTTATGACATAATTAGCTCTAAAATGACATAGTAACCTTAGATAGCTCTATAAAATAACTAAATATGCTTTAGTTAGTTAAAAAATGGCATAACTACCTAGGATAGCTAAATAATGACCTAAACTAATCTTAGCTAGTTCATTTATGACATATTTAGCTCTAAAATGACATAATAACCTTAGATAGCTCTATAAAATGACTTAATATGCTTTAGTTAGTTTAAAAATGGCATAACTACCTTCGATAGCTCAATAACGACCTAAACTAATCTTAGCTAGTTCATTCATGACATAATTAGCTCTAAAATGATATAATGACCTTTGATAGCTCTATAGAATGCCTAAATATGCTTTAGTTAGCTAAACAATGGCATAACTACCTTGGATAGCTCAATAATGACATAATTAGCATACTTTGGTAAAAAAATGGCATAATAATCTTGGTTACCTCCAAAATGACCTAAACTTAGCTTATTTTCCTCGAAAATGACATAATAACCTTACTTAGCTCCAAAATGACCTATTTACATAGCAATATCATTCTTCATTCTAGGTTGAGCCCTTAACTAATATTTGTCCCTCTCTCTCAGGCGCACCACAACAAGAAGCCTGTGGCAAATCTGTTCGACCTCTATGGCATGGCCCATACTGCCCCATACAAGAAGGTGAAGCCATTCACGGAGTCTGACCTAGATCATCCAGAGAGCTTCACCAAAACATCTCCTCCCACCACAAGCTCGTGAAGTATAGAGACGAGGGGAAGGCGAGGAAAGGGGAGGACTTTAACCCGAGCCAGGATCCTTTTGATACAGAGCTGGTGATGATATCTGGTGGTGGGAGGTCCCTTGGCTCCATAGCCATTGGTGATGGACTGATACATTGTACTAGGACTCTCCCGCAGATCAAGAAGTGCTAGAGTAGCTTTGATGCTAAGATAACGCCTCATGCACGGCCCGCGGAGCTCGCCATGGCGGTTAGTTATACAGACTCTCTCACCTTTCCTCCATTACATTGTGTGTGCGTCTGTCGATGATTACAATGCTAACGAGGAGTGGTGTGTTGCAGGCCATGGTTGAGAAAGAGAGATTGAACACCCAGGCGCTTTTGGAGGAGGCAAAAAGGGAGGCGGCGGAGAGGGAGAGGGAGCTGGAGGAGAGGATGACTAAGCTGTTGGAGGAGGAGAGGAACCGGAACGAGGCGTCCAACCGGGCCCTATATGAGCTCATCGTGGTACGTTTCTTGTGCATATTAGCCCAATCATGCACATAATGTTCGCATTACTAACTAATATGACTGACTTGTGAGAACCAAATGTGCAAACCATGTGCGATAAAAACGGTCAGCCCCCTCCACCGATGCCCCAGATTGCTCCAGCGACCACGGTGAGTTTGATTTGAATGGTCGTTAGTTACTAGTATTCACATTTCAGTTTGCATCATGCTAACGAGATATTATTGGAAATGATCTTTGGTGCAGCATGGCTCCCGACAAGCATCGACCAATCCTTCCGCGTCTCACAATGGCGGAACCCCGACCGGTCCTTCACCTCCGTCTGCCACTGGGGCAACCCCGACCATTCCTACACCTCCGTGATAACTGCATTTTTCTTCTTATTTAGCCTGTTTAGTCCATTTTTGACATAATTTAGCCTATTTAGTCCACAAATGACATAATAAGATGAAGAAAATCAAGGAAGAGGAAGGAAAGAAGGAATAGGAAGAAAAGAAGAAGAAGACGTTCTTCTTCTTCTAAAATGGCATAATAACCTTGCGAACCTCATAAATGTCATATACTTAGCTTGTTGTCCTCTAAAATGACACAATAAGCTTAGTTAGGTCAAAAATGGCATAATTAGCTAGGTTATCTAAAAAAATGACCAAATTTAGCTAGGTTAGCTCCATTATGATCCATTTAACCTATGTTAGCTCCAAAATGACCTATTTACCTAGCTTAGCTCTGAATTGACCTACACACTTAGCATTTTTAGCTACCTTAGCCCAAAAATGGCATTTTTGCCTATATTAGTTAGAAAATAAGAAGATAAATAATACAAGAGGAGAGAAAGAAAGAGAAGATAAATTCTTATTCTTCTTCTTTTCCTCCTCTTACTTTTCTTCTAGCTAGTCTTCTTCTTCTTCTTCTAACTTTCATCTTTCCCAATTTGCAGATTTGCTTTACATGAGGAAGCTTGGATTCATGGAGTGTACTATTCTTTTCGTGCTTCCTTGTTGTTTATGAAAACTTGTTTGGATATGTATGTCTATATGGATATGTTGTTGGAAACTTGTTTCTGGTTTATGTATGTATATATGGATATGTTGGACTTTGTTGAACTATGTTGTTCGATATATATGTTGGATTTGATGAAATATGTTGTTCGACATGCTGTTATATGTTGTTAGACATGTTGGATATGTATGCATATATATTTGTGTGTGAAATCCTGTCAAATTAAATGGATTCAAATAAAAATAGGGGATATATAGCCTCTTTATGCTAGCGGACGGCAAACAGGGCCAGCTATGCCGTCTGCCAGCAGACGGCAAAGATTCAAACCTCTTTGCCGTCAGTCGGTGGACGGCATAGCTGGCCACGTGGCAGCTTCTCAGTGCTGGCCGAGCTGAGCTCTTTGCTGTCCGTCTGCGGACGACAAAGAGCGCCGTTAACCCCCTAACGGATCTCACCCCACCCCACTGTCGTCCATGATCTTTGCCGTCTACTGGCCTCAGACGGCGGACGGCACAATCCTTTGCCGTTTGTTTCCAAGAAGCAGACGACAAAGAAGGCCTTTGCCGACACTCATTCAGACGGACAGTTTGCCGTCCGTTGGCTGACGGCAAAGGCTTTTGCCGTCCGGCATGTACGCCTTTGCCGTCCGCCATGGCAGATGGCAAAGAAGCTGATTCCAGTAGTGTGAGGGGACCCATGTGGGCCCCACAAGCCCTCTAGGCGCGCCCAGGGGGTGGACGCGCTCTGTGGGCTTGTAGCCCACTAGTGCACCCCCATGAGGTGTGTTCAGTGCCAAAAATTCTTAAATAATATAGAAAAAATCATACTAAATTTCCAGGGCATGTGGATAACTTTTTTCTGGTCATTTTTATTGCACGGATAATTCAGAAAATAGTAAAATAATAGCATTTCTACTTTATTTATTCTAATTAACAGAAAGTAAAAAATGGGTACAAAAAGTTGTGTTTACTAAATTCATCCATCTCATACCTTTCAAAAGGAATCCATTAATAAGGTTGATCAAGTCTTATTAACAAACTTCTTTCGAACGACATGAAACATGATAATCTTCATATATCACTAGGTTACCTCAACGGGGATATGCATGTCCCCAACAATAAGAATATCGTATTTCTTTTTGACAGTAGGAATAGGGAATTCAAAACCTCCAATAGCAATAGTCGAAATTTTAGCAAGCATTTTACGGAAAGCACCATGAATAAAATGCGAACCACCATCAGTCATTAAATATCTAGGGACTCCAAACCTCGGAAAAATAACTTCTTTAAGCATCTTAATAGAAGTGTTATGATCAGCACTACTAGTTGGAATAGCTTCTACCCACTTAGTAACATAATCAACAACAACTAAAATATGTGTATACCCATTAGAGGAAGGAAAATGCCCCATATAATCAAAGCCCCAAACATCAAATGGTTCAATAACAAGTGAATAGTTCATAGGCATTTCCTGACGTTTACTAATATTACCAATTCTCTGGCATTCATCACAAGACAAGACAAACTTACGAGCATCTTTAAAGAGAGTGGGCCAATAGAAACCGGATTGCAATACCTTATGTGCAGTTCTATCTCTAGCGTGGTGTCCTTCGTAAGACTCGGAGTGACACTTGTGTAGGATATGTTCTTGTTCATGCTCAGGTACACAACGTCTAATAACACCATCTACTCCTTTCTAAAGGTGTGGGTCATCCCAAAAGTAATGTCTTAAATCATGTAAAACTTTTCCTTTTGCTGGTCTGTGAAACTAGGTGTTATAAATTTAGCAACAATATAATTCGCATAATCAACATACCATGGAGTATGATGAGATGCATTTATCACATTTAATTGTTCATCGGGAAAGCTATCATCAATAGGTAGTGGGTCATCAAGAACATTTTTAACATAGACAAGTTGTCTGCAACGGGGTTCTCAACTCCCTTTCTATCAATAATATGTAAATCAAATTCTTGTAGCAAGAGAACCCATCTAATAAGTCTAGGTTTAGCATCTTTCTTTTCCATAAGATATTTAATAGCAGCATGATCAGTGTGAACAGTTACTTTGGAATCAACAATATAAGGTATGAACTTATCATATTCAAATACAACTGCTAAAAATTCTTTTTTAGTGGTAGCATATTTTCTCTGGGCACTGTCTAGAGTTTTACTAGCATACTAGATAACATTTAATTTCTTATCAACTCTTTGTCCTAGAACAGAACCAACAACATAATCACTAGCCGTGAGATTGCCTTTCTGCTCGCGCCATCCGCTCCGGCGTCTTTCGCCCTCCCTGTTGGTAGCCTTCTCCATGGTTGTCCATGCATCCATCTCTCTGGGGCTGGATTTTTCTCCTAGCATGGGTTTTGCACAAGAGATCAGGCTCACCCTTCACAGATCGGTGCACCCTTCGGAAGATTCTGGCCACTTCACTATGGTGGTTTCGTTTGCGTGTCACTCTTTCAGGTTATCTGAGGAGAATGTTGGCCTTGCTATGGAACTTGCGATCGGAGATTATTGTTCTCATCTCAAGGTTTCGCTCCTTAGTTATCGTGTATTCTCTTTTAATGTTTCATGCAAGGAGGTGGGGTTTTTCATTCTTCATCAGCGTAGCTTTGTCTGCACCCATTTTAAATGCTTCTTCCATCTTTGGGGCCATGGTGGTCCGGATTGGGAGAAGGAGTTCAAGTTGTGGCAGTCTGAGTGTCAACAGGAATGGATCCTAGTTATTCCTTCTAAGAACAGGGTTCGTTTAGGCCTCCAAGCCTTGCGTCAGATTCCTAGTAAATCTGTGTTACGGATGCATGGATCTAAACCTGCTTCCAAGAAGAAGCTGAGCTTTGCTACATTTCTTAATTACCCAGCTTGCAAGGGTTATAGTTTTGCACCATCTGCTGTGGATGTTCTAACAGTTCGTGAGGCTGGGTATCATATTACTCCTTCTAAGGCTTTGGGAGACCCTACCCCTATCTTGTCCTCAGCAACTTCTCCGATGACTTCTCCGGCGTCTCCAGCGGCCACAACGCCGGTTTCTCCGATCTCTTCGCCGCCGATTCAGTTTGGATCGCTGCCTTCAACGGAAAGTCCGCCTTTCTTGGGCGGCAAGCACAGATTCGCTGGGGTCTGTTTTGATTTGGGGGATCCCAAGCCCAAGATTATTTCGAATAGCCCACTGTCGGTCCAGCCCACTCCGGATGTCTTGGGCCGTTTTTCTGCGGTTTCTCTGGGCTCCCTTGACACCCCAATTGATATCTCTGATGATGAGTTGCCAGAGAATTCCTCACCAATTCCTTCTCCAAGTAAAATTATCGAACAAGTTCAACGTTTTGATGAGATGATTGAGGAGATGGCCGTCAAATATTGGGATTGTCAGAATTGCCTTGGTATGAAACATCGGGCCGATACGTGTACCAACAGGATTCGGTGCAGGCTGTGTTTTCGTTCTGGTCATAAAAAGAAAAATTGCCCTGGGAATAATGAATCGTTGGACGTCTGGGTGCCTAAAGTCCCATCACCAGGTTTCGAGCCTTGCGCCACCTCAGAATCCTTGCCCGCCTGTTCGGGTTCGCTGCCTTCTCCCCCTGCTAGACCAACTTCACCAAGAAAACCCCAATCGCCACCGCCGCCTGAGCCTGCTTCCCCTCCATTGCCATCGGCCCCCGCAGATATGGCAGTCTTTGCTATCGATCCTCGTCGCTTCCTGCCGGCGGGACATGACATTGTCGACGGTGGAGAAGACCGTGTCCCGAGGACGTACTACTCGCCCTCCCAAGCTCCACCGCGGCTGCATGAAGAGTTCATGGTGGCCATCGTCGAGCCATTGCCTCCGCTGCACTTGGTGGCTGCGAGGCGGGAGCAAGTGCTGAACTTCCTCACCGTCAATCATCAGGTTATTGTTCGATCTGCTCAAACTTGGTTTCAAGGGGTCGGTTTGTTTAAGATGGAGAACCCGATAGTCAGATCTTCCTACACTCAGCATCCACCGTTTGCCTTGGGAGTAGATGATCATGGAGAGGAGTTTTTTGTTAGATTTATCCCGCACAATCAAGGTGAAGGATTTAGGGCCCTTCATGGTCACAGAATAGGATGGCTTATGTTCATTGGTGTGCCTTTGGATTATCGCAATACCAAATATCTCTCTGAGGTTACTAGAACCTTCGGTCAATTTCATTACTGGGAGCACACTAATCGTCGCAAGGTCCGTTCTTTGGTTTATGCCTCTTTCCCTGAGGATATCTTGGTTCCCTGGAGTGTGATTTTTCGCGAGTTTCTTGGACAGCTGCAGTTTATATCCTCACTGGTGGCCACTTCGCCAATGCTCTGTTGAGAGCTGATGAAGATCCAATGCCGCTGGATGCTAACCGGCACCCCATGCCCGGTCAGGTGCCACCCCAACCTTTTTGGGCCATGCCGCCATATCCAGCCCTTGGATGGAATGCTGTCCCGCCGGGACAGCACCAACAGGATAAAGCTGCTGCTGATAATTGGGGAAAATTCCAGCAGCCACCAGATAATCAGGCTGACGATGGATGGGGGCCCTGGGAAGATGCAGCTGCAAATAATGCTCATGTTGATGTACCTGTGGTTCAGCCTACCCAGGATCAGTAGTCCATGGTTCTTAATCCTTCTATGGAGTCCTCGCAGTCGTCTGATGCCAACAATGCTGAGGTGGACCAACAGAACCTGGCGATTGTTCCCTACCACCCCAATGTCATTCAGCTTGAGCCTGTGCACTTGGGTATTGTCAGAGTGTTTTATGGCCCGGTTCTGCCTTCGGCTATGCTTTGGGAGAGGACTTTCAGAGATTTACTACCTGAACTGTCTGTCAGATCTTTACCTACAAGTCTGAAGTTTGCTGCCCTTCCTCCTGGCATCTTCCCAACAAGACTCTGGGATGCTGCAACTGAGAGTTTGTTTTCTGCTGCTGTTGGCCTTTGCTCCTCCCATACGGTTCCTCTGTTGGATGATGTTGGCTATTGGGGGATGGGGGGTTTTGACCAGGAAGATTTCATAGTCCATGAGGAATTGACTTCTGCTCTTGGCAACATCTCTGACCATGCTGTTACTGCTGATTCTGATATCAACTTTCACTTTGGTTCTGTTGGCGACAACATGGAGTTTTCTTCTGTGAGGCCGTCCAGGCTTGGGAAGCGTGGTCGGGGTAAGAAGACTGTCACGGTGATCCAGCCTGAGGATGATTTCTCCACCCGACGGATGACACCAAGCTCTGCTAAAAGGACTGGCTTTAAGCCCACTTCTGCTATCCTTGTCAAGCCTACCTCACTGAGAAGGCCTCGCTCCAAGTTTGCCAAGCTTGATCACCCAGCTCCTCACTCTTCTGGCACAGCGTCTCCCCCTGAGTCTTCTGAAGATATTCCACCTCCTACGCTGATCCGCATGATGCAAGACCTTGGAGCTTCATTGGGAATCTCCCCCGAAAAGTTGACCGTGGATAAGCTTATGGCTTCTTCCTGCGATGACGAACAGAAGACTAGTTCCAATGAATAGTACTCCTAATGATATGTGGCTTTCTTTGGTGTCTTTGTATGCCAAGGAATTTATCTTTTATTTCTTTTGTTGTTAGCTTTCTCTGAACTTTGTGGCGTGGCCTTTGTCTGAACTGCTCGGTCTGCTGTCAGTCCTTTTGCGATGCTGTGGTACTTCACTGTTACGCATTGAAGTTGTTTTGCTACTTGTGTCATGGTCTCTATGAATAGTACAACCTATCGTAGTTGGCATGTGTTGTGCTGGAATGTTCGCGGATTGAATTCTGATAGCCGACAACGAGACGTGCGAGCAAAAATCGAGGAAAGCAATTGTGTTGTCGCCTGTCTACAAGAAACCAAATGTGATGAGTTTGATACTAGAGCGATCCGGCAATTTTGTCCTCGGAGTTTCGATAATTATGCCTTTTCCCTGTCCGTTGGTGCATCTGGGGGCATTCTGGTCGTTTGGAACTCTGCTTTTTTCTCTGGGCAACTGATAGAGGTTAAATCTTATGGCCTCATTATCCGGTTTACTTCTGTCCACAACTCTGAATCATGGACTCTTGTTACTGTTTACGGACCATGTCAGGGGCAGTTGAGAGATGAGTTTGTGCACTGGCTTTATCATTTGTAGATACCCGTTGATGACAAGTGGTTGCTTCTGGGGGATTTTAATTTCATCAGATCGCTTGATAACAGAATTCGGCCGGGGGGTGATATAAATGATATCTTTTTGTTCAATGAAATAGTTGGGCATCTGGGTCTGTTCGAGTTACCTCTCAAGGGACGTGCTTTCACTTGGTCTAACATGCAAGAGCAACAATTGCTTGAACAACTTGACTGGTTTTTTACTTCCAGCACCTGGATTACCATGTATCCCAATACGTTGGTTTTCCCCTTGGCCCGCACTTCCTCAGATCATGTGCCTTGTGTGGTTTCTATTGACACTACTATTCCTAAGTCAAACATTTTCAGGTTTGAGAACTATTGGGTTCATATGCCGGGCTTCATGAATTGTGTTGCTAAGTCCTGGTCTGCACCTTTAGGAATGTTGGGCATCTCTTCTATTGCAGTCATTTCCAAGAAGTTTAAACGTTTAAGGTATGACCTAAAGAGGTGGCCGGTAAACTTGTCTTCTATCAAAAAGCTCATTCAACAGTGCTCAGTGGTGATTCTGGGGTTTGATTCTCTCGAGGAGTTACGTCCTCTTACTACTCCGGAGTTTAATTTTAGGAAGATAGTGAAGCTGCACTATGAGGATCTTCTTAAGTTACAATTCATCTATTGGAAGCAGAGATGCACTATCAGATACATAAAGGTCGGTGAGGAAAATTCTAAATTCTTTCATGCTATGGCGACAGAACGGTTGAGGAGGAATTTGATAGCCAGCCTCCGATCTGATGCTGATGTTCTGGTCATTGATCATGACCAAATCGTGGGAGTGCTTTGGGCCTCGTTCAAAAATAGAATGGGCAGGCTCAGGGAGTGCACATGGGCTTTAATCTTGAAGAGTTGATTTACAAAGTGGATGGCCTGGAGGATTTGACACAACCTTTCACTTCTGAGGAAATTGCTGCTGTTCTTAAGGATCTTCCAACTGACCGTGCTCCTGGGCTGGATGGCTTTAATGGGTTTCTTGTGAAACAATGCTGGAGCATTATTGAGAAGGATTTTTTGCAGTTAATTGATGAGTTTTACCATGGTAACATTAGCTTGCAGGGGATCAATGCCTCCTTTATCACACTCATCCCTAAAATCTTAAACCCTAAATGTCCTAATGATTTTAGGCCAATATCTTTGACTAATACATGCTTGAAGTTCTTAACCAAATTATTGGCTAATAGGCTGCAGAAGGTGTCGGCGTTCTGGGAATGGGGGTCCCCAGACTTGCCTGCCTGTGGCCTGCAGCGTGGCTCAAAGGGGGGCCCAACACGGCCCATCTTCACCAACACAAACTCAAGACCCTCACGAGGGACCAAGCCTCGCAGGGTGGACAACGCGGAGCCTCCTCTATTTGCTTCACTTATATCTTTTGAGCTAGAAACTTTTGCTCTAGTGCTTCACTTATCCTTTTTAAGAGCACGGTGGTGGTTTTATTTTATAGAAATTATTGATATCTCATGCTTCACTTATATTATTTTGGGAGTATTTTAGAACAGCATGGTAATTTGCTTTGGCTATAAAATTAGTCCTAATATGATAGGCATCCAAAATGGGTATAATAAAAACTTTCATAAAAAGTGCATTGAATACTATGAGAAGTTTGATACTGGATAATCGTTTTGAGATATGAAGATGGTGATATTAGAGTCATGCTAGTTGAGTAGTTGTGAATTTGAGAAATACTTGTGTTAAAGTTTGTGATTCCCGTAGCATGCATGTATGGTGAACAGTTATGTGATGAAGTTGGAGCATGATTTATTTATTGATTGTCTTCCTTATGAGTAGCGGTCGGGGATGAGCGATGGTCTTTTCCTACAAATCTATCCCCCTAGGAGCATGCGCGTAGTACTTTGTTTCGATAACTAATAGATTTTTGCAATAAGTATGTGAGTTCTTTATGACTAATGTTGAGTCCATGGATTATACACACTCTCACCCTTCCACCATTGCTAGCCTCTCTAGTACCACGCAACTTTCGCCGGTACCATACACCCACCATATACCTTCCTCAAAACAGCCACCATACCTACCTATTATGGCATTTCTGTATCCATTCTGAGATATATTGCCATGCAACTTACCACCGTTCCGTTTTTTATGACACGTTTCATTATTGTCATATTGCTTTGCATGATCATGTAGTTGACATCGTATTTGTGGCAAAGCCACCTTTATAATTCTTTCATACATGTCACTCTTGATTCGTTGCACATCCCGGTACACCACCGGAGGCATTCACATAGTCATATTTTGTTCTAAGTATCGAGTTGTAATTTTTGATTTGTAAGTAAATAAAAGTGTGATGAACATCATTATTAGAGCATTGTCCCAAGTGAGGAAAGGATGATGGAGACTATGATTCCCCCACAAGTCGGGATGAGACTCCGGATGAAAAAAAAGAGGCCATAAAAAAGAAGAGAAAAGGCCCAAATAAAAAATGAGAGAAAAAGAGAGAAGGGACAATGTTACTATCCTTTTATCACACTTTTGCTTCAAAGTAGCACCATGATCTTCATGATAGAGAGTCTCCTATGTTGTCACTTTCATATACTAGTGGGAATTTTACATTATAGAACTTGGCTTGTATATTCCAATAATGGGCTTTCCCAAAATGCCCTAGGTCTTCGTGAGCAAGCGAGTTGGATGCACACCTAATCAGTTTTATTTGTTGAGCTTTCATACACTTATAGCTCTAGTGCATCAGTTGCATGTCAATCCCTACTCACTCACATTGATATCTATTGATGGGCATCTCCATAGCCCATTGATACGCCTAGTTTATGTGAGACTATCTTCTCCTTTTTGTCTTCTCCACAACCAGCATTCTCTTCCACCTATAGTGCTATATCCATGGCTCACCACTACAAAAAAATACACTTCCGTGATGATACGTGTTTGTCACAGTAGGTCGCGTTTTCTGTCATGCATGTACATCCATGACGATTTTATGACAGAATCAAGATAGTCATACCTGTGCTATCGTAGAAGTGTTCCATGACATTACCAAAACTATCATCACGGAAGTGTCCACTTCCATGATGATAAATCGTGCGTCACAGAAGTGCTTTCGTCAAGGGTGACCGACACGTGGAATCCACCATAACGGAACGCCGTTAAGCTATCGAGTCGGGTTTTGGATCCGATAACCCGTTAATAGCCCTGACCAATGGGGATTTTCCACGTGTAAAATCATCATTGGCTAGAGGAGACACGTGTCAGGTCCATGTTAGCACAGGTGTCACTCATCCAATGGGCGAGACACGCCTATGATATGTTGACACGTGGACCGGCCCATCAAGTTTAAATGGTCTGGCCCAACTAAAGGCCCACAAGATTATGCGGACCATAATGGAGCGGCCCAGCTAAAGGCCCATGAGATTTTGTGGACCATAATGGGCTGGCCCAGCTAAAGGCCCAAAAGATTTTGCGGGCCATAATGGGTCGGCCCAAGTAAAGGCCCACAAGATTATTGTGTGCCATAATGGGCCAGCCCAGGTAAAGGCCCACAAGATTCTTGCGGATCATAATGGGCCGGCCCAGCTAAAGGCCCACGAGATTTCACCGACATTAATGGGTCGACCCAGCTGTAGGTCCACAAGATTTTGAGGACCCTAGTAGGCCAGCCCATTAACTGGCTGCCATGTTTTGGGCCAACTGCCGGCCCATATTTGATCCGCTCCATTAATGGCCTGCCATGCTCCGGGCCTAATAATGGCCCATATGAGATCCTTCCCATTAAAAGCCTACCACGTTCTGGGCCAAATTACGGCCCGGATCAGGTCCGGCCCTTTAAGAGCCTTTGGGCTCAATTATGGCCCATATCAGATTCGGCCCGTCAACTGGACACTATGCTTTTGGGCCCACTTGCTAAAGGCCCACTTAGTAATTCGGCCTGATATTAGTTTTGGCCTGTTAAGGGCCCGTTTAACATTTCATCCCAATATTAATTTCGGCCTGTTAAAAGCCCGTCATATAGTTGGGCCTAACTACGGCTCGGTTTGCATCTGGCCTGCTCGCAGCCGATATCTGATTGGGCCAAATAAGGACCGAGACAATTTTGGCTTGTTAAAAGCCCGTGATTTGATTAGCACAATCATGGGCCGGGGTTCATTTCGGGCTGCTGCCGGCCCGTGAGCTGTTCGGCACGTTTCAGGCTCAACCTACATCGTGATTGCATGACGGCCCGATTATGTACCATAATTTTACGGTTTGGCCGATTTAGTGTGAAGACATGATATATATACAGTAAAATAACTGCAGCATCGTGAATAAGAAAAAACCTAGACTATATATACAATAAATAAATTACGACATATTACATCCACTGGGCATCAAAGTTCGCCAGTATGATAATAAGGCACAAGCAGACAGCAAATTACAGACACTGGGCATCAAAGATCGCCACAGTGCAAATAAACACGCCGACAAAATAATAGACAAAATTGACAGCACTTCAATAGAGTTCAAGAAAGGTTAGCCCTGCTGGGGAGCTGCAGCGCAAGTAGCTGAGCAAGATGATGAGACAGTGCTTGTTCAACACTTATATCTTCCTCACTCTGAAAGATAAACAAGCAGACAGATGACAGGTTTTGCACATAAAAGTATCAGTGCTGACAATTCATCACATTTCTTACTGACGAATAAAGTGACACAGTTTAAAATTGCATTAACACAATATGGTATTGTTCAGGTCAAGACATGGCAGGAAATGACATTGTGAAGGAGTTGGCAGCTTCACGACACCACTGGATTACAGATCAAGAACTCATACTATCAATGGTTAGTGTGCTGTCAATTTATACCATTTCAGATTGGCAAATAAAGAGACGGTTTAAATAATAGTAGAATGATTTGACATTGTTCATAGTTAAGACATTATAGAATATGATATTGTGCTCTAGTGGGTAGGTTCACCACACCACTGGATTACGGATGAAGAATAGAAGCATACATGCAGTGCAAAAGAAGATCACTTGCTCTATATAGTTTAATTTACATGGTATGAAGAAGGAACTTGGTTGTACAACTGAAAACTTAAATTGAGAAAGGACAAACTTTTGTTTATGAACTACATAATAAACTTTAAACAAGCAATTTGATGCAAACACCAAAAATAAATAGCTGTTGCAGTCATGCCTAACCAAATATATACAACAAAGTTTGAAGGCTTGAGATGGACAAACTTACATTATTGGTGAAGACAAGCTCTATAAAGGCCTTGTCCATGCTGATGGGGGGCAATTCAAGAAGTTTACCACAGAATCTTCTTCAAAAGCATTGCCTTTATTCTACATTTTGTTAAGAGTAAATATAGATGTGATAATATATGAAAAATGTAGAATATTTAAGATAAGATGAAGAGTGATGCTACATAACCAAGTAGCTATAAATGTAAGTGCAGCGATACAGGAAAAAGGTACAGCCAAGAGCAATGCACAGCTAAACTTCTTCAGTACCAACCTTATGGTAAGAGTAAACATAGATCTGATGTGTAGAAAATGGAGGGCAAAGGAAAATAAGATGCAGAGTGATGGTACATGAACAACTACATGTCATTATAAGTACACTGATAAAGGACATCATGTACTTACAAGAACAATGCAGAGCTAAAAAAACATTGGCATTGGATATATTCTACACTAATGTAACCATTCATACAAATCAGATAATTTGGAGCGAACAATTGATAAGCAAGCTATCATGCATACTGCTGTCACATAATGAACCAGGTATGTATGCAAGTACAGTGATACAGGACAACAGGTACTAACAAGAGCAAAGCAGCGGGCGGCATATTTGCGATATCATGTCGTTCTTGTCAAACCAGAATTCTTCTTCGAGCAGATTTCCTGCAAAAAAGATCCGTAAGGCACATACGGAAAAGTAGAAGTTCAAATTGTCATGTGATTTCATAGACAGTAACTCATCCGGGGAACGAGACTAGTGCATAACAAGGTTTTTCCATTCAATGTCTTCTAAATTTAGCACAGGAGACTTCACCGGAAATTCGTTTATAGACCTGCCATCAAAGTGTGATTTCCTCATGTAACACCGATACTGCTGCAATGCTTCCTTGAAAAGCACAAGCAAGCTTTGCTCGTCATGACTATCCAGATTGACCCTCACCTAGTTACAACAATGTAATTTAAATCATTGATGTGTTCAATCAGTAGAAAAATAGGAAAATAATAACCATGAATAATAGCACTTACACGTAAGTTGGACAGGAAGATGTGAAAATGGTGTTTGTCTTCACAATAATCTTCCCATGATGGGCATATATGCACGTAGTCCCTAACAACATTGAAAGCATTTTGTTTTAATCTGGGAATAAATGGAATGGGGTTCCAATCTGCAGTAATTGGACGTCTCTATAGTTGGGATAGGTCTTCAGCTGGTGGACTTGCTGTACTTTTTGCTGGAGTGGGATTTTTCTGTGGTACAGCTGGTGCTATGGCAAATGAAATCGGTATACCTTTTGCTGAAGTGTAGGTCCTGTGTGGTGGGGCTAGTGGTGTGGCCACTGAAGTATGGGTACAGTCTGCTGGCGTCGGTCCTACGTTTTGTGTCACTGGTTGTAGAGCCAATATAAGTGGGGTGTTGTCTGATTTCTCCGGAACCACCACATTTTTCAAGGACTTTGCTGGTGCTCCTTCAGGTTCGGCAATCACACTCTTCCTTTTTGATGTCTGATGCACAAGAACATCATTTGAGTGGGAAAACATAGTATGATGACAGATGGAATATGTATTGATAATGGATGGGCATGCCATTTCGACATATATGATGAGTAAACTAAGCAGATGGCGGTGCAACAAAGTAGAAGAAATGCAAGACAACATATGCAATATACCCGCAATGAATAAAACATTGCCAAATTAGAATAGGCACCTTGATGGGTGAACAGGACAGGCCATCTGCCTTTGACTCCTCGAGGTTAGAATAGTCATTAGGATCATATTCTGAACAAGAATCAACAGGTGGGGAGCGTATGAGTTTCATTGCATCCAGAATGGCACTCAATGCCTTGGTGCCAATTTTGTAAGTCATTGCAGTGTTTAGCTTCAAGAGTGGACTGCTGCTAATGCGACACAAAGCAGCTACACAGATCATAGTGTAGATATAACGGGAAAACCTTAAGTATCAGAGTAAAATCAGCAGAGTGGAACTTGCTGGAATATATGTGCTAGTATTGCCCGTACGGCTAGAAAGGCTTCGGACACCAGCTCTTTTCAAGTGAAGGTGCGGTACTGTTAATATAAGTGTAACTCTCAAAGGTGACACAGCTCCCCGCATTTCCTTGCTATTCTTATAGGATTCAAGTGGGCAGGCCACTACAAATCCTATTCCTATGTTTACAAGATCCTACGAATCAAAGAGGCTCAAAGTGTCCATCACAACCGACCGTATAGACCTCTACACTGCAAATATCCCTGCTCATCTTCAGTACAAGGAACATACTGTACTACTATCATACTCCCTCCGTTCCAAAATATAAGTCTTGGTAGAGATTTCCACTATGGATCACATACAGATGTATCCAGATACATTTTAGAGTGTAGATTCACTCATTTTGCTCCATATGTAGTCCATGGTGGAATCTATACAAAGACTTGTATTTAGGAACGGAGAGAGTACATATTAAAGAAGAACAGAAGAGGAACATGGTAAAGAAGAGCAAGCAGATTTTGGATAATAAAATGTTGGTTGCGTAGTGCCCACACATGATGAACCAGAGCGCATTAAGAATGCAACTCCCAGCTGTCTCTCGACCATTTCAGGCGGTTGGATGAAGATCCTACGTCTCCTAACCCTTCTTCTTCCTCGTCTCTGATTCTTCCCATACAAAACACTGCACGGGCACCGGCCGGACCACCGGTCCCCACCACCGGTGTTCCTCCGCCACCCCCACCCGCGTCGAGTTTTCTGCATTCGGCGAGGCCCCACAACCACCCGAGCCCCTTCGATCGCACCGGCGAACTCCGGCGAGCTCTGAAAAATCGACTCACCCAATTTTGAAATTTAGTCTACTGTGATTTAACTAGTGTGGAATATAAAAGGGGAAAACCATAAGCATTGGGAGTATAGTGTTGAGCGTGCCATGGCGGATCTGAAGGTGCAAACCGGACAAAGGAAACTTCGCAACCAAGACAAGAAATCAGAGTAAAGCAGTGGCGATCTATTTTCTTGCTGCGATAAATAAGTTGAGCAGATACGAAAGAGTACCGCCTTTGGTGCGGCGCCGTGTACGCACATGCTGAAAATTTGACGGTGCTGCTGCGATGGCTGTCGGCGGAGTGGAAGCAGATCTAGGAGGGTAGACAGTGGCGGCAGGGCGCGGTGGACGAGACGGTCGTAGGAGCGGCGCCGACAAGGTGGACGACGGCGGGGATGAAGCGAGAGGACGGGATGCAAGGATCCCGGTCCGAAGCCGTGGATGAGAGAGGTCGATCTCTTGTAATGGACGGCGGCGTCGGGGTATCAGCTCTGGCATGGTGGAGGAGGACGGCGGTGGATGGGGTGGCGGATGGCGACGGACGGAGGAGGGTGGGGTGGAGACGGTGTTTTGGCGCCCACGGAGTACGAATGGGGAAAAGGGAGGTGGAGAGGAAGGGGGGAACCATGTATTCAGGGCGCTCTTGTCTCAAATGCGAGGAAATTTACAAACTTAGCCCCCATTTCAAATTTCTACTACATCACAGCAACATTAGTCGGTTGGGGATAGGACGGTAATCTCGCATACACCGAATATTTGCCGATGAGAGTTTGTTTTTGGCGCCCATCGTGTATGAATATAAATCGGGGAGGGAGTCGATTTCGGTCGAGGACACACTGTGTTTCGGCACCCACCGTGTATGAATCTGGGTGAGAGGCGGTTACGTCATGTTTGGGTGAAATTACAAACCTACCCCTATCGAAACCTATAGAAATCCAGCAGATAGGCTTTGCGTGGCAGGGATAGGCTATAGTGATTTCCATCTCGCAGATTTTGGTTTCGGGCGGTTACTGCGACCTTCTCCGCTTCGTTCAAATTTTGCAGAGTGCACGTTTACCATGCCAACTCAATTCGAATCCCGTTTGTATTCTATTTTTTTCGGGCGGGATCCATTTTCAATTGGAATTACATTCTATATACATCATTTTCTATATATACTTTCAAAAGCACAACACCATTTATACATAAATGTGGTTTACAAATGGCATGATCTCATATTCATAAGGTTGTATCCATCAGTTTGGATTTTCAGATATTTGAAACCACTTTATGTTGAAATCCAATGTATGCATTCCTCGCTAACTGTCTCCAATTAATGTGTGTTTCATGCGGGTTTTTTTACTTCTCAAACATGTATAATGTGTTTCACACACGCAACATATAGTGTAATCCCGTTTAGACATTAATTGCATAAAACTATGTATTGTTTGTAATTGAAGAATCTATGGATCACTAATATTGATAAACTATATAACATTACACGTGTGCCCAAATTCAAATGAATATGCATGTTTCATACACCAATTTGCGTTATGATATTATCGATGTCGTGATCTCCGGTTTAAATATTTGAATCCCCTTTAATCTAGATATTCGTCTCATATAGCCATCACTCATGCTTATATAGGAATATCTCTCTGGACCTATACGCGTTCATCGTCTCTCAGGTATCTCTCGTGCTACCTGTATGTCGACAATGATCTTTTATCTTTGTAACACACTAACGGTACTCTCTCCCTCAACATTCATCACTCTATCTCTCCCTAAGTATATCTCGCTCCCTGCTATGTGTCTCTAACTATGATTCTCCATGTGGAATCTCTTTCTCTCACACAAACACAAAACTTTGTCTCCCGGGGTCTCATTTCTCTCTACTATTCCCATGTGTGCCACTCGCACACCCCTCATACAGAGATGTCTTTCGCTCCTTAGATATGAGAACCTACGACTCTTCCTCTTCAATATCTCTTTCTCACACACAAACACAAACTCTGTCTCCCAGGGTCTCATATTTCTCCATTGTTCTCTTGTATGTCACTCACACACACCCTCTCTCCCTAGAGATATCTTGCGTTCCCTCGTATGTCTCTCTAGCTATCATTCTCGTCATGAAATATCTTTCTCTCTCGCAGACACAAAACTCCGTCTCTCTGGATCTCATTTCTCTCTGATATTTGTTCGTATGTGACTCACATGCACCCTCTCTCTATCTCTCTCACACCCACACACATAACCCAGCCTTCTGATCCACTCGACTCCTATCTCTAACACACACTAGCTAGCATCTTCATCTTCCTATTTATCTGTTTCTCCATCAACCTTCCTTCTCGCCCTCACTCTTGATTCCTATCACGCACACTACATATGTTTCTCTCTACATGCAGTCAAGTGCCCTCTCACACACATATATAAATTCACCCTTTGAACCACCCGACGGTCATCTCCAACACCCAAACTTGCGGATGTCCCTCTAGCTAGCATCTCCATCTCTATATTTATCTATAGTTTCTCCGTCAACATTTCTTTCTCGCACGGAGTATTTCTTCCTATCACCCACACTATATATGTCTCTCCATACATATGCATTTATAGGTTGTCTCTTTTGCACAATAGTTGCGCCTCACTCCCTCTGCTCGCCATAGATGCATGCTCCAGCCCACACCACTATCTCTTAAACACAAAAACACATGCTCAATTGTCGGGCCTTCTTCCCTACATTCTCACATGCATGCATATTGTCATACCGATCTGTCTCTCCCATGTCGTTGATCTTATGACTTATGTCTTCTTTCTTTTATCTCGATCATGCGCGCGCGCGCGCCACACACACACACACATCCCACGTATACATGTATACCTCTCACACATGCACATTCAAGGTCTCTATGTCTCCATACGTAGTTAATTACCCTCAATCCTAACGCCACATCGAATCGTTCTCCTCTTTTGTGCACATAACTTCCGCCGGGATGGGTAAAACACACACTCACACTTAACAATCTCCTTCTAGCTACCCACCCCGCCTCTCACTCTTCCCCTATATCCCCAAAACCAATAAGACCATCCCTTTGTTTAATTCCCGCCTACATGCACCATCGATATATAGTAGTCTTCCTTGGTGTCTCTCGAACAAACACGTTCTCTCGATGTCGACTCCTCTCACGCGCACACACCTTCTCTTCCCTCTCTACGGGCATTTTCTCTCTCGCACCCCATCGTTGGTGGCCTCTACCACACGCATCACCTCTCTATGATGAAGCCATGCACACTTAAATTACATCCTCCACAGAGGACCCCGCGACACACACACACGCACCCCCCCCCCACACACTAAGACTCCATCTCTCTCTCTCTCTCACACACACACACACAAACACACACGCACGCATGCATGCACGCGCCCCCCACACACACACTAAGACTCCATCTCTCTCTCTCTCACACACACAAACTAAGACTCCATCTCTCTCTCCTCTCTCTCACACACACACACTAAGACTCCATCTCACACACACATGCTCTAGGCGAAGCATTTGTTCCTACCACCCTTCATCCAACCTTACCCGTATGATAAACAATCACCTTTATATACTTGCATAACATGGACAAATTCCACTTTACTTTAGTAGTCAGCAAACTTATCATCTGTACCCTTATAGAAAATGAGTTGGCAGTGATGGTGTGCCTGCCATCTTGTAATACAGACCGTATGATCTATATCTGAGGATAGAAAGCAAACTATGATAATTTTACAAAAGATACCCGCACCTCTCTCCACATCTTTATCTCCCGCAACCTCATTGCTCAGCAATTAAAAAAGGAATAAGTCTCTGGAACAATCTAGCATGCATGGTGGCCGCTGCCGCCTGCCGGTGCCGTCCAACCCCATGCATCCGCCCATTCTGACCACCAGTCACCACCACGCTCCACTCCTCGCCTTATCTCTCATCTTTCATTTTTTCGATGACATTCTCGAGATACCAGTTTTCCGATAAAATTCTCGAGATATCATTAGTTTTTACACATGGGATTACTCCTTCATGGGTCAATCACAACAGATGTTTTGTAAAAAATGCATATTGATGTTCCCTGCAATGCACGAGAATCTTGCTTGTAATTATATAACGCAAATCATGAGCAGGAAGTGACATTTTTTTGACACAACCATGTTAACATGACCACGTAAATCACTAGCTAAAGTAAATACCATTATACTTATATCCCGATGCAAAAGGTTGAGTACTTGTCCGAAGAGTAGAGTCGCACACACGCACTCTCTCTCAGAATCTCTCTCTCACACACACCAGTTATGTGACACCCACTTAAGCAGACACGTATGTTACAATTTGTGCACCCGCGAGTACACGTGATGCTGCGCATTTATTTAAGCCGGAAGGCGAACCCAAACAGTAGCTGCATTCATTCCCCTCCCGCCGCCTCTTCTTTGGTCGCCGTCGCCCGGTAGCCATGGGTCGGCCGAAGGTACCAACATACGCCATACTCCCGCCGGAGCGGCGCTTTAATATGGAAATTTTAGTGGTCTTGCATGCATCTTTTTGTGCTAGCATTCCTATATAAGGGTTGACCGGTCGCTTCCCTTGGACGTGCTCGGGCGATGGAAGAGGAAGGAGAAGGGAAGCGGGCTGTGGAGTAACGTTTTTTTACCACAATTTCTTAGGAAACTGAGTGCAATAATTGAGTAGTTTTGCAAACTACCAGTACTACACCTGAAACGGTTCAAAACCTATACTCCCTTGCCAGCGTGCGATTCTTGCGTGAAATGGTCAGCGTCGCCCTGGAGCATCAGTGCCGCATTAATGCCCAGCCAGAGCGAGGCGACCTCTCACTGGCGCTGGCTTTGAAGTGGCGCAACGGCCGAGAGAGTGCCGCTTCCCGGTGCACGCGACTGCTCCGCGTCGAGACTGGCCATAGGCCCTGTTTGGATCCATGGGTTAGAGTTAGTTTGAGCTAGTTGGGGCTCAAATAGCTCTAAAGTATCCAAGCATGAGGGTTTAAATTGGAGCAAGTTGCATCGAACCCACCAAAAAAAAATATCCCACCCAAGAGGTGCTAACTGGAGATAGTTCTCATTGGGACCACCGAAAAATCACTTTTCTCTCTCCATGAAGTGCATTTATTGTCAATCTAACCCTGTCACCCAAACACCTCTTTGGCTACAGTTAGTTCAGGGTTAGTCATGACTTAGTATAACCTCTAGCTAAGTTAGAGTATCAAACAGGAGCAGTATAGGACATGCAAGTTGCTCAAAGCATACAGGCAAATTCGTATGTGAAAGGATTTCTTTTTCTTTTTGAAAACGGAACGTGAAAGGAATTTTTTTTAGAATGCTCTTGGCATGTCGCTAACATGTGATAGTTAACCGACCTCAATAGATGGCAGAAAAGCCAGCTCGCTGCACTTTTATAGAGAAGAGGAGGGAGAAGCGATACGGGCTGCTAGATTACTAGAGATAGGTGTCGCACGGAAGCCAAGAAATATGGTGATAGCGTGGGTTAGCCATGTACTAGTATGATGTAACTACACTGGGCTGCCGTGTTTCGTACTCTTCCAGTCCACTGTGGAGATGATTGGTTAATTTTATATCGCTGAATAATATTAAATATTATGAGTGCTGACGCTCCACCACGAGGTTCCTTGCTCCTTCTCGGTCGTCCGTATCTATGTTCTTCCACTCTATTTTTTTACGTGAGTTTTGTTCATCCTTTTGCCAACACGCGAGACATCTAGCATCAAGGTGCACGTGTTATGCAAGGATCGTTCCATCTATATGAAGAACAGGTGGGACTGGAACTACGAGACGGACATGTACCCAGGAGTGGACGTACGAACCTGAGTAATGTAGCGCGGTAAGTGAAGTAGAAAGGCACAAATGGTATGAACATGTGTGGCATATAGGGTGTGTTTGGTTGCGTTCTCGTTTCACAGCATAGTTGTTCCCTCTTCATGCATGCTCAACTCAACACCCCTCTTCATGCATGCTCTCTTCATGCATGCTTCTAGTGTATTTGTGCTAAACTAGTGTGGACTCATGCACCCTCCATACACTCTACCAAACACCCAAAAGTAGGTCGAGAAGGGAACTCTTGGGCGTCATTTGTCTCTTACTACGTACTACCACTAAATGTTGTACGTGCAATGCACGGTGATGTTATGTAGTACGTGCCTAAGTACTCTACTACTACTATATTAGTTGGAGGCACATATTAACTTTTATATTTGTTTACGTGTATGCCCCGAGACCTTCCAACTAGACGTGTCTTTCTCTCCAGGTCGCACTTTGTATCGTTCATACCACTAAGTACTACTACGTGTGGTCTCCGACCCAGAAGTGGAAGAAGTGGAGACGCTCTACCACGCTGTTTTTTTACGCTGGGCTCTACCACGCTGTTCATGTCCCACTCCTTTCGCTGACGCGTGGGACATCCAGCACGTGCCGTGTTTGGCACCCTTCGTCGTAAGAGTTGAAACGCTAGCATTCATCAGAAATAAAAAATAATTATAAATCGGCAGTGATACTATTTTTTGCGAACCAATCAGCAGTGATACTATACCACGTGGTTTCCTTGCTCCTCGATATCGGAAAGAATACTTCCGTTCGCCAATATGTGGGACGTCGACCATCCTGGTCCACTTGCCATGCACACAGAACTCCAAGGGAGAGTCACCCAGGTCGTCGCGCCGCAGTAACAATGACTAATGAGCCATCAAATCACAGGCCCACTTCCCACTTTGAAGTTGCTCGGATGAAGGAACCATCATGACTTCGTTGAATTCCGCTTCTTGAAGAAAACTACTGTACCAGCAGTACTACTAGCTACAGTAGTTACTCCAACAGAGGCCTCCTTTCATTCTTAGGATAGGAATATGAAAATCATAGGAAGTGAGATGACATGCATCTCAATTCCTATAGAGAAAGAGATGCCATTTGATGCTTAGGATAGGAATTTTTCCATTTAGTCTAGGCTAATGTACTAGTAATTTGCTCTAAAAACTACAATAGTAACTAGTAGTATTGGTACATGCTCATACTCAGACACAGACACACACACACTAACTACTAGTACTACTACTACTCAGATGCTGGCCAGACGCCGTCGTTCTCCTTCCCGGCTTTGTCGGCGACATCCCACCGTGCTTGGATCTCCGCCGACCTCTCCGCAGCAGCGTGTGCGTCCTTTTCTTTCTTGCGGCGGCGGGCCACTCTTTTCTTGAGTGCTTTCTGACTTTTCCACTCCCTCTGTGTGGCTTTGGCCGCCTCTTGCTCTACCGCCCATTCGGCCTTGGCATCTTCAAATTCCTCCCACATAGTTGTGAGGTTGCGAGCGGCAATGAACTCGGCACGGCAGGATGCCATCGCTTCCCAACCATTTTGTGTGCGGTTGTGGGCGGCGAGGAACTCGGCGCGGCGGGATGCCATCGCTGCCTTACCGGTTAGTGTGCGGCGTGATGGCATGAACGACACTTGGTAAGAGCTCTGGGGTGGAGTGGCCGGAAAACCGTATAGCGCATTGGTTTGTCAAGAGCTCAAGGACAGAAGACGAAGCAAATTTGAATTCCCCTTCAATCCTGGTCATTTATTACCGAGTAAAATGCATTGGCGGTCATCGAACTTGTCTTGATAGCTCACTTTGATCATTGTATACGAGATATGGTGATTATACGGTCACTGGCTCAGCGTATAGCTCTGTATTTGTCTGTTTGACTAGTCAAACAGTCTGCATGTGCCTCATCAGCTTGTGTTCTTTATCTATCTACGCGGGCCTACGTGTCAATGGAGAAAGAAATACTATAAAAACCAAAATTATGCGTATGTGGGGAATCAAACCACGGACTCGTCGCTGCAACGCACCCTCGTCAGCCAAATGAAAATGAAATACTTCACGTCAGACACTCACGCTCACGCTGTCAAAGCATGCTAAAGCATGCACGTCGCCCTCTAAATCAAAGTCCTTCTCATGGCGCAACACAAACGGCGAGCCCATCACCTGCACGCCCCGGCGGTGCCTGACATTACTGTTTAGACGTTTGATGGAGGCCTACGCGAACGCCGAGCATGTATTCACCTGGCTCAACACCAACGGTCATACTCGGACCGCCTTGCTCATGTATATCGTCCATCACAATGACAGTCTATAAAACAGCCTAAGCTAGAGAGGGTACTATGGTAGTATGGTACAGAGTATGTACTATCGTGAGCGACCGATCTTAGTGCCACTACACACCGAAACCCCTTCCATCGCTAGCACGCGCTTCCCGCCTGAAACGGTCACCGTCTCTACAGAATGTCAATGCCGCATTCACCGGACTTAACTGCAGGTGCAATTGGTGTGTCACTGACATGCGAGCCAGATGCCCGTTGGGCCCACATGTCAGTAACCCAAATGCATCTGCAGTTAATTCACTGAAGCAGCGTCGCATTCACGCCCGACGAACCTACTCCGGCGCCAGTTGTCCATCCGTGTGCCACGGCTCATTGCCATTCGCCCGCCATATTAACTTGAGCCCCAGCTCCCAGCCATAGCCAAAGACCCACACTTATTCTCCTCCGGTCCCTTCCTTCTATCGCCACCACTTCAACCATGGCCTCTTGGCGCTCCGAAGCTCTCTTGGACGTACTGTCGTAGGAGCAGATGAGGGACATCGGCGGCTCCTCCCCGGGCGCGCTCCAAAGCTCTCTTCGACGTACTATCATAGGAGCAAATGAAGGAGATTGCCGGCACCCCCCCCCCCCGGCCGCCCTCCGCCGCGACGACCATGAAGCCGGCGCGCGTGCGTGGGCGCAGCCGGCAGCAAGGAAGAGTAGTACACGGTAGGTCGCTGCCGCTCTGGTCCTGGGAAGGCCACCTCTACCCCACTCAGTCGACGCCAAGCTTGGTGGGGTAAACATCGGCGGAGGATTAGCCGCTTGATGGCGACGTGGAGGCGGAAATCTTCAGAACCTTGTGCTCCGGAGGAGGAGGTTATCGAGGCGGATGAGGCGGAGGCAAAGGCAATGGCCGGCTTTCTCGGGTTCATGGCCGGACATGGTGGTCGGGCGCCAGCGATCATTTAGATTAGGTTTACAGTAGGTTTTAGTATGGTTTGTGCGAAATATGTAATTAATTTCATCCAGTTTGTAGGAAAAGTTTTTGAAATTTAATGAATTTCATATGGTTAATTTGAAATTTGCTTTGTTTGCACGAATTTCGTCCAGTTAGTTCATATAGTTGTCGAAAGGTATGCGGGCAGCATCGGATGGCATCCATCACTATCCTCGGACAGATGCCGGTTGTGACGCCCTCGATTCAATCGTACACTAATCATACACGCAAATGTGTACGATCAAGATCAAGAACTCATGGGAAGATATCACAACACAACTCTAGACACAAATTAAAATAATACAAGCTTTATATTACACGCCAGGGGCGTCGAGGGCTCGAATACATAAGCTCGAATACACAAGAGTTAGTGGAAGCAACAATATCTGAGTACAGACATAGGTTAGACAAGTATGCCTTAAGAAGGCTAGCACAAAAGCAACATCGATCGAAAAGAAAAGGCCTCCTGCCTGGGAGCCTCCTAACTACTCCTGGTCGTCGACAGTCTCCACGTAGTAGTAGGCATCGGTGGTAGCATCTGGCTCCTGGGCTCCGACATCTGGTTGCATCAACCGGAAAGAAGAAGAAAGGGAGAAAGGGGGAGCAAAGCAACCGTGAGTACTCATCCAAAGTACTCGCAAGCAAGGATCTACACTACATATGCAACATTATCAAAGAAAGGCTGTATATGTGGACTGGGCTGCAGAAATGCCAGAATAGAGAGAAGGCCTAGTCCTATCGAAGACTAGCATCTTCAAGCATCTTGCAGCATCAGAAGAGATAAGAGTAGCATAAAGTAAAGTAGTAGTAGTGTTGTCAACCTCGGCCGGAGATCCTTTCTCGACTCTCTGCGAGAAAGCAATCCCAAAGCCATACTATCCAGTTATCATCACAATCCATTCCTCATCACAAGTATCCAGTTCTAGTTGTATCGATCGGGATACAACTCCAACTGTCCGTTACCATAGGACAGGCTATCGATAGATGTTTTCTTCCCTCCAGGGGTGCACCAACTTACCCACCATGCTCGATTAACTCCGACCGGACACACTTTCCTGGGTCATGCCCGGCCTCGGCCAAACAATACGCCGCAACCCGACCTAGGCTTAATAGAGAGGTCAGCACACCAGACTAAACCTATGCCCCCAGGGGTCATGGGCCATCTCCCTGGGAACTCCTGCACGTTGCGTACGCGGCCGGTGAGCAGACCTAGCTACCTCCTTCAACAAGGAAGGTGCTTACACAGTCCAACCTGGCGCGCGCCACTCAGTCGCTGACGTCTAATAAGCTTCGGCTAATGCATACGATGCAGAACGCCCATACTATGCCCACGTGATGGTTAGTGCTATCAGGCCAGAGGCCCCTCGGATCAAATACCAAATTGTAGTGGATTAGGAACGCGTGTTAATAAGCAAAGACTCACGAAAGATGTGACCCCGTCGCCCCGTCTCAAGGACTTGCGGCAAGGGCTAGGAATGCCCGACCACGCCTCGTAATTATCTCGCGGGCACCTTCCAGGTCGACCCGACTCCACATGACTCGCAATTATGCTCGCACGGGTACCCCTCAGGGTCAACCCGTCTTTAGTAACATGGTTCAGTGTAAAGTCATAGTAACCATAGTAACCGTGTGTCCAAACATCAAGGGGAAAACCCGAGGAATCACCCCCGGTGAATTCCACTCGATGTAATCATCAAGGTGAACGTAAGAGGGACCACCCTCGAGGTTCACACTTGAGGGGTTGTACGACAGAGTCGTATCGGAAGTGGTTAAGGCGGAATCACCCTCGATGACCACGACCGAATAACTACACTAAGGGGAAGTGATGTGCGGTGTCGGGGCCTGGTCTTTGATCCTGTTGATCAGGTCTTCAATGATGAAGCAGGGGCAACAAGGACAAGGTGGGGATCACTGGTGGATCACTAAGCAACCTATACTAAGCAGTTTAGGTTAAGCAGGTAGGTAAGAATGAGCAGGTTACAAAAGCAGGCTATGCAACAGAATAGCAGCAAACAATAACAGTAGCAAAATCTAATGCAAGCATGAGAGAATGGAATGGGAGATATCGGGATGATCAAAGGGGGGGCTTGCCTGGTTGCTCTGGCAAGGAGGGGTCGTCGTCGACGTAGTCGATCACAGGGCGACATTGGTCTCGGGGTCTACCGGAGAGAAGAGGGGGACAAAACAGTAAATATAAAGCAAACATAGCATCACAAAGCATAACGTGGAAATATGATGTGTCGGGTGTGACCTAATGTATGGCTACACGATATAGGTGAAGGGGAAATTCAACCGGGAATGTATTCCCGATTCCGGACCTGTGTCAGACAGATGACCGGAGGGGAAATGTTCCATGTTCAGATAGTAAGAGGCATCTGACAGGTAAACGGATCTCGTATTCGGATTCGTCTCGTCGTTCCGAGCAACTTTCATGTAGAAAACATTTTCATCTGACTTACGGATTAGTTTATATGATTTTTCAAAGATTAAACCATTCTCAAGATTTTCTTTAATTATTAAATTCGAATTAAAAACAATGAAATACTTTTGTTATCTAGTGCTATTCTAGCCACAGTGTATGGCAGCGGGGCCAGTGACCGGTCAACACATGAATAGTAGAAATGGGCCCCACATGTCATAGGCTAGACCTAAACAAATACATAAATACTAACCTAATTAATGGGGTCCACATGTCATCTGCTAGTAGCTAACCAAGCTACTACTTAAGCCTAAACTAATTGAACAGAGGGCCGGCCTCACACACAAAACACACACGCACGCACGCATAGCACACCAACCACGACCATGGTCAGAGGCACAAGCGGTGCCTCACGTAGCTAGGCATGTAAGCATGCAGAGCATATGGCCACGGCCAGCAGCATCACTCGAGAACAGGGGAGGCAGCAAGCGGCTGGGGCAGTTGGGAAAGCGCGCAGTAAAGAGCAGCAGCGACAAGCCTCAGAGAGCAGTAACGGCAGCAGCAAATAGCAGCATCTGCATAGACGGTAGCAGGCAGAGCAGCACAGCAGTTGTAGAACGCAGCGGCAGGAAGCAGCAGCGACTGGCTGTGAGCGTGCGTGGCGCACAGGGAGCGAGGGGCCAAGGGAGCAGGAGGCAAGCGGGGGTGCGGCAGGAAGCTACGGCGGATGCGGGCGCGGTCGGGCGGCCGAGCGCGTGCCCGTGGGCGCGGCCAAGGCGCGCAATGGGCGGCCAGGACGCAAGGCGCGGGCGCAGTGAGCGTGCCACGGTCATGGTGGCCGCTACCATCGGTCGGCACTTGGGCGGCGCAATAGAGCGACGAACAGAGGGGGAAAACGAGGGGAATGGGGGTGGCGCTCACAGGGGAGGCGGAGGACGCGTCCGGCGGGGCGGAGGAGCTCCGATGAGGTAGATCGAGCGCGGGGCGGCGGCGTCCATTGGCGAGGTAGATGCGTCGATCCCGACGGCGTAGTGCGGCTCCGGTCGAATGGATCCCCGCAGATGATGCAGCAGACGACGATGGTCCTCTTCGGCGCGGTGTCATAGGTCGGGGAGGGAGGTGGCCACGGCAACAAGGTCATCCATGGTGGGCGGAGCTTCGGTCGGTGCGTGTGGGAGAGGGAAACGGCAAGAGGGAGGGGGAATGAAAGCTACGTTTCGATCGAGGGGTCACGGGATCATCTTGTAGGCGGCTAGGGGCGTCGGATGGCCGCCACGCACGCCAAGGCACGGCCATGGTCGTGGATGCATGCCAAGATCTCCCATGAACAGGAGGAAGGAGAGTGGTGGCTGGGCTGGGTACTTTTCCTAGTGGGCCAAAATGTACAGGGTCATTCCTCCTCTCTTTCTTTTTATAAAATTGCTACTCTTTCCTATTTAGTTTAGATAGCAATTGATTTTTGTTGGAGCTCAAACTTTGCACAAAAATACTATGCAATATTCTAGGGATGCACAAAAGTTTTTCAGGAATTTGCAAAGGTTTAAAATTTTGTTTATTTTGGAAAGGCCAAATTAAATACCTTTGGGCCACTTATTGAAATCCTAAGAATTTATTTGTGAGACAAATTAAGTTGGTTTCAACATGACAATGATCAGGAAAATTGTATAGAACTTATTCGAACATTTTAGTTTTATAGCTTGAGGAGAAATAATTTTGACTTGTCTTTTAAGTTGGAAATTTGAGTTCGGTTTGGGACAAAGTAATGATTAGCAAAATTCAATTATGATGATGTGGCACCATTAATAGGAGTTTACTGTAGCATGACACCCGGGGTGTTACAAATCTCCTCCACTACAAGAAAACTCGTCCCGAGATTTAAGAGGTGAAGTAAGGGGAAAGTTCTGGTTACGGAATTCTAACGGATCCTCTCGTTCTTGGTTGCCCTTCTTGAAGAAGTTGATCCCATACGTTGATGTCTTCATGTCGCTGCATCAGGGCATCATGATGAAGTTGTCGTTCTTCCTTCTGGAACTTCATCGTACTTACGGAAAAGATAAGGGGGAAAACTTAGGAAGGACAGAGCTCGACACATGTTAGGTACATGGGGGCTATCTTAGTGAAAGAGGCATGGAAGCATCTCTCGAGCTAAAATCCAAGAAAGGCAACAAGAGCAAAGTAAGAAGGTGCAGTAAGAAGCTTCAAGCGGATATGCAATCGTTCGTTGCCTGGAACAGAGTGTGAAAGGGATCTAGAGCAACAGGAAAATGACAATGCATCAGATACCAAATTAGATCTATAAGAAGGTGGCTCGTGAATTACCTATGAAGCCCAGCGTGAGGAATAACACTGGGAACGGGGTGTACAGGAGAGTCAGGTTTCGATCCTGGGACCTGTGGGTTATGGGCCCACCATGTGCGTTACAAGTAGGAAGGGCACTTACAACTTGCACGGTCATGATAGCAAGGCATGTCAGAGGATAGCTTGCCAGCTATGTCGACAACAATGTCAGTACCAAGGGCGAGGGACGAAGAGAACAATTTCCTGCTCGTTGAAACGAGGCGGACCAATAGGCAAAGTTCGTGTCTATTGGTGATACTGAAATGTCAGCAACATTAGTAATAGGGTCTCACTGACAAGGTTGTACATCGGGGTGTTTTATAAGGAGGGATTTATTTCTGCTTATATCATATAGATCACAAAAAAGGTTAAACAAACCAATGGATAGGAAAAAATATGATTATCAGATCAAACAGTCCAATGGAAAGGAAGATGTGTTTATACATAAGAGTTGGGAGTATATCCTTCCCAAGGAAAAGCAGAGCAGGATATACATGATAGGACAGCAAGTATAAAGGCATTTAGATAATGGGGCAAGGGAAGAATCATGATATTACCCATACAACGGTGTGAGGGTAATTGAACGAGAAACATTTTGTATTATGCTTCCGATGTTCTTGTTGCTATTCGGAATACCATAGTCATGCTTCGATGCAACAATGATATGGTGTCAAGTAAAGATTGGGTTCGAAGATCTCAAGAGAGACCGAGAAACAATTCCAAGATTATCTCAGAACGTAAGGAATAACGAAGCACAACCAGGCCTGTGTTGGCAGAAAGTCAAGATGTCATCGATGATATCACAAATCATCAAGGGGCAGGGATGGTATTTCTAGACATGAATTCAATTGACATCTTTGAAGAAGCCAAAGTGTTGATGGTGATCATGAAAAAATTTGTCGGGAGACTCTATGAAGATGCCATCAAGCAGAAAAGGAAGGATGAAGTGAAAGGCTATGAGACCCACGGATTCGACACAAGCTCAAGTCAAGCTTGTCGTTCGAGGTGAAATAATAAGATGAGGAAGATCGATGTAAGCTTAGCTCATCGTCGGAAGTTGCTCCGGGCATAAGGACTAGGTAGCATAGTTAAAAGTTGACATGATAAAAATATAGCCGATCAGGCTAGGAATGATGTGATGGGGTATGAAACTTCCCAGTAACAAGTACTAGGGGTAATACCAGAAGGTAAATCAGAGTAGAGGTTGGATGGGGGAATGATTTGCAGAGGATAAGTATTTTAACTTATCCAGAAAATGGAATCAAGGAGGAAATATGGTCGGAACCACGATTGCAAAGGATCAATTCATAGATATAAGATGAACTTGTACCATGGAAATAATTATTTTTATGAGCAGCTTTCATGATGAGTTCGAAATCAGGTCCATGGGCATGAACACAAAGGTTCAAGGTCGAATCCCACTTCTCCAATGCATAATCTTTCATTCACTGCTCGCTTTTGATGAAGTTACAAAGTTGATAGTTTTATCTGGCAAAACACCAGAGGAGTATGACTCATGAAAACGCTCGGGTTCACAAGGATTATGGAAGGCATAGGTTCAACCCATCAGGGTATCGTGGAAACATATACCACAAGCTCAATAGTAAATACCACCAGCTCGAAAGCAGAGCATGGTTGAGAAAGCAGAGGATACAATATACCAAAGGCATTATGTGTCAGGGGAAAACTCACGAGAATTTAGAATGAGAAGGACATAGTCAAATAGTAATGCAACAAAGGATTTGTTAGTCCACAATGATCTGATACGATTATCGGTACTCAACCAGAGGAAGAAAGAATGCAAAGGCATCAGATTATAGATATATCTGGATAACTTCAAAGCTTAAATACAAAGGGATTACGATTATCAAATCAAAAGATCGAAAGCAGAGGCTCTGATCAAAAGATAATTGAGTTGAATCGATATAGACCCGACTCCAAATCACTCGCAATTATGCTCGCGCGGGTACCCCTCAGGGTCGACCCGTCTTTAGTAACATGGTTCAGTGTAAATTCATAGTAACCATAGTAACCGTGTGTGCAAACATCAAGGGAAAAACCCGAGGAATCACCCCCGGTGAATTCCACTCGATGTAATCATCAAGGTGAACGTAAGAGGGACCACCCTCGAGGTTCACACTTGAGGGGTTGTACGACAGAGTCGTATAGGAAGTGGTTAAGTCGGAATCACCCTCGATGACCACGACCGAATAACTACACTAGCAGGTTAACATCAGAAGTGCTGATGAGGCCTCACCCTCGGCTATCAGGACCCTGATTCCAAGTCACGTCGATCTAGCCGGTAACACCTCATATCACATTGCGGCCTCACACACGGTATCCCCACGGGTGTCGCCTTACCATGGCCCGGGACCGTTTGTGCCTTTTGGCTCACGTATATGATAGTGTCGCTAGCATCCATATGACGGAGAACCCGGGCCGACATGGCTAGTCATGAACCCAAAGCGGCACTAACCCATGGGGACAGGCATACATGAATCACATCGAGCATGTCGGTCATCAACGTGTGAATCCGGGCTGTAGCACTGGGCTAACAGGACTCTGGTAACCCGGGCTGTAGCAGGCTAGGCAGGACTCCGGATGTCACCGCATGACATTTCCCCGAAAGGACAGACACAGGAACAAAGTGAAACACATGTCGGCCAGTCAAGTGTGCAGAGCAGTAGTGTTGGGCTAGCAGGACTCCGGTGAACCGGGCTGTAGCGGACTACTATTGCTCAGGAAGCACTAGACTACATTTCCCCATGTGAGAGGCTACCAAGGATAAACAACTAGATTGTTGGATCCCACTCATACCAAGCATTTCAATCATACACACAATATGCCCGATATGAGTACATACAACATGGCATCACAACAAAACTCTACAACTCAAGTACTTTATTTAAAAAGGCTCTGAGGAGCCATACATAACATATTCATACAGGTAGGGGTCACACAACCCGACACTCGAGTCATACAATCATACAAGCACATGCGGAAGCAACCTAGTCTGAGTACATACACTAGAAAGGAAAAAGGCTTGAAGAAGCCTATTTATCTATAGAGGGCCCTTGCAAGGCTTGGACCACCACCTGGGTGGCTAGTCACTCGTCGACATCAAGGTCTACGTAGAACCCATCGTAGGGGGCGGTGTTGTCGTCTGAAAACAGTAATTAAGCAAACATGAGTACAAAGGTACTCAGCAAGTCTTACATCAAAACCTACTATACATGCTCATTCTGAAGAAGGTGGTGGAGTTATTGCAGCAAGCCAGCTTTGACTCTTGGCTAAGCTATCCTACGAGACTCCACTAGTAAAATAGTTTTCGCACACGAGTCCACTAATCACCAACACAATATGTCGGATTCGTGGGTTCCGGCAGACCCTTAAGGTTCAAACACTGGGGTGCGCGCGGAGATCACGCCTTCAACCTCACCGTCTCGCAAAGATCTAAACTACTGAAAGAACTGCACAAGAGACACAAGATTTATACTGGTTCGGGCCAGCGTTGTGGTGTAATACCCTACTCCAGTGTGTGGTTTGTGGATTGCCTCTTGGGGCTGGAGATGATGAACAATACAAGGAAGAACAGCCTCGCGAGGGTCTGTTCTTGGCTGGGGCGATGAACTACTAGGTGGAGTTCAGTCGCCTTTCTCTCTCTCTCTCACCGATGAGATGATCCTCTCTCACCGTCTGCCCGACCGAACCCCTTGCTATGTGGGTTGCTAGTCCAATTTATAGAGGCCCTGGTCCTCTTCCCAAATATTGAGCGGGAAGGGAGCCAACAATGGCGGGCTAATTTGAAGGGGGACAGCGAGTACACTTGTCCTGACAAAAGCAGTCTTTGCCTGCCAAAGGCTCTGGTGATGACGCCGTGCTGGGCTCCATGGTGACCTCCATCTCGTAGTCCTCCTGGTCCTGGTCTCGTTGCACCGAAATGGCAACCTTTGCCCGATGCCTCGGTACTCCGCGGCTGCGCTTGTCCCCTTTGCACCAAAGAGGAAAGAAGGACGCTGGCGCGCTGGCACCCGCCTGGCACCCTGAGTCGTCATGGCTCACGTCATGGGAACCTCGTGAGGTACCCCGCCTTGATATCTCCGCCTCCTCACGAGCCAGCCTGATGAGGCTGCGCCTGAGGAAGCGCCGTGTCGTCCGCCTCGCGAGGCTAGGCCCCTCGCGAGGGTCTTGGGCCTTGTGTTGATGAAGATGGGCCGTGTTGGGCCCCCACTCGAGCCACGCTGCAGGCCGCAGGCAGGCAAGTCTGGGGACCCCCGTTCCCAGAACGCCGACAGTAGCCCCCGGGCCCAAGGCGCGCCTGGACTTGGCCGTGCCGAGAGGCGAAAGGGCAAGGGCGAAGCGCCGCGGGCCCTAACAGCCTGCGGCCTTGGGCGCTGCGTGGCAGTCGATGGGACGTGGGCGGCACTGTTCCCCCCACGCCTCCTTATTATGCGCCTTGCTAGGTGGACTTGGGGTTGCACACAGCCGCTCCCCTTCCTGCTGCTCGAGCGTCCCCTGTTCTTCCTTCCTTCGACGCCGGCTCCCGCCTTCAATCCGATCTTGAATCTTCCCCCTCCTTCCCATCACCATGACTCCGACGAGGAAGGAGAGAGGGGAGAAACCCATGCCTTCGTCTTGTGCGCCGCCATCGGTGGCCCCCGTCGTCGGCCAGTCGACTGTACTCAACCAAGAGTGCCTAGGCAGGGACAGCTTGGCTCTGGCCACCGTCTTCAACGAGTGCGGGAGGACGACGGCCTGGCCCGCGTCCCTCTTCTCCATTGGCGGGATAGCAACCGAGGTCCCGTGTTTTACTGACGCCTTGTGGGCGGGTCTGGTTCTCCCCTTCTCCGATTTCTTCAATGCCGTGCTCTCCCATTATCAGATCCGCTTGATGCATTTAAGCCCTGAGTCCATCACCCTCCTTTCGGTCTTCGCCTTCATTTGCGAAGCCATGGTGGGCATCCCTCCTTCGGTTGCCTTGCTGCGCCACTTCTTCTCGCTGCGACTTGTCG
This sequence comes from Triticum urartu, assembly GCF_003073215.2. NCBI lineage: Eukaryota > Viridiplantae > Streptophyta > Magnoliopsida > Poales > Poaceae > Triticum > Triticum urartu. The sequence goes on from NC_053024.1 coordinate 102,567,506, forward strand.
ACCCCTCCCAACGCTGGGCGTGCGTGAGCTTTGCTGCCGAGCCTGAGACCAAGGCCTCTGGGATTGATTTCAAACTCCCCCAGCCTGCGGTTGGGTTCCGCGAGCGGTGGTTGTACGTGGACGCGGGGGTGCCCAGCCCCCTGCTATCGGAGCCGACCTCGCCTGCTGTCCCTAATTCGGGTTGGGGCCAGGAGACGCTTAAGAACCCCCGGCTCATCTTCGTCTGGACTCGCTTCGCGCTCCTGAGGAAGCTCGACGTGACAGCGCCCAAAGTGGTGAAGGAGTTTCTGTTGTACCGTGTCGCTCCCCTGCAACGCCACTCTCGCCGGATGTGGGCCTTCCGTGGGCGAGAGGATGACATGAGGCTCCAGGAAGAAGACCTGGCTCCTGCGGTGTTGAAGTCGACGCTCTTGACCTTGGCCGGGGACCTCAACCCCGGCAACATCCGGCAGGGAGGGGCCTTGCTGTATCTCTGCCAGAGCAGGGCTGACTTCGGGAAGCAGATTCCCATCTTCGATGAGTGGGGGCTGCGCCCCGCCGGCCTCCAAGGACCTCGCGTGAACCCTGTAGTGGTGACTCCCCTCCCAATCGGCCAAGGCGACTCCTCCTCAAGTGGCGGAGCAGGGAGGCAGGAGGCGCCTGAGGCTGAGGGAGCTCCTGAGGAGGTGGCAGCGCCGGGTGCCGCTCGCGAGGGGACATCTCCTGAGCAGGTGGCAGCGCCGGGTGCCGCTCGCGAGGGGACAGCTCCTGAGGCCCGTACCGCTGCGGCTGAAGGTGGCAGGCAGCCGCTCCCAGCGCCCGGGGCTGAGGCCTCGGAGGCCCCAGCTGCGCCTTCTGGCGAGGTGATGGAGGGCACGCGCCAGGCGGGCGCTCTCGACGCGGACCGTTCTGATGCTTCGTCCTCGCGGCAGGTTGATCCTTGCGCTCTTCTCTTGGGCCGCTTCCGCGTGGACTTTGAGGCCCTCCAGAGGAAGAGGGAGGCCCTGGGTGATGACTCCCCTTGTCGCGTGCTGAAGCGCAGGAAGTACTTCGCCACTGACGAGTAAGTCTTTTTCCTTTCTGGCTCCTGATCCTCTTGTTGCTTTCGCTGATCCTTGCTCTGCAGGCCCCTTCCGACTGAGATCACGGAAGTCGCCGAGGTACCGCCTCCCTTAGCTCCGCCTCCTCTGCCATCCTCAAGTGCTCCGAGCAGCTCTGCCCTCGTGGTGAGGGCGTCTGATGGGGCAGATCATCCCGAGGTGCGCCACGGCCCTTCATTCCCCGCGCTTCTCCTTCGCGGGCCTTCTCAGGGGATAGCCAGTCTGTCAGGTGCCTCCCGTCTGGTCTTGGACTGCGCCAGTCTGTCAAGAGTGCAATGACATGTTCAACAACTTGTAAGACATGCATCAGGAGAATTCAAGTAACCATAAGGACAGGTTACAGATATCAACATAAATAAAGTGGGCACCAACCCAACTCAATCATGTCAAGTCTTTTGACTTGACCCGAGTAGTTCTTCCCACTTATCCAAACACTCACACTGGTTTGAAAACATGTGGACGTAGTTTAAGCAGCACCACCCAACTGTCCTTGATCGTGGACATGGCTATTCGAATAGTTTTACACTCTGCAGAGGTTGCACACTTTACCCGCAAGATCCGGGGAACTTCCGTGTCATCCACGACCCGCGGTACCTCAAGTACCCGGGGTAAGCACCCGATCACTATCTTTCCCTAGATGATACTAACAAGGAGTCCACTCGTTGTTCCGTATCCTCACGATGTACATCATACGTGGCTCACTCGAGATCATAACATCCGAGAGGGGACACAACGGTGTATCCGGTGCCTTGTGAAAACAGTCATGGCCGCCCTACCTGGCACGACCCCGTCCCGAGAGAGAGCACCAACTCTCCCCCGTCACTAGTAATGTAGGCTCCAAGCTAGTATCGGCCTAGGTAATCAATAATTCCCTTTCCCATACAAAGGTAGAGTGGTTGCGCATGTAAGGTTGGGACAGTCGACAAATCTTAAATCTAATCCGTTTTTGAAAAACAACACACACACTTGCCTCGGTACACCGCTTCGCCATCAAGTGGTTACCCATCTCATTGTCTCCCTCGGGCATAAGTGGCACCCGACGGGGTTTTCGAAAAGTCCTTTGAAAGTACTTGCCTTCTTCACCATGCATTTACCCATCCCTTTTTGCGTAGCACTACTTTAGCATTCTATCTACTCCCATCGTCATAACCCTCATAAGGAGGTAGGGTCATGCACAATGCAAGTATCAACAAGGAGGAGATGAGGGCAACCCACCAAAGTGGCTCCCTTTTCATCATGATTCCGATGCAACAATAATAAAGCGCCATATGGAATGCATAAAAAGGGTTTCATAGACATGGTCAAAGGGCTGCTTGCCTGTTTTAACAAAGTCTTCGAGGTCTTCAAATATCTCTGGTCCAACTCCGAGCATTTCGTCTACTTTGTCAACTATCGTCGAAAACAACCACAATAAGCAACACAACAAGGTAGAAAATATAAGTGCTCCAAAAATATTGATTTGACTTTTCTAGGACATCTCTGGTTATATGAAAAACAACCAGAGTGGTTTCATGGGAATTGGGTCAGTGGATAATCCTAATCATTTTGATATGATGGAATCAAGGGGTTTATGGATTTGCAAGAAGTGTACAGAAATATATTTTTGAAAAATGAGCAAAGGCACCCATTTAACAAAGGAGGATTTTAGAAGCATCTAGGAATTGGTTTCACTGGATTTGGTGTTGAAATGATTTTCCTATCAATTTGCAAGGTTGACAAATATGAAGAAATAGACCATTATTTGAGGTGATACAGAAAGTATTAATAAAAATGTTCATAAACTAAGTCATGAACTTAGAAACATCTAGGAATTTGAATCATGGCATTTGGATCAAATTTGAGCTCTCTGTGATTTTCTAAGGTTCATCACAGAAATGGAAAATGGGATTTTATTTAATTTGTGTGAGGCAAATTGTTCTAGAAAAATGGGCATGCTGCACCAACAGGTAGATCATGGTTTATGGAGTCACCAAAAATTTGAATCATTCAATTTGGAGTTAAAATGAATATTTGGGATATTTTACAAATTTCTGGAAAAAGAAAAAGACAAAGGAAGTGGAAGTTATACCTATACCGCGCACTGAGCGCAGCATAGTGTCGCAGTGTGTTGGGCCGGCCTAGTGGCTCGGCCACGCGGACGACGGGGCGACGTCGAAGGCGCCCAGGCGCGATGCGCCTTCGCTGCGGGGACGCGGGACAGGTTGAACCCGCCTCCACTTGCCAGCGTGGCCCGGGGCTGGGCCACTGATGAACGGGGCCCGCTTGCAGGGCCTTCGTCTTCGTCTTCCTCCCGCGCGCTCGCCTGGCCGAGGGAGCAGAGAACCCCGATGACGACTGCCGGCGCAATAGGGCATCTCCGGCAACGCTCTGGCTATGGATGAGCTCAGGAGGTTGTGCCGCATCCACCTAGGTGCTTTGCGCACGCCGACGAGGGTCGCAGCGACGACGGCTTGGACGGCTGCGGAGGAGGCCGTCAGCCATCTTTGGCCACGAGCGCGCAGCGTTCCCGGGGATGAACGACGGCGATGGAGGGCCTCGAGGTGATGGTATGGGGGTACTGGAGTGGTTAGGGAGAGAAGGGAGGCTCGGGATAGCCTGAATTTAGACGGAGCCCGACGGCGACGCTCCGGCCATTGCGGTGAACGGAAGGCACGGGGAGGGGTGTGGGTTTGCCCAGGGGTGCATGAGAGGGAGAGGGAGCCAAAGGAGTAGAGAGGGGGCTCGGGGGTGGCCTTAAATAGCCGACCCATAGCTCACCGTGGACGCGGCGCACGGGTGGCCGCGGCAACGGCTCGGGAGGCCAGGAGGGAGGGAGAGGAGCTGTCTACGGCGTTCGTGGGAGTCGCGTAGGGTGCCAGGAAGAGAGAGAGGGAGCGGGGCGAGGCCCTGGTGCTCTCGCGTGCGAGGCCGGGCATTGGCCGAGCTGGGCGGCCTTGGGCGCGCACCGCAGGAGGTGAGAGAGAGGGAGAGACGAGGGGGCCTGCACGGTGGCGTGTTGCGGACGTCGAGGCACCTCGACTGGCGCGAGGGGGAGGCTCGAGGTGGTCGGGAGACGCGGCGTCAACGGTCGGGAGAACGCTGACGTGCTCCAGAGCGCGCAAATGGCCGGCACCCGCGGCTTTTTCTCGCGTCCTCACGCGCCCACTTGTGTCTGGCAGCTGCAAGGGGGAGTAAACAATGTGGATATGGCATTGGATGCCCTAGGGATCCACTGGAGTGAGGAGGGAGGTTGAGAGAGAGGGAAATGGTGCTGTCCAGAGAGGGGAAAAGAGCTTTTCACCCCCATAATCATGGCTCCTCGGGCAGGGAAAGATGCAGGGGTTAGAGGAGGATCAGATGGTGTTGTGGGAGAAATATTAGCTCATGGAGATTAGTGGAAATGGCCAGAACATGCATTTTTAATTTCTGCCAGAAGGTGTTTGATGGTGGTTTGGGCAAGCATATGATTTACATTTGCCATGAGACTCCACAGGATGAAATTTCACATATAATTAGGACCTTCCACCAATTTTGAGCTCATTTGGGCAAAGTTGCCAATGCAACTTTTGTAAACCCTAGAAATCAGCAGAAATGGCTTTACCAAGATTTAGTCATGCAAATCTATTCTCCTTGATGCACCACTTTGTGTAGTGTCATCATTTGAGGATTTGAACATGTCCACAAAAATTTAGATCAAAAGGACACACTTGGCAACGTAGAGTTGTTCAAATTTGGTTCAGGACAGAAAGGGTTTTGGGGTACTTTGATCAAGATAAAATTCTCTCCAACTTGTGCCATTTGGTCTAGATGCATTATTACACCATTTGAGCATGTGCACCAAGTTTGAGAGCATTTGGACATGTTTGACCATGCAAAGTTGTTCAAACTTGAAAAAGGACAGAAGTGGTTTTGAGAGAGTTTCATGGGGTTATACTATTCTCCATGACATGGTACTTGGCAAGATCATCAAAAATGTCATATGTGACATGTTAGAATTTTCTTGTATTTTTATGAAAATATTTCCTGTAGAAATATTTCAAATCCTTGAAATGAGCAGAAATGGTTTTGGGAGGTTTTGTCCAATATTTTGATCATGACCATGTGTTGAAACTCTTATATATGGACAATATATGTCCACTGAGTTTTCCTGATTTTTCTCAAATATTTTTAAAGCATTAAAATAATTTTTCCCTATTAAAGACCATTTCTGGCCTTAAGAAAAAGCTTTTAAATAAAATAAGAAAATACTTTTTTAAAATTATATTTTTGTGGTTTCTGGGTGTCCTATATCTAATAGGAGTCAAATATATTTTTGGAAAGATTTTTACTACCCTTAATTAAGTACTTGTAGTGCAAATCTCAATTCAGGGGTTTTTGGAAGACTAAATTTAGAAAATACTTTTTGGCCAAATTATTTTTGTAAGAAAATTCTATAATGTAATATACACATGGCATGATCATTGGTTCAAGAGTTTGGAGCAAGGAGATGAAGTATAGGAGTTGGAGGATTTATTTGATTTTTGGAGCACTTCCAAACAGCAAACAAAAATCCAATCAAGCAAAGTCCAAAACACTCAAAAGTTTTTGTAAAACCACATTTTATCATGATTTATTAGCTTAAGTGTTGTGGCATGAAAATCAGGGTGTGACAGAGCGGCTGGAGACAAGGGAGCGCCTAGTGACGCAGGCGGAAGACGATGTCGCTGCGCGGGAAGCGCGTGTCCTGGAGGAGGTTTGTCGTCGGGTGGCGACGGCGCGCCAAGGCCTCGAGCGTGAGTTCGAGGGGAAGCTGGGGATGATCCGGGTCGAAGCCGAAGGCAGAACCGCAACCCTGAGGGCCCAACGGGACGAGGCGACGCGGTTGGCCGACGCCTCCCGGGCCGCCCTTGAGGCAGCGCAAAAGGAGTTGGCCGCCTCCCAAGCCGAGGTGCTCCGTCTTCGCCAGCGGATAGAAGAGGCTGAGGCCGTTGAGCGCCAGAACACCGACGAAATACGCCAGCGGCGACTCCTGGAGCACGCGCATGGCCCCATGCTCACCACACTCAGGGAGAGGGCTAACGTGGCCTTGGGAAACATCTGCGAGGCGTCCGTCGGCGAGCCACACACGATCAATTATGCCGGTAACCTCCAGTTCTTCACCGCCGTGGTGACGCAGCTGGAGGCACGGTCGGTCAGGGCCGACAGGTTGGTGGAGGAGAGGAGCCGCGCCTTGCTCAAGCGCGCCTTTTCCCGTGTCTTCAGCCATCTCCAGAACATGAATCCCCGCTTCGATTTTGACGCTGTCATCGCCCCAGTCTCCCAGGCCGTCCGAGATGACCTGGCGCGCTGGGTGGAGGATAACGTGGACGCCCTTGTCAGGGCCTTCGGTTCGGACGACAGCGACGCGGTCGTGGGTGCTGACAAGGACGGCGCGGCGAGCGGCCCTGACGCCGCCGGCAGCGACGCAGACGTCGATGGCGAGCTCGGCGACTCCGGCGAAGGCTCGGGAGGTGCTTCTGGGGATTCATTGGGGGATTGGTCCGACTGAGTGTGCATCGCTCCTGTCTTTTTCACCCTGCATGAATAGAACTCAGGCTTTCGACCTGGTGGCTTGTGAGAGCATTTTGGGAGGGGAAGCCCCTCATGTAAAAACCTATGTCCATCATATCAGTAGTAATCAAATTGCGCGCGCGCCTGACGGTGGGCTGGTTTACCTTTGCCCCACGCTGGCTCCGAGGTGACTTGCAGGAGGGCGCGACGCCTTGGGTGCTTTCTAGTTGGGTCCTTAGGATGTGAGATCGTCGCTGATGAGAAACTTCACAGGCATTGGCCTTCTCCACAGGCTCTGGGCCTTCTCCTGAGCGCAATGACTTCACAGGCACTCGCCTTGCTTCACAGGCTCCAGGACTTTTCCGAGCGCGAGAGCTTCACAGGCACTCGCCTTGCTTCACAGGCTCTGGGCCTTTTCCTCGAGCGCGAGAGCTTCACAGGCACTCGCCTTGCTTCACAGGCTCTGGGCCTTTTCCTCGAGCACGAGAGCTTCACAGGCACTCGCCTTGCTTCACAGGCTCCGGGCCTTTTCCAGGACGCGAGGGCTTCATAGGCACTCGCCTTGCTTCATAGGCTCTGGGCCGTTTCCAGAACGCGAGGGCTTCACAGGCACTCGCCTTGCTTCATAGGCTCTGGGCCTTTTTATGAGAAGACAACCTCCGCAAGCACCAGAAGGTTACCTCGCGAGGGAGTGACAGCGGCAGCCTGGGCTGCGCACGAGCCTGGCCTGACCCGACTCGCAAGGGGCTCGCGAGGGGAGGCAGCTGTGGCGAAGCGGTAACTAGAACGCGAGGAATAGCTCGAGCGAGAACAAGCACCCCTTCCCCGAACACACGCAAAGCTCAAATTCGAATCCAACTTAAATCCAGCGAGAGAAAGGCTACAGCCAAAGGGAAAGGCAACAAAAGGCAGACAAAAGGACGCGTCCGGCACCTAATCTAGTCTTGGACGTCTTCTCACCAGCGCGGAGCTAAGTGCTATCCACTGGGCGTGGGAGGGAGCCCCAGGGCCTGAGGCCGGCACCCCTAAGACTCCGGGGCGTGTACAACCCCACTCATTATTACGTGAGAGTGTCACGGGGCGGCGAGCTTCACAGGCACTGGGCCTTCTTCACAGGTACTGGCCTTGCTTCATATTGCCAGACAAGGGCCCCGCATTGCGCCACACTCTAGTGCCATCAGCAACGACCGGAACCCAGGACGCCGCCCGATGGGGTAGAGCGGTCGCCAGCGGTTCCCCCAACGACCACGGGTCCTCTGCCAGGGGCAGGCCCTGAGGCACCTCCCTAGCACAGGGCCTACCTCCTGAGAACGCCTTGCTCCGAACGCCGCGGTGGTGATGTCGGGTCCCGGCCCCTCTCCTGCAGCCCCCTGTGCCCTCCTCCCGAGGGGTAGGAGACTGTGGGAGTGGGGCAGCTGCTTGCCGCGGCGACCTGCACCTCCTGCGATCCATGGTTAGCGTATACCTGCCCCTGAAGAGTTAGCGGTGCCCGATAATCGTTGCCTCCAGCGTGGCCCGCGGGTTCGTCCCGGAGCTCCTGGAAGGGCTCAGCTTCCATTGCCTCGTCCCCCCAGCCTGGGCCGAGGAGCGACCCTTGTCCGTCCTCGTGAGGGTGTCCTTGGTCCATCATGAGGGGCATGTACTCTTCCATTGCCGTCATCCCGTGTGCCATGCCGTGACGCCCCGTGTGCCACGCGGTCCCACCTGTCACGCCCGCTGCGGGGTGGCAACGCGGCCGTCCTCTGGGGCCACGGGTCACGTCGAGTCCTTCTTCTTCACGGGCCGGCGGCGGGGGCAGCGCCGCCGCCGGTCCGGTGCTGACAGCCTCATTGGCGTCGGAGTTGCCTTGGGGCCAGCGGGTGCGCGCGGAGCCCCCGTGCGGGCCGCCATGGGCTTGAGACGGGAGCTGGGTGGAAAAGGGGTGAGCCCCCGAGGCGGCGAAGCCCAGGAGCTCGGCCACCCGCTCCAGTAGCACGTCATGGCCGCCCTCCAGCAGTCTGCACCGCAGCAGCTCTCGGGCCACCGTGAGCGCGGCCCTCGAGTTCGCCTGCTCCCGGCGGGCGTACGGTATCATTGTCGCGGCGTGATTGGAGGCCCTTGCTGCCGACCGAGCCTGCCGCGGCGTAAGAGTTGCCGAAGTCTGTCCGCGTCGCCCGCGGCCCGCAGCGCCCTGCGGACCGCGAGCTGCCTGGGGCGCGGGGTCGCCCGAGGCGAGCGGTTCCGCGCGTTTGGACCACGCAGCCCACGGGTCGGGGTTGCCCTCCTGGTCGCCGGGCATGGTGATGAAGGCGCGACGGGGCACGGAGCGGTGGAAGACGAATTCCAGCGCACCCCTACCTGGCGCGCCAAATGTCGGATTCGTGGGTTCCGGCAGACCCTTAAGGTTCGAACAGTGGGGTGCGCGCGGAGATCACGCCTTCAACCTCACCGTCTCGCAAAGATCTAAACTACTGAAAGAACTGCACAAGAGACACAAGATTTATACTGGTTCGGGCCACCGTTGCGGTGTAATACCCTACTCCAGTGTGTGGTTTGTGGATTGCCTCTTGGGGCTGGAGATGATGAACAATACAAGGAAGAACAGCCTCGCGAGGGTCTGTTCTTGGCTGGGGCGATGAACTGCTAGGTGGAGTTCAGTCGCCTTTCTCTCTCTCTCTCACTGATGAGATGATCCTCTCTCACCGTCCGCCCGACCGAACCCCTTGCTATGTGGGTGGCTAGTCCTATTTATAGAGGCCCTGGTCCTCTTCCCAAATATTGAGCGGGAAAGGAGCCAACAATGGCGGGCTAATTTGAAGGGGGACAGCGAGTACACTTGTCCTGACAAAAGCAGTCTTCGCCTGCCAAAGGCTCTGGTGATGACGCCGTGCTGGGCTCCATGGTGACCTCCGTCTCGTAGTCCTCCTGGTCCTGGTCTCATTGCACCGAAATGGTAACCTTTGCCCGATGCCTCGGTACTCCACGGCTGCGCTTGTCCCCTTTGCACCAAAGAGGAAAGAAGGACGCTGCCCGCTGGCACCCGCCTGGCGCCCTGAGTCGTCATGGCTCACGTCATGGGCACCTCGTGAGGTACCTCGCCTTGATATCTCCGCCTCCTCGCGAGCCAGCCTGATGAGGCTGTGCCTGAGGAAGCGCCGTGTCGTCCGCCTCGCGAGGCTTGGCCCCTCGCGAGGGTCTTGAGCCTTGTGTTGATGGAGATGGGCCGTGTTGGGCCCCCACTCGAGCCACGCTGCAGGCCGCAGGCAGGCAAGTCTGGGGACCCCTGTTCCCAGAACGCCGACACAATACTCCATCGGGGATCCTCCCTCGTCATCCTACGAGAGGGCCATCCTCGGTACTCACACTTATCTTGAGTCTTTTCGTAGTATCGATTAACTTGTCTATGAACTGTATAGGCAACCAAGTAGTCCTTTACCACGGACGCGGCTATTCGAATAGTTTTATACCCTGCAGGGGTGTACTTCATCACACATGTTTCCACCACTTAGCGTCTGCACAGGACATGTGCTCGGCAGACTTCAAGCGAAAACTGACGTGCGTGTAGACCACGACCTGACTAACCGCACAAGTCTCTAGTCCAGGTTTATCGCCTATTCAGGTTCCATCCGCAAGGACATCCGGCCGAGGTGTCCTCAATGGCCCCAAACGATGTGTGCAGGGTTCCCAAGACACCAAACGGGCGACTCGGTACACCGTGCCACGGTGTATCTACCGCATCATAGCCCACCCCTAGGGTCAGCGCTACGCACGGCCGCCAACACATAACCTACAAACACCAGAAACTAGTTGCATCTCCTGGACAGAGGACGAGAGGGGTCAGTAAGTCGAGCGGGGTCATATTTCAGGGCCCAATGTGTGGTAGTAGCTGAATCTTAAATCACGCATACAGATCTCAGTTCTTATGGACGGCCTCAATGAAACAACCCACCATGTACTCCTACATGGCCTCTCATCGATACCTTTACCAAAACATGTTCAACACATCCCTCACATTACCGACATAATCATTTCACTCTAGCCCATCACCCAGATGAACCAGACCTAACACAACTCTAAGCATAGCAGGCATAGCATGGTAGGAACACAAATATGGCTCAATCAACTCCTACACATGCTAGTGGGTTTCATCTAGTTACTGTGGCAATGACAGGTCATGCAAAGGAAGTGGGTTCAACTACCACAACACACAGCAGTTTGAATCGTGTTGTCTTAATGCAGTAAACAAGAGTAGAAGCGAGAACATGGGTTTGTATCGGAATTATCAATGGGTTGCTTGGCTGATGTAGTGGTAGTAGGGTACTGCCCTTTAGACGGATATTCGGGGTTATCCTCGGAGACAGAACCTACCACGAAAAACACACCGAACATAATCAACACATGACGATATGCAACAATATGATGCATGCTATGACATGGCAATATGAATGTGTCTTGGCCTAATGCAAGCTGAAACAGAAAGGAATGAACTCATTTGAATCAAAGATTCAAATGTTAGTTCATTTAACATAGCCATTTTAGTGCATTATCTTATTTTGCTTAAACAGCAAGGTTAACTTGTTCTGTCATGCATGAAACCATTAACAATGGATAGACTGAATTTTTCTAATCAAAATTCATATATAAATCTTTGCATTTGGAGTTACGGAATAATTTCTATGAATTTTTGAAGTTTGCAACAATTTCTGGAATTTTTTGTATAAAAATAAATCCAGAAATTAGTTATTGCGTCAGTAGTGCATCAGGGTGACGTCAGTGGTCAACGGGATGGTCCAGGTCAAACCTGACAGTGGGTCCCGCGTGTCAGTGCGATTAGTTTAACTAGATATTAGTTAATACTAATCCTAATAAGTCATCAGGGCTAGGCCCTACCTGTCATTGACCCAGGGGGGTCAAACTGGGCCCACCCGTGGTCAAACGGGGTCAGTGGGCTCAACTTGCCGGCATTTAGCCGCCGGCGAGGCCAAACGCGATGGTGCAGGTGCGGGTTTCACCTACAGGGCACCGTTCGAGGCGCCGTTGGGCTCTATGGATAGCTGGGAGCGAGCCACGGCGGTTGGTGCGGGTGGTTGGGCTCGAGGTCACCGGAAATGGCGCCGACGATGAGTTTGGCGGGGCCGGAGCTCGGGTGAGCTCGGACCCGTCGCTAGGAGGCAAGGCGAGGCACGGGCATGGTGCGTTGTGCTCCTGGGGATGTGGTGAAGTTAGTGGACTAAGTGGCGTGGCCGTGGCATGGCCGGAGCCTCGTCGACAACGAGCTCCGCGGCGGCGCGTGCGGGCGAACTCCGTGTTCTCGCTGTGGTGCACGAGAAGGAGAGCGGAGAGGATAGGGAGGTGGCTAAGCTCACGGCAGTTGCGACGGAGTTGACGGCGAGGTCGGAGACGAGCCGAAGCAAGCGGGGCGGCGGAGGCGATCTGGCAGGCAGGAGGTTGAAGACGAGCTCGGTGAAGACGCTCGGGGGCCTCCGGCGGGGCGTGGCTCGGTGGGACGGTCGAGGAGGGAGTGGCGGAGCTTCAGGACACGGTGGAGCGGCGCGTTGACGACGGCTGGCACGGTTACGGCGGTGGAACGGCGGCAGCTGCGTCGGCCATGGCGGAGGGGAGCGAGGGAGATAGGTAGGGGGAATGGACGTGTCCAGGGGGTTCGGTGCGCGATGTGGACGTCGTCCAGGCCAGCAGAGCAGCGAGGGGAGGAAGCAGGGCGGCGGGCAGCTGCGTGGCACGCGCTGGTGTCGGCGTCGAGCAGCTGCCTGCCTACCTGGCCAAGCCAAGCAGCTCGCTAGAGCGTTGGCTGGGCTGGGCCGGCAGGTGGGCCTGCTAGGCGGGCGCCAGGTAAGCTTTCTCTTCCTCTCTTTCCTGTTTGTTTTCTTTTTCTAATTTTCTGCAACTTTAGGGCTTTATTAAAAATACTTAGGCACTTGCTAAAATCCTGAAAATAATTGTGGGCTCTGTCGGGATTATTCCTAAGAGCCCTCACTTAAATCCAGAATTATTTGGGCAGTTAAAATATTTTATAGCATTTAAATGCCCAAATTCAAATACTTATGATTTAATTCAAAGAATCCAGAATGTCCTAGAAAAGAGTGCACCATTTTTGCCAGGGGTTTTAACCCAATCCAGAAATGATGAACATTTTGTGAAGGGCATTTTGGGTTCATTGAAAATAATTTTAGTAAACCCTAGTTGTTTCCAGGGGGTGTTGGGGGCTCTGTCATCCCCATTTCAAGTTTCTGTAAAAGTAGACATGATGCAACACTCTAATGCATGAACCAGCTAGGGTGTGACAACTCACCCCCACTCAAAAGAATCTCGTCCCGAGATTTAGGATCCTCCGGGAAGAAGGTGGGGTACTCGAGTCGAAGACGATCCTCCCTTTTGCAAGTGGCTTCTTTCTCGGAATGGTGTGACCATTGAACCTTGAGAAACTTGATATTATGGCGTCGAGTGGTACGCTCATCTTGATCAAGGATACGAATGGGATATTCCCGATATGAGAGGTTATCTTGTAGATCAAGCGTTTCGTGGTCCACTCCACGGATAGGATCCCCGAAGCAACGCCTGAGTTGAGAAACGTGGAAGACATCGTGAACTCTGGAAAGATGCGAAGGTAGTTCCAATTGGTAGGCAACTTCTCCTCATTTGGCAAGAATGCGAAAAGGTCCAATGTAACGAGGAGCCAATTTGCCTTTGATACCGAAACGATGGGTTCCCTTTAACGGAGTAACCCGAAGGTAAGCCTTCTCGCCGACTTCATAAGTCATGAGCTTATGTTTACGATCATATTGGCTCTTTTGACGAGATTGGGCTGTTTTCAATTTCTCACGAATAATGCGAACCTGCTCTTCTGCTTCCTGAATCATATCCGGGCCAAAGAGTTGTCTTTCCCCGTTTTCTGACCAGTTAAGAGGAGTTCGACATTTTCTTCCATAGAGAACTTCGAAAGGAGCTTTGCCCAAGCTAGCTTGATAACTATTGTTATAAGCAAACTCTGCGAATGGAAGGCATTTCTCCCAACCCATTCCGAATGAGATGACAGAAGCTCGGAGCATATCTTCCAAAATTTGATTGACTCGCTCTACTTGACCACTTGATTGAGGATGGAAGGCGGTGCTAAAAGAGAGACGAGTTCCCATAGCATTTTGGAAACTTTCCCAAAATCGAGAGGTGAAGAGACTCCCACGGTCTGAGTTAATTTCCAATGGGACACCATGAAGAGACACTATTCGGGAGATGTATAAATCAGCTAGCTGGCTAGCGGTGATACTCTCACGAACAGGTAGGAGATGGGCTACTTTGGAAAGACGGTCGATCACGACGAAGATGGCATTATTCCCTCTCTTGGTCCTGGGAAACCCAGTAATGAAATCCATACTGATTTTATCCCATTTCCACTCAGGAATAGCCAAAGGTTGAAGGGTGCCAGCAGGCCGTTGATGCTCTGCTTTAACACGACGACAGACGTCGCAGCTAGCAATGTATTGAGCAATTTCTCTCTTCATCCTCGTCCACCAAAACCTCTGGCGTAGGTCTTGATACATCTTGGTACTATCGGGATGAATGGTGAGAGGGGAGTCATGAGCTTCCTTAAGAATCAACTGGCGTAAATGTTGTTTCTTGGGAACCACCAAGCGGTTCTCGAAGAAGACAACACCTCGCTCATCCATGGAAAAACATTTAGCAACTCCGCTAGCGATGTTTTCCTTAATCCGGGATATGCCCTTATCACGTTTCTGGGTAGTTATAATTTGATCCGTAAGGTTAGGCTTCGCCACCAGGGAGGATAGGAATCCCCGAGGAACAATGTGAAGATTAAGCTTACGAAATTCCTCATGGAGAAGTGGTTGACTTAGTTGTAACATCAGGTTGTTACAATAAGATTTACGACTTAGCGCATCAGCCAAGACATTGGCTTTGCCCGGGATGTAAGTTATTCCTAAGTCGTAATCCGAGATCAACTCGACCCAACGTCGTTGCCTAAGATTCAAATCCGGTTGGGTGAAGATATATTTCAAACTTTGGTGATTGGTGAAGATCTCGCAACGATTACCGAGGAGGTAATGTCGCCAAGTTTTAACTGCATGGACTATAGCTGCAAGCTCTAGATCATGTGTGGGATAATTTTCCTCATGTGGGTATAATTGCCATGAAGCATAGGCAATTACCTGACAATCTTGCATGAGTATGTAACCTAGTCCTTGTCGCGAGGCGTCGCAATAGATAATAAAGTCCTTGGAGAAATCTGGTGGTACAAGTATGGGTGCAGATGTCAGGCGTCTTTTCAGTTCCTGAAAGCTGAACTCGCACTGTGGGGTCCACTCGAACTTTTTATCTTTCTTGAGGAGTTCAGTTAGAGGTTTAGCAACCTCGGAGAAATTCTCGACGAAGCGGCGGCAATAGCTCGCTAAGCCAAGGAAGCTCCGAACTTGCTTGACCGTCTCAGGTGGAGTCCAATCAAGGACGGCTTGAACTCACTCGGGATTGACAGCAATACCCTTACCAGAGATTACATGGCCTAGATAGGTACTTCTAGCAACCAAAATTCACACTTGGAGAATTTGGCATAAAGGCGATGCTCTCGAAGTTTCATCAATACCAGCCTTAGATGTTCGGCATGTTCCTCTTCATTCTTGGAGTAGATGAGTATGTCATCGAGGTATACTACGACAAATTTATCCAAATACTCCATGAAGACCGAGTTCATTAACCGAGAGAAGGTGGCTGGGGCATTGGTTAAACCGAAGGACATAACGGTGTACCCGTATTGGCCATAGCGAGTAACAAAGGCCGTTTTGGGAATGTCCCCATTTCTGATTTTGATTTGATGGTAGCCCAACCTCAAATCCATCTTGGAAAAGACTGAGTATCCAACAAGCTGGTCATACAGATCGTTGATCCTGGGAAGCGGATACTTGTTCTTGATAGTGACCAAGTTAACAGGTCGGTAATCTACAACCATTCGATCCGTTCCATCCTTCTTTCTGACGAAGAGGACTGGGAAAGCCCAAGGAGAGGAACTTGGACGGATGAAACCCCTTTTCAAGGAGTCATCGAGTTGGTTCTTAAGCTCGGCTAGTTCTAAGGGTGCCATCTTATAGGGTCTTCTAGAAATTGGAACGGTTCCTAGAACAAGGTCTATCACAAACTCGACATCCCTGTCAGGTGGAACACCTGGCAGTTCTTCTGGAAAGACATCCGGAAAGTCCCGGACTACCGGAATATCTTCAAGGTCTGGAAGGGGTTTGGCATTTGGGGAGTAAAGCTGGCACTTGGCCACTGGAGTTAAGACATTGACTGTCTTGCCCAATGGGTGAGTAAGTTGAACGGTTCTAGTGGCACAATCAATCTTAGCGTAATGAGCTGACATCCAATCCATACCCAATATGATGTTAATGTCCGAGGACTTTAGGGCTATTAAGGATGCAAGGAAGACAAGCCTATCGACAAGAATTTCGTTCCCATGGCTTACTCTAGAAGTTTGCCATTTGGAACCCGGAGTTTGAATTACCATGGAAATGGGCATGTCACAGAATGTTGTGTTATGCAATCGAGCATAGCTCTCAGATATGAATGAATGAGATGCTCCAGTATCGAAAAGAACATATGCCGGATGGCAATTAACAAGGAGTGTACCAAGGACGACGTTAGGATCCTCATGAGCCTCCTCGGCTGAGATATAGTTGACATGGCCACGTGTAGTGGTGACCGGCTTGGCGTAGAATGCCTTTCCCGCTGGCTTACCACGGCCAACGGACTTTCTAGATTGACTCGGGTTGTTGTTCTGGCGACACTCTCGACTATAGTGACCCGGCTCTCCACACTTGAAACATGTCACAACATTGGGGCGTGGAGCAGCATTAGCAGCGGGGCCACCATAGGGCTTGGGCAGTGCAAACTGCTGGTTGGGACGAGGTGCCTCAAAGGATGGCCTCGAAATGAACTTGGGTGGCAGTGCCGTGCTTGGAATCCACACCCGGCACTTCTGAGATCCAGAGCCGGATGAAGAGCCAAAATCACGAGAGTGCTTGCGTGAAGCGTCATAGTCAGACTGGCCTGTCTTAGCATTGATGGCTTTATTGACCAACTTCTGAAAGGAGGTGCACTCGTGCAGACGAAGATCGCGGCGAAGCTCAGGGCTAAGTCCCTTGCGGAACCTTGCCTGCTTCTTAGCGTTGGTGGATACCTCTTCAGGAGCATATCGTGCCAGATTCCCAAATTCACGACTATATGCATCCACAGTCAGTCTTCCTTGGGTGAAATTGCAGAACTCTTCCCTCTTGCAATCTATGAGACCTTCCGGGATGTGA
The DNA here is from genome assembly GCF_003073215.2 of Triticum urartu. NCBI lineage: Eukaryota > Viridiplantae > Streptophyta > Magnoliopsida > Poales > Poaceae > Triticum > Triticum urartu. Next base: position 102,584,394 of record NC_053024.1, read on the forward strand.
TGCTCATGGAAAGCCTCACTGAATTCCGCCCAAGTAGTGATTTGGCCGACCGGGCGCATAACTTCAAAATTTTCCCACCAAAGGCTAGCAGGGCCTTCGAGGTGATAGGCAGCATAAGTAACCTTATCAGCTTCGGCCACGTTGGCAGAACGTAGCTTGTGGGTGATGCTGCGAAGCCAGTCATCCGCGTCGAGGGGCTCGACGGAATGGTTAAACTTTGGTGGGTACAACTTGATGAAGTCATTGATTGACACCAAGTCATTTCGCTGATGGCGTGCAGTGTTCTGCTCAATACACTCCAGCAAGCGGTTAGTCTCACGCTTGTTTCTTTCCGCCTCCAGCATCACTTCGGCCAGAGAAGGCGGGTGAGGCAGATTTTCGCCCCTAACTGCACTGGCTTCCCCCTGCTCCGGGGCAGCAGGGTTGCTGCGGGTGTTGACCATCCTAGGAGAAAACAAGACAACGGTTTAGATAAGGATGGCACAACTTAGCAAGGAAGTGCAGAATGTAATGGATAACACGGAATGCAGAGATGTTCATCCGTATGACATGGTAATATAGAACTGCCATATATATACCAACGGTCATACACACCATACATGGTTTAGTACAAGCCCAGGCTATAGTACAACTATGATGAAATACGTTACATCTCATCGGAGGCATTCCAAGCTCCTATACATTATTTTTCTACACCTCCGGAATTGATTACACACTAAGTCATATTCCACAAGTCACGAAGGACAGTGGAGATACAACTATTACAATACTAGTGATACTACTACTAACTCAGAAAACTCTGTAGTAGTCCTCATAGAAGTCACCTCCATAGCCTGGAAGTTCAACGTGATCATCCAAGAACAGACGGTCCTGAGGAGCTTGTGGACCATAGGGGCTAGGATGAGGTCTTGGACCAACAAACGGTGGCCTCCGAGGACCACGGGGTGGGGTGATGCCTTACACATCACGCCAATCCACCATGTCTGGCAGAGCCGAGCTCATAGGATACAGATCCCTTGTATCCATACATCCAGCTTGCACAACAGGTGCAAACCGAGTCAAAGTGGCCCAATGATCAGCACGGGTGTTGAAAAGCTCCAGTCTTAAGGGCCGATTCTCTCGGTCCTTATCCTCGAGCATCTCGACAGTGGTGTGAGTTAGTGAGTCCTCACGTGTGGAGTCAGCATAGATAGCCTGGAGATACCCTTGCGCTCCCAGGAGTGAAGCTGGCATATAAAGGAAGTCGGTGTTCCGAAGCAGGCCAGTCCGGACTCGCATGATGATCATCATGGAATAGGCAGCATCCTGCACAGCCATCTCAACAGTGACCCCGAGTCCATAGGAACAGTGGAGGGGCTCGGTAGATCCAGGATAAGAAGGAAATATCCTGACGGTGCAGAAATATTGGCTTTGATTAAAGTCTCGGAATTGCTCTTCGACAGTGTATTCGGGATACCAACGGTAACCCGTCTCGATCATTACCCGGACTAACATAGCAGTATGACCAGGCACATTGAGGCACCGGGTCAGGCGAACCACTTGGTTTTGAGCACGAGTGGCCATCTGAAAGCACAACCACAATGCAAAGACATTAGAATTTCTAGGGAAAATTTGACAGCATAACAGTTGTAAGTGCTCAGAAAAAGATTTGAGACATCCACAACAGTTTGCAATACCACTCAACAACATCATATCAGGGTTCTGATTCAACTGGCAACAAACTAAAAGTAGTAGAAACTGTACTGAGGCTTGTAACAACAATCCTATAAGCTACTACGGATTAGTAACACGTGAACCTGACAGAAGAAGAGAGCCTAGTCCTTAACCCACGTTGAATGAGAAGAGAATGACTCAGATCAGAGGGCATAAGGTAAAGGAGTAAAAGAGCCTTACGTTCCCTCCCACAATCAATTCCCCTACATATAACTAAAGCATTTCTAGACTCGACATCGACCAGTTTGGCTCAACGAACCTACAGGCAGTCCGGCTCTGATGCCAACGCTGTCAGGACCCCGATTCCAAGTCACATCGATCTAGCCGGTAACACCTCATATCACATTGCGGCCTCACGCACGGTATCCCCACGGGTGTCGCCTTACCATGGCCCGGGACCGTTTGCGCCTTTTGGCTCTCGTATATGATAGTGTCGCTAGCATCCATATGATGGAGAACCCGGGCCGACATGGCTAGTCGTGAACCCAAAGCGGCACTAACACATGGGGACATGCATACATGAATCACATCGAGCATGTCGGTCATCAACGTGTGAATCCGGGCTGTAGCACTGGGCTAACAGGACTCCAGTAACCTGGGCTATAGCAGGCTAGGCAGGACTCCGGATGTCACCGTGTGACATTTCCCCAAAGGGACAGACACAGGAACGAAGTGAAACACATGCCGGCCAGTCAAGTGTCCAGAGTAGTAGTGCTGGGCTAGCAGGACTCCGGTGAACCGGGCTGCAGTAGACTACTATCGCTCAGGAAGCACTAGACTACATTTCCCCATATGAGAGGCTGCCAAGGATAAACAACTAGATTGTTGGATCCCACTCATACCAAGCATTTCAATCATACACACAATATGCCCGATATGAGTACATACAACATGGCATCACAACAAAACTCTACAACTCAAGTACTTTATTTAAAAAGGCTCCGAGGAGCCATACATAACATATTCGTGCAGGTAGGGGTCACACGACCCGACACTCGAGTCATACAATCATACAAGCACATGCGGAAGCAACCTAGTCTGAGTACATACACTAGAAAGGAAAAAGGCTTGAAGAAGCCTATTTATCTATAGAGGGCCCTTCCGAGGCTTGGACCACTACCTGGGTGGCTAGTCACTCGTCGACATCAAGGTCTACGTAGAACCCATCGGAGGGGGCGGTGTTGTTGTCTGAAAACAGTAATTAAGCAAACATGAGTACAAAGGTACTCAGCAAGTCTTACATCAGAACCTACTATACATGCTCATTCTGAAGAAGGTGGTGGAGTTATTGCAGCAAGCCAGCTTTGAATCTTGGCTAAGCTATCCTACGAGACTCCACTAGTAAAATAGTTTTCGCACACGAGTCCACTAATCACCAACACAATACTCCATCGGGGATCCTCCCTCGTCATCCTACGAGAGGGCCATCCTCGGTACTCACACTTATCTTGAGTCTTTTAGTAGTATACATTAACTCGTCTATGAACTGTATAGGCAACCAAGTAGTCCTTTACCGCGGACGTGGCTATTCGAATAGTTTTACACCCTGCAGGGGTGTACTTCATCAGACATGTTTCCACCACTTAGCGTCTGCACACGACATGTGCTCGGCAAACTTCAAGCGAAAACCGACGTGGGTGTAGACCACGACCTGACTAACCGCACAAGTCTCTAGTCTAGGTTTATCGCCTATTCAGGTTCCATCCGCAAGGAAATCCGGCCGGGGTGTCCTCAACGGCCCCAAACGATGTGTGCAGGGTTCCCAAGACACCAAACGGGCGACTCGGTACACCGTGCCACGGTGTATCTACCGCATCATAGCCCACCCCTAGGGTCAGCGCTACGCACGGCCGCCAACACATAACCTACAAACACCAGAAACTAGTTGCAACTCCTGTACAGAGGACGGGAGGGGTCAGTAAGTTGAGCGGGGTCATATTTCAGGGCCCAATGTGTGGTAGTAGCTGAATCTTAAATCACGCATACAGATCTCAGTTCTTATGGAGGGCCTCAATGAAACAACCCACCATGTACTCCTACATGGCCTCTCATCGATACCTTTACCAAAACATGTTGAACACATCCCTCACATTACCGACATAATCATTTCACTCTAGCCCATCACCCAGATGAACCAGACCTGACACAACTCTAAGCATAGCAGGCATAGCATGGTAGGAACACAAATATGGCTCAATCAACTCCTACACATGCTAGTGGGTTTCATCTAGTTACTGTGGCAATGACAGGTCATGTAAAGGATGTGGGTTCAACTACCGCAACACACAGCAGTTTGAATCGTGTTGTCTTAATGCAGTAAACAAGAGTAGAAGCGAGAACATGGGTTTGTATTGGAATGATCAATTGGTTGCTTGCCTGATGTAGTGGTAGTAGGGTACTGCCCTTTAGACGGATATTCGGGGTTATCCTCGGAGACAGAACCTACCACGAAAAACACACCGAACATAATCAACACATGACGATATGCAACAATATGATGCATGCTATGACATGGCAATATGAATGTGTCTTGGCCTAATGCAAGCTGAAACAGAAAGGAATGAACTCATTTGAATCAAAGATTCAAATGTTAGTTCATTAAACATAGCCATTTTAGTGCATTATCTTATTTTGCTTAAACAGCAAGGTTAACTTGTTCTGTCATGCATGAAACCATTAACAATGGATAGATTGAATTTTTCTAATCAAAATTCATATATAAATCTTTGCATTTGGAGTTACGGAATAATTTCTATGAAATTTTGAAGTTTGCAACAATTTCTGGAATTTTATGTATAAAAATAAATCCAGAAATTAGTTATTGCGTCAGTAGTGCATCAGGGTGACGTCAGTGGTCAACAGGACGGTCCAGGTCAAACCTGACAGTGGGTCCCGCGTGTCAGTGCGATTAGTTTAACTAGATATTAGTTAATACTAATCCTAATTAGTCATCAGGGCTAGGCCCTACCTGTCATTGACCCAGGGGGGTCAAACTGGGCCCACCCGTGGTCAAACGGGGTCAGTGGGCTCAACTTGCCGGCATTTAGCCGCCGGCGAGGCCAAACGCGATGGTGCAGGTGCGGGTTTCACCTACAGGGCACCGTTCGAGGCGCCGTTGGGCTCTATGGATAGCTGGGAGCGAGCCACGGCGGTTGGTGCGGGTGGTTGGGCTCGAGGTCACCGGAAATGGCGCCGACGATGAGTTTGGCGGGGCCGGAGCTCGGGTGAGCTCGGACCCGTCGCTAGGAGGCAAGGCGAGGCACGGGCATGGTGCGTTGTGCTCCTGGGGATGTGGTGAAGTTAGTGGACTAAGTGGCGTGGCCGTGGCATGGCCGGAGCCTCGTCGACAACGAGCTCCGCGGCGGCGCGTGCGGGCGAACTCCGTGTTCTCGCTGTGGTGCACGAGAAGGAGAGCGGAGAGGATAGGGAGGTGGCTAAGCTCACGGCAGTTGCGACGGAGTTGACGGCGAGGTCGGAGACGAGCCGAAGCAAGCGGGGCGGCGGAGGCGATCTGGCAGGCAGGAGGTTGAAGACGAGCTCGGTGAAGACGCTCGGGGGCCTCCGGCGGGGCGTGGCTCGGTGGGACGGTCGAGGAGGGAGTGGCGGAGCTTTAGGACATGGTGGAGCGGCGCATTGACGACGGTGGGCACGGTTACGGTGGCGGAACGGCGGCGGCTGAGTCGGCCATGGCGGATGGGAGCGAGGGAGAGAGGCAGGGGGAATGGACGTGTCCAGGGGGTTCGGTGCGCGACGTGGAGGTCGTCCAAGCCAGCAGAGCGGCGAGGGGAGGAAGCAGGGTGGCGGGAAGCTACGTGGCCCGCGCTGGTGCCGGCGTCGAGCAGCTGCCTGCCTGCCTGACCAAGCCAAGCAGCTCGGTGGAGCATTGGCTGGGCTGGGCCGGCAGGTGGGCCTGCTGGGTGGGTGCCAGGTAAGCTTTCTCTTCCTCTCTTTCCTGTTTGTTTTCTTTTTCTATTTTTCTGTAACTTTAGGTCTTTATTAAAAATACTTAGGCACTTGCTAAAATCCTGAAAATAATTGTGGGCTCTGTTGGGATTATTCCTAACAGCCCTCACTTAAATCCAGAATCATTTGGGCATTTAAAATATTTTATAGCATTTAAATGCCCAAATTCAAATACTTATGATTTAATTCAAAGAATTCAGAATGTCCTAGAAAAGAGTGCACCATTTTTGCCAGGGGTTTTAACCCAATCCAGAAATGATGAACATTTTGTGAAGGGAATTTTGGGTTCATTGAAAATAATTTTAGTAAACCCTAGTTGTTTCTAGGGGGGTGCTAGGGGTTCTGTCATCCCCATTTCAAGTTTCTGTAAAAGTAGACATGATGCAACACTCTAATGCATGAAGCAACTAGGGTGTGACATCGGCGCTCGATAGTAACCCAGTAGTGTCGAGCAACTAAGGGGAAGTGATGTGCGGTGTCGGGGCCTGGTCTTCGATCCCGTTGATCGGGTCTTCAATGATGAAGCAGGGGCAACAAGGACAAGGTGGGGGTCACTGGTGGATCACTAACCAACCTATACTAAGCAGTTTAGGATAAGCAGGTAGGTAACAATGAGCAGGTTACAAAAGCAGGCTATGCAACAGAATAGCAGCAGACAATAACAGTAGCAAAATCTAATGCAAGCATGAGAGAATGGAATGGGAGATATCGGGATGATCAAAGGGGGGCTTGCCTGGTTGCTCTGGCAAGGAGGGGTCGTCGTCGACGTAGTCGATCACAGGGCGACATTGGTCTCGGGGTCTACCGGAGAGAAGAGGGGGACAAAACAGTAAATATAAAGCAAACATAGCATCACAAAGCATAACGTGGAAATATGATGTGTCGGGTGTGACCTAATGTATGGCTACACGATATAGGTGAAGGGGAAATTCAACCGGGAATGTATTCCCGATTCCGGACCTGTGTCAGACAGATGACCGGAGGGGAAATGTTCCATGTTCAGATAGTTAGAGGCATCTGACAGGTAAACGGATCTCGTATTCGGATTCGTCTCGTCGTTCTGAGCAACTTTCATGTAGAAAACATTTTCATCTGACTTACGGATTAGTTTATATGATTTTTCAAAGATTAAACCATTCTCAAGATTTTCTTTAATTATTAAATTCGAATTAAAAACAATGAAATACTTTTGTTATCTAGTGCTATTCTAGCCACAGTGTATGGCAGCGGGGCTAGTGACCGGTCAACACATGAATAGTAGAAATGGGCCCCACATGTCATAGGCTAGACCTAAACAAATACATAAATACTAACCTAATTAATGGGGTCCACATGTCATCTGCTAGTAGCTAACCAAGCTACGAATTAAGCCTAAACTAATTGAACAGAGGGCTGACCTCACACACAAAACACACACGCACACACGCATAGCACACCAACCACGGCCATGGTCAGGGGCACAAGCGGTGCCTCACATAGCTAGGCATGTAAGCATGCAGAGCATATGGCCACGGCCAGCAGCATCACTCGGGAACAGGGGCGGCAGCGAGCGGCTGGGGAAGTTGGGCGAGTGCGCAGTAAAGAGCAGCAGCGATAAGCCTCAGAGAGCAGTAACGGCAGCAGCAAAAAGCAGCATCAGCATAGACGGTAGCAAGCAGAGCAGCACAACAGCTACAGAACGCAGCGGCAGGAAGCAGCAGCGATCGGCTGTGAGCGCGCGTGGCGCACAGGGAGCGAGTGGCCAAGGGAGCAGGAGGCAAGCGGGGGTGCGGCAGGAAGCTACGGCGGATGCGGGCGCGACCGGGCGGCCGAGCGCGTGCACGTGGGCGCGGCCAGGGCGCGCAATGGGCGACAGGACGCAAGGCGCGGGCGCGGTGAGCGTGACACGGTCATGGTGGCCGCGACCATCGGTCGGCACTTGAGCGGCGCAACAGAGTGACGAACAGAGGGGGAAAACTAGGGGAATGGGGGTGGCGCTCACAGGGGAAGGCGGAGGACGCGTCCGGCGGGGCAGAGGAGCTTCGATGAGGTAGATCGAGCGCGGGGTGGCGGAGGCCATTGGCGAGGTAGATGCATCGATCCCGACGATGTAGTGCGGCTCCGGTCGAATGGATCCCCGCAGATGATGCAACAGACGACGACGGTCCTCTTCGGCGTGGTGTCATAGGTCGGGGAGGGAGGTGTCCATGGCAACAAGGTCATCCATGGCGGGCGGAGCTTTGGTCGGTGCGTGTGGGAGAGGGAAACGGCAAGAGGGAGGGGGAAGGAAAGCTAGGTTTTGACCGAGGGGGTCGCGGGATCGTCTTGTAGGCGGCCAGGGGTGTCGGATGGCCGCCACGCACGCCAAGGCACGGCCATGGTCATGGATGCGTGCCACGATCTCCCGTGAACAGGAGGAAGGAGAGTGGCGGCTGGGCTGGGTACTTTTCCTAGTGGGCCAAAATGTACAGGGTCATTCCTCCTCTCTTTCTTTTTATAAAATTGCTACTCTTTCCTATTTAGTTTAGATAGCAATTGATTTTTGTTGGAGCTCAAACTTTGCACAAAAATGCTATGCAATATTCTAGCTGCACAAAAGTTTTTGGGGCATTTGCAAAGGTTGAAAATTTTGTTTATTTTGGAAAGGCCAAATTAAATACCTTTGGGCCACTTATTGAAATCCTAAGAATTTATTTGTGAGACAAATTAAGTTGGTTTCAACATGACAATGATCAGGAAAATTGTATATACCTTATTCGAACATTTTAGTTTTATAGCTTGAGGAGAAATAATTTTGACTTGTATTTTAAGTTTGAAATTTGAGTTCGGTTTGGGACAAAGAAATGATTGGCAAAATTCAACTATGATGATGTGGCACCATTAATAGGAGTTTACTGTAGCATGACACCCGGGGTGTTACACCGGTGTAAATTTGTGGGCCAGCGCTGGAGATGCCCTAACTATCATGCTATAATCGCTAACAATCCTCCATTATTTGGCAGGGAATAGTTATCCCTTGATCAAAATCAGATCCGCGGTGTTTCGCACTCCTCCCGCGTAAGAGTGTAAACTCTTGCTTACATAAAAATGGAGCAAGTGGACAACACTGTAGCACGTCATATCACTCGAACTAGCCCGCCTAACGAGCGGCAAAGCACCGCCCTCGTCATTTTGTTCTGGATTTCTATCGATCGGTCGCACGAAAATGTTACGCTACGCAAATTCTAAAGGAAAAGGCGGCACACTTACGACTCGTACGTGTCACAACCCCGATAGTCCGGCTCGCACGCCGCTCACCAGAGGGGACATGTGTTGTCTTGCAATTTCACTGACATGTGGGACCATAATTGAATAAACCGTCGATAGCAGAAATCTAATCGCTCGGCGAGCGTCGGCTGAGAAGAGAGAAATGGGGGAGCGAGAAGAGATCGCCCGCCCGCCGCACACGGACTCCAAGAAATATATGGTGATAATGTGAGGTGGGCCATGCTGGAGTCCAGACCGCTTTCGGAGCCCGCTCTCACCGCCCTAGCCCCTCAAGACGTCAGCTGCCCGCCGCATGCATGCATAGCAAGTAGTACTCCTTATGTGGAGGAGAGAGAGGCATTGACAAAGTCAAGGAGCGGGCTCTGCAAGAGCCCGTCTCTACATGTGCTCCTAGGTATAAAAAAATAATTCTAAAAAAGGCATAAAAACAATTGTGTCTTAAAAAAAGAAAGGTAAAAAACATTTGAGAGGAAATAGATAGAGAGAAAGTGAGAAAAAGCTGTAACATGGGCATTACATGAGGAAGGAGGGAGTGGTGCACATGCCAAGTCCACTGGGCTGCCGTGTTTCACACTCCTCCATCGTAACAGTGGAGACAATAGCTTTCATCAAAAATAAACATTGAATACTCGTTGCTCGTCCTCTATATCGGAAAGAATACTTCCATTCGCCGACATGTGGGATGTCGACCATCCTGGTCCACCTGCCATGCACAAAATTATCCTGGTCTACCCCGGTCGTATCGCAGGCCCAACCTTTCCCACTGTAAGTTGTTCGGACGAAGGAACCATCATGACTTTGTTGAATTCCTCTTCTTCAAGAAAACTTACTATACCCACAATACTGCTACCACACGCGAATACTGGACGGCACTGTACCACGTCATATCACTGAAACCCACTAGGCCAAACTAGCCCACCTAGGTCATCTATTTTGGAACGGAGGGAGTACGTCTCTGCACTGCTATGATTTTGTGTTGCACGTTCTTTGTACTTTTGCTACGATTTTCCTACCCTATGAACCAAATGAGGCCTAAATGTATGTCGACTATTGTCTGATCGATTGCTAAGCCTACAATTTTAGGAGCTAGGGCTATTGGTAGATCGATGATGGATAAGTATAAGCGTACTACGAGCTCATCAGCCCCAACGTTTCTCTTCGGTGAGTGTTTTGCAAGTACTATAGCTCACACAGTAGCTAGCCTACTAACACCAAGAATCATCAAACAAGCCCTGCTGATATGATAAACAGTTCAAACTTACATCTAAGCATGCCATATATTACATCAAAAGCTGGTGAGGATACATCTGTTTCCATAACTTGGAGAGGGTTCGCATGATTCATCGCATGATTCACTATTAATCAAAAGTAGCAAGATCCGCCCAGACAAGAGAGTGCACTAGCAATAAGATGGTTTGATAACACGCATCGTTCTGGTAATTATACACAGGGCAATGCAAACTACCCTGAAGGATTAGCGCGACCAACTATTTCTTGTCATCGATCTCTCGGGCAATGACCACAGCACGGACAGCGGCATGGGAATCGATTTCTGGGGCGATGTCCACAGGACTGACCACGACATCGGAATCGATCTCTGGGGCGATGTCCACAGGATGGACAGCGGCATCAGAATTGATCTCCGGGGCGATGCCAACAGGACGGGCCACGACACCAGAATCATCAAGGACGTCCACCGGCACCTGCACAACCCTAACATATTAGCAAGCACATTGCAAATAATCAAAAACCACAACTATGGTAATAAGCCATTATTTTTTACCTTGTGCAGCTCACCGGGGGATCTCATTCCTCCGGGGCCATCTCCTAGCCCTCGATGGGGGCCATCACCTTGCCAGGGGAATATTGCTTCTCAACGGCGACTATCTCCTCAAACTCGGTCTTGAGCCTCACATAGGTGGCAATCAGAGTTCCTGGGGTAGGCACGGTGGGGCCCTTGCTGTTCTTCCAACTTTCTTTGAGGAGTTCGTCCGCCAACGTCCTCAAATCTTTGGCCAGTGCTTGTTTCTTGGAGTTCTTCGTCTCCATGGGTTGACCCGCCAACATGGTCAACTCGTTGGTCGGTGCTCGCTTCCTGGAGATCGCTGTCTCTAGTGGGTTGTCCGCCAGCAAGTCTTTGCCTAGTGCTCCAGGATCCATCAAAAACTGACAAACAAAAAGCAATCGAAAGGAAACCACAATCGCTATGAAAATGGGAAAAGAATAGGATGTGAGAATCGGTCGGGGCTTCGCAAAAAGAAGATTCTTGGAATGAAAATATAGCAGCATAACTGATTCGCCCACCTTTCCTTCATCGGTACAGAAGAAAAATGGCAGAAGTGAGTAGCCTGGAGTGAGGTTTTCTTCAAGAAAGGGAAGAAAGGGCTTGAACGAGCGTTCTAGTGAAATGATGGTTGCTTCGTCCAGTCCAACTTGGAGGCCACCTTACCACTGCTGGTAAAGGTGTGGGTTTTGTGATATGACGGGTCATGACGGCCACACCGGGGTGACAGGTGAGTCTCGACTGTAGCACCTTGCTGTGATTTGGTGGATGGCACACGGGCCCGGATGCTTTGAAATGTCCCGCATGTGCACCGTGACCAAGGTGGAGAGGAAAATGAGAGAACTATGTAATTAATGCATGAGTTTAATTAGGGTAGTTTTGTAAAGTACGAGATACATTCCTCCAATCACAAAATGCCTTGGTTCATGAAATTTGAGATTTGAGCCCTATAAACCGGAAGGGAGGGAGTACTGCACACGGTGTAGTCTAGTCACTTGTTGAAATCTCTAGAAAGGCAAATACTCCTTTCCGGTTTACAGGGCTATATTACTCCCTCCGTCTAGGTGTGTAAGTCATCTTATGAAAACAAAATAGTCCCAAAACACTTAGGTGCGGTGCATTAACTTCTACCTTGTTTCTTGTTTCTTGACATATCAACCAATAAGAGATGAGAGGTGTGCATGCTTTTAATGACTTGCAATGGCTAGTTCATTGCATGCAATGCTATTAATTAGCAATTAAACATTGGTGACCCTAGGAGGAAACGGTGTTAAGCGCGTTGACCTATGCAGAATGAGTATCAACCAATGGATAATGGAGTTTAATGGTTAAACAATAGAAATTTTGTCACATGCAAGAGCCTGGCTAGTACTCCAAGGAACCGCACCACGCGAGCGTTCACAACTGCCATGTTCGGGTTGCGCTTGGCTCTTCGCCTCTTCGAGAAGACGAACAATGATGTTACTCCTACTTCTACAGTATCGAATCCACTGCTGCATGTGCGTCCACCTCGTGTGGGAGGGATAGGGTGTAGCGAAAGCTTCTACTTACTGCTCCTGCCTTTGCGTCTATGACAGGTGGGCCCAACAGGTGGTTGGCCCTCCTGTCATGCAGCCAAAGGCAGGTGCAGTTAAGGCACCGGAGCTAAGTCCGCAAGGGAGAGGGCGTTGTAGTAATCAAATTTCTCGGACTTGTATGAGTTGACGCGACACATCAAAGCACTGCACTCGATATAAGTCTTTTTACACATTTCAAATGGGCTACTTCGTATGTAGGAGTAGACATATTCTGCTTCGTATGTAGTCACTTGTTGCAATCTCTAAAAAGACTTATATTTGGAAATGGAGGGAGTACAACGCATGCATGCATGCCGTGACTTTCCTTTTGATACTTGCATGTGTTGATTTGATGCACCTTGCCAAATTTTAACTATAAATTTAACTAACCAAATTTTCATGCATGTCACAAAAAATTACGGGGCTGTTTGGATTGTGACTATGTTTGTCTTATGTTGCCACATTATTTTTCCCACACTTGCCACACTTGCCTAACCTGAGTTGCTCAAATTGTTAGACACACTTTGGCTTGCCTTAAGGGAATCTTGCCACAATTTTTGTGTCCATGACATGTGGGGTTCACTGCTAATAAAAAAATTCTTGTCTTAGGTGTGGCTAATAAAAAAGACTTATATTTTGGAACGGAGGGAGTAGAAAATATAAATAATAATGCATGTTGGGGCAACCCACATTTCCGCTAATTTTAGCCGTGGGCTTGTTCACAATTTTTACGAGGGGGTGGTTGTTCATTTAATGGAGGAACTTGTAGTACCAGACTTGAACAATACAAAGTGCGACCTGGCACACCGTAACACCACTTGGAATGTAGTAGTCCACAATTTTAAACGATTGTTTTGATGGAGTGAAAAAGGAAAACTACCCCACTACGTATATATAGGCCAGAGCCTCCGCGCTTGCTTGCTAGGGTTGCTCTATTCACACACTCTCATCCTCTCCAGATCTAAACAAGATAGGGGTAGTAACACTGTATTTCTCCCTTCAAAAAACACCGGCTTTCTATCCTCACCGCTGGTTACAGATCCGGACGTATCTCCCTCCGCCGATGAAGGGGAGGAGGGGCAGCGTTTAGGCCGTCATCGACAGCGAGGGAGGAGACCCACTGCCGGCCGCACCGTTATCTCTGGCCGAGCGCCGGCGTGGGAGGTCCTCCGATCCCTTTGTCGTTGCCTGTGGGCGGATCCGACCTCCCACCGCCCACCTATCCACATCCCGACGACCTTCAAGTATATCTTTGTTCGAAACCGCCTTAGCTCTACTTCCCCAGCTCGCTACGTCGCTGCATGTGCATCATTTTTTAGCTCTTAGCCCCTCTCGATCGGATGGTTCAACGTCACATATTTTTTCTTCTTCTATTGTTAGAGGTAAAGCTACTTCATGGAGTCGAATCTTGTACTCCCTGCGTCCGAAAATACTTGTCATTGAAATGGATGTATCTAGATGTATTTTAGTTCTAGACACATCCATTTTGATGACAAGTAATTCCGGATGGAGGGAGTACTTGGTTCAAACAAGAAATAAAGTGGGGGTGGGGGAATTTAGTATGTACATCGGACTTGGTACAAACAGGAAGGAAAGGGGGTGAAAGTAGTACAGACTGGTCATCCAACCGGTCTCTTGGTCGAAAAGGGAAATATAGGGGTAACGCTGTACACAGTGGTATGACCAGCACTAGATTTGCTATCCACACATAGGAGTAGGTGGCTAGAGTGAACAAAAATGGGACCAACCCAGATATGTTTCTTAGATGTTTGTTTCTCGGGGCAACACACTATGAATCACCACTTTATGCCCCTATTTACATACATGGTGCTGGACTACTGGTGCACCACTGTCCCATGCCCTTATACCAAATATTTAGGCTCCGTTCGAAATAAAGGGGCAGAAAACATAGGTCTTGATGAAAATAGAGGAATAGGAAAGGAATGTAGGTATAAAACTATGGAACAGCGAACCGGAGGAAAATCTCAAGAGAATGTGTTCGGATGGACTACGAAATGTACAGATTTGTTTTTTGAGAGTAGCATGCTTGGCAGTATGAGATGCTATTTGTTTATTCAGCTGCACAGTGACTACTCTTGTCCTCACCTCACGTACCACACATAGGTTGATTTTTTTTATTCCGGCAACACAGCACAGCAACCTGTCTAACACATGGCAGCGAGCGCCTGCCTCGGGCTTCCGCCCAAAAAATGAGCAGCGCGTGGATGTTTCTAATCCTATGGAATCAGTACTACCAGACCAGCTTTCCTATGAAACACTATTCACCTTTCCCGTGTTCTGAACGGTTGGAAGGGAAAGAATACCGTAGGAATTGTGTTCCTACGAAAATCCTGCACCAAACCTGTGAACCGAACGCAGCTTAGCTGTTCTTAATCTAATGTCCCTGGTGAAAATGAAGCCATGCCACTGTTATAAGCCATGACAAGTTTAGCCAAATGTTTTTGCCTGTAATTGTTTGAGACTCTGACTGTTTCCTCTGTGCCTTTTTGTGCAAACAGGGATATCCAATTAACCTGAATTCCTCCGCATGCATTCCGATGCCATAGCATGGAAGAATTTGGAATTCTCCTCATCCACCTTAATGTATCTGATCGTGCACCGCTGCTTCTAATAGATATAATGAAGTTTCAGCAAACGCTCATAATGAAGCTTGACTATTTTCCTGAAGTTAAACTTTGTTCGAACCAGAGGTCTGACCTCCTCCAACTGATCAAAGAAGATGATAACCTTGCCGCAGTCCATCGTAAGCTTCTTGAGGTAAGATACTTTCTTACTCCAAGCTCTCAAATTTGATCTCAGCAGTTTGAATTTCCTATTTAACACGGCCGAAGCAGAGAGATCAGCAAAAACTGGAGCCTCCCAAGAATTACGAATGCAGTCCATGAAGCCTGGCATGTCCACCCAAAAGTTTTCAAATCTAAAAATGTTAGACTTAGGAATATTAGTGTCAATGGACACACACAAGTCACATGATCCGACGCGGTTTTGGCTAACAGAAAGACCACGGTGTTAGGATAATGGGAAATCCAATCCGAGGTCGTAAAGAACCAGTCAAGCTGCTCGAGAAGGGGTATTTGCTGCATATTGGACCAGGTGAAACTCCTCCCCTTGATTGGCAATTCTAGAAGACCAAGATGTCCGATGACCTATTAAAAAAGACAAATATCATTTATATCACCTCCAGGTTGGTTTCTGTTGTCCAAAGAGCGGATAAAGTTAAAATCACCTAGGAGCAACCAATGTTCGTCAGAAGGGATAGATATATGGTATAGCCAGCTGACAAAGTCATCTCTTGGTTGCCCCTCGCATGGCCCATATACAGAAACCATTGTCCATTTTTTCAGAACTATGAATAGACCTAAATGAAACAACCACACTGAAACGTTGGATTTCAAGAAGTCGGCCTTCAAAAACTGAGGAGTTCCAAATGATCAGAATACCACCCGAAGCACCCACCGAGGGAGAAAAAGCAAACTGATCAAAGCGTTGAGGGCAGAAAGACCTAATCATGCGGATATCAAAGTTTTCACATTTAGTCTCCTGCAGACAAATAATAGAGCAGCGACTCTCTTCAATTTTGGCTCTCACATCATGTGTCTAGCCGGTGAATTCAAACCACTCACAGAACCGACCAATTATGAAACATTGTAGTCCCCATAGATAACCAAAATAATGAGAAAGTAACCAACTGGGCTGCTTAACAGCACAGTATGAGTTTCAGCATAGCTATGGACAGTCGGATTATAAAAGTTCAGAGGTTCAGGCGTAGAGAGCGGAAATAAAGCAAAGCAACAAAAGGCCCAACATATCGGACGCCCCAGAGCTGCATAGGGAAGTTCACTCATCATTGGAACTATCTTGTTTTGGATCAGGTTTAGGAGAAGCCGTAAGCTTTCCACTGTCAAGTCTTCCAGGGCTATGCCAAGGGCCTGGTCGACTGCCTGCAAGGTAGAGATAGGTGTTGGTGGCGGCAAAGTGCTATCCTGACACGGGGCAGAATCAAACTTCAGCTTCTTGGCCTTGGGGCGTCGTAGAGGCGCCGGCTTGATGGAGATTGCAGATGTTGGTTTCATGCCAGTTCTCTTAGCGCAGCGGCGAGTCATCCGTCTAACTGAAAAATCTAGGCTCTTCTCAACCATTGTGACCGTACGCTTCAAACGAGGCTGTCGCAGTCTCTTCCCCAAAGGTGATGATATGACAAAAGTGAACTGAAACTCATCCTGCACTTGCGGTTCAGAACTCTGCTCTGGCATATCTTGCGTATGTCCTGTAGGCTGCGAGTCCAAGCAGATCATATCGTCATTGAGCTCCTGGAGTACCACAGAAGAGTGTTTGTTGATATTAACCACAGACAACCACCGCTGCTCCAAGTCAGAGTCGAACTTAACAGGCATTGGTGGCAAACAAAGTCGAGGCAGAGAACATGGAACATTCATGATTGTAAACTCAGGCAGCAGGGACTTGAAGGAGCGTTCCCAGATCATGTCCGGTGGAAGGACGGGTCCATAGAAGACACGGACAATCCCCAAGTTAATAGGGTCCAAGGGACCAACTGGGTGGAGATTTAACATAGGCTGCTGCACCTCTGCCATGTCATCATCACCATCCAAGTCCAAAGAGGGATTCAGAATCATGGAGTTCTGATCTTGTGTGATTGAGTCTTGCACTGAGCAGGTTCTGGCGGCTAAGAAGGTTGTTCCCAAGGCCCCCAACCAGCATCATTGCTCATGTTCTGTTCCCAGCCATTAGCAGCCTCATGGTGCCCTTGATCGTGTCCATGGGGCACAACATTCCATCCCAGGGCAGGGTAAGGAGGCATTGCCCAGAAAGGCTGTGGTGGAGGATTTGCCCGTGGCATAGGATGTGGATTGCCATCCAAGGGCATGGAATCCTCATCTGCAGGTATCATAGCTTCTGCCAAGTCTCCATCGAGAATATAACAACCCGCTGTCCAAGAAACTGCCATCCCTCCCCAATTAGGAAACTCACGAAACACAACTGAACGCGGAACCAAAGCGTTATCAGGAAAAGATGCTCGAACTAGTGACCTAACCTTGCACCTATTTGTACTGTTCCAATAATGGAATTGACCAAAAGAACTAACCATATCAGGAATGCACCGTGTGTTGCGATAGTCCGGAGGGATCCCAATAAACATTAACCATCCTTGTCGATGACCATGCAGAGCTCTGAAACCCTCCCCTTGATTATGCGGTATGAATCTAACAAAAAACTCATTGCCATCCTCATCCAGGCCCAGAGGAAATGGTGGATGCATTGTAAAAGAACCACGGACGACAGGGTCTGCCATCTCAAATAACCCAACTCCTTGAAACCATGTTTGAGCAGATAGGACGGGGATGTGCATAGTTTGTACCAGGAAGTTAAGCACTTGCTGCTGACGGACGCCGATGAGCTTTGTAGGTGGAACGGGCTCGACGATGGCCACCATCAACTACTCGTGCGCTCGGGGTGGAGGGGTCACCGGAGTGTAGAAGGTGCGGGGCAGACGATCAGCGCCACCATCCACAATGTCGAAGCCAGCTAGGATGAACCGAAAGGGATCAATCTCATAGACCGCCATTGAGGGCGGCGGGTGGAGAACCAAGGTTAAGGAAGCTTGGGGAGAAGTTGGCGTTGGATGCGGCAATGGGGAGGGTGGCGGAGAAGCAGGGTCTGGGGTTTTCTGCTCGGGAATTGTTTGGTCTTGGGAAACCGAAGAGGCAAGGGAAGCAGAGTTTTCCTTGTTTGCCCGATTTCCAAAACCCGGCGATGGGACTTTAGGCACCCAGAGGGATGTGTCAGGAGGTTGGCCGGTGCAATCTTTTTTAATGTGACCGGACTGAAAACAATTTCTACAACACACCGGATTGATGCAGGTCTCTGACTTGTGGCGCATACCCAATCAATTCTGACAATCCCGGTAGCTAGTAGCAATATCCTAAATCATCTCGCCAAAACTTTGTAAATCACTGACTATTTCTTTTGGAGAGGGAAACCGAATCGCCGGTGAAGGTGGGCTACCTCCCTCATCATCAGAGAGACATATGGGCTGAGCGCAAGAGCCCAAGGCTGTGTCAGGGCCCAAAGCCAGAGGTGGGCCGAAGCACGTGCCAGTGCTTAAAGCCACATCTGTAGCCGATGGAGGTGAATCTAAAATTTCCGTTACAGGGAACAACAGTCTTCTAGGAAATCCGGAAGCAGTGCATGCATGAGATACACCCTGCGGAGAAGGCGGTAATGAACCAAACTGAATCAAAGGGGTCGCCGCCGGAGAAGATGCCAGCACCGGAGATGGAGCGACCTCACGTTCAGAGACTTCATACCCTACCTCCTGGACGGTGGTCACCTCTGTAGCCGTTGGCCCGTAATTATAACCTTTCCGGGCGGGGTATTTCATGAACGTAGCAAACTTGACATGATTATGAGAAATCGATCTAGAGGAATGAGAACGTAGAGAAGACTTAATCGGAGCATGTTGCATCGCCTCCAGACCAAGGCGTGCTCTCCTCTTTGAAGGGCTAACTAACGTCCACTCCTGATTGCATTTGATTACCAAAGCCTAAACTCCTTTTCCCAATCAGGACCATCATGGCCCCAAAGATGAAAGAAGCATTTGAATTGCGGGCAAACAAAACTTCCCTGATGCAAGATGAAGAACCCCACCTCTTTGCATGACACATTGAATGAAAAAACTCCAATATTAAGATAAGATACCTTAAGCTAAGAACAATAGCCACCAATAGCAGATTCAAGCGCAAGACCAACATTGTCCACGTCCAAACGGAAGGAATGCCTTGCAAACGAGACCACCATGGTGAAGTGGCCCGTATCCTTAGTGGGGTGCAACGATCTATGGAAGGTGCGATGGATCTCTTGAGACAACTTCATCCCCGGGGAAAAGTCCAACCCCATAGAGAGCGTAGCATGGACCGCCATGAAGAAGAAAATAACCAGGAGGCACGGTGGAAGACACCGGAGAAGATGAGCCTATCAGATGGCAATTCCCACAGTGAGATGTGGAGATCGCCGGAGGTGGTGGGTGGCTAGGGTTAAGGGGGCGGCGGGGTGGTGGGAGACATTATGAGGGCGGCCTAGCTAATCGGTCGAACTAGCCCAACTAGCTAGCCACCGTGCTTCACTGATGTACTCGGTGGGAAAAGTGGTCTTTCGTGATTTGACGACTCATTTATTTACTTGCTTCAGCAAAAACGCGTGGTAGGGCATCCCACGTCAGGAAGAATATATGCGTGCACGACCTGGGAGGACCTCGAAACCGCGCGGTAGGGTGTGCCTTGTCTCGGCACGGAGGAAAAATGTGCGTGTAAAAATTTACTGTATCAGACGTAGTACCTATGGTTCGACCTCGAGACCCAGCCAGCCGGTCGAAAACACCCCACTAGCCAAACAGCTTCATCATGCTAACATGGCACGGAGGATAGGTGTGGTTAGCTCCGTCTCGACCAACCACAACGTCTCTTGTTCTAGGCAATTCTTCTATTTTCCAAGCTTTTTTAGTTGTAATAACACCACGGTAAGCTAGCGCCGCTCTTCGTGTGTGCCCGTGCAAAGGTTACACGATGGAGAGAAGAGAGAGATCGCAGACCAGGGACCCACCAGTAGGTGAGTCAACGGTCATGCACGTGTAGACGAGGCACTCCCTCTACTCTACTCAACGTAATACTGTATAAAATCAAGTTATGGGACAAAGCCGACAACCATTGTTGTTTCAGGCTATCGACTTACGCTTTGTAGTCCTGGTTGCCAGTTCGTATCTCATCTTTCAGATTTGTTAGTTTTAGGTCCAAATTTGATTAATGACAAGTGGGACCCCCGTGTTGTTCCAATATTTCAGTGTAGGATGGTTTTTTTTAACAAACACTTTGCGCGGTTAGACAAGTAACGGCACAAGTTACATGTATTTTGTAAGTTTACAAACAAAAATGACAGCGGCATAGAATATCACATCCACCCCGCAACTTAGATGCTATGGTGATATGAGTTTTTACACCGTTGGAAGTGAGATCCAATGGCTTGGGAGTAGTCTTTGTAATTATGCACAATTTCCAAACTCTCCAAAGGTTTTTTTGCAAATAAAACATTCAGGCCTCGTGTGTGCCGCTGCATCTTGGATCCAATGCCCCCCCATTGCTCATATTAGGTGCTCCCCGTAGCTTAATTACCCGCTACAGTGATATGAGCATCTAGGTCGTATGATCAGTGATCAGATGGCACATGCGTAGTACTTGTACTTTCTGCGCAATTCCCAAACTCTCTCAACCGTATATTGCAAAAACATTCAAACCTCCTACTGTGGGCCGTTAGATCTCCGTGAACTCGTATCACCATAGAATCTACGGTGCGGGAGCACCTCATATTCTTCCGTGCGAGAAAACATAAGGTGCTCTCGCAGCTTGGATGCTATGGTGATACGAGCTTCGAGGTCATTTGATCTGAGATCCAATGGCATCTGAGCAATCTTTGTGCTTGTAAGCAGTGGCCGAACTCTTTGGGGGCTTTTCTGCAAAAAAACCATTCGAACCACCGAGGAGGCATTGGGTCACAAATCGAAATAGTATGCACGCTAACGTGGATTAGAGTGTGTGTCACATAATTAGTTATTTGAATTAGAGTGTGTGTCACATAGCGATCTCCAATTCTAATGTGGATTTTGCATTTCACTGTATCCACGCTACTTTTTTAATACAAATTCATATGTGTATGATGAACACCATGGTAGTGAGAAAACTTTTGGACGGATACAAACATATGACCTACAAAATAGCACAACAAATCGAGTCAATGTCAACTTTTTGAAACCTAGTATGGCACGAATTCAAAATAATTACCCATATGCACGGCCCTCGGTTCAAATCTTACAATGTACACCGAATTGAAACATCGATATTAAGTCTCGTACTATCTACATGAAAATGTTGTTTTTAGCCCCCCCAAATTTTTTTTTTTCCCCCCCCCCCCCCCCCCCGCACACACGCTACATACTTCCTGTATCAGTCAATCTTCCTCTCCTAACCACCTTAGGAAGCTATCGGTTTCCAACACACATTGATTCTTTCTCTCCATGTTTCGATCTCTAACTCTCTCAACTACACAACCCCCCTTTTCCACTCTGTTATGAAATGTATTTACCTCACACACCCGCCATTGCACCCCATGCCGATCTCTCTCTCTCTCCCTCTCCCTCTCCCTCTCCCTCTCCCTCTCACCCTCTCGCGCTAAATACATGCATTGCCTATCTAGCCCCCCAACCTCTCGTGCGCACGCACGCACGTTGTCTATCTAGGTCACTCCCTCGAGACTGTCTCACTCTTTCTTCCGCACGGCGGGCCACACTCGCTCAATCTCGCTCTCTTTATCTGAGTCTCATTTAACCTTGTTTTCTTTCACACACAAATGATATATCTCCCTATTCGGGCCTCGATCGACACACTCTATACTCTCTCACACATATTGTCTATCTAGGTCAGTCCATCGAAGCCGCCTCCACTCTTTCGACCTCATGGCGGGCCATGCTCTCTCTCTCTCTCTCTTTGGATGTCTAGATTGACCTCGCTCTTTCTCGGACAAAACGATATATCACCATGTTTGAGCCCAATTCGACTTATTCACATTGAATACTCTCTCATGCACATTGTCTATCTAGGTCACTCTCTCCAACCCGTCTCACTCTTTTGATCGCACGACGACCCTATGTGATCGATCGACCTTGCTTCCTCCCATGCACAAAATATATCTACACATCTATGACTGGATCATCTCTCCAGCTCTATCTTACAACCCTCACCCTTGCCAAGAGCTCAATCGGACAATATCTCTCCAGAGCATATATATTTGTTCCATGAATGTCGGACCACACTCACTTTGTCTCTCTATCTATATGTCTCTCGATTGACCTCACTTTCTCACACCGTATCTTCCACACATTGAAGCTACCTCTCCATCCCTCGCAAAGCCGGAGCTATTTACATTACGAGGGGCATTCCAACCTTGGATTAATTTGTGTAGGCATTTATTCCGGTCGGTTTAGATTATATTTTCGTAGCATTCGGCCCACAACAACTCGAAACACCGTTGCAACCCCTGCAACTCCCCTAGTTGATTTCCCTCTGGCTCGGTCATCGCTCTCTCGCCCGTCCTTTCTCGCCTTCAACGTCGCACCATGGTATCATTGCAAAAAACTCTGGTGTTCTCTTTAATTATTATAAATAAGCTACAAAACTACACGCCGATAGTCCACTTGGAATGGAACGAATTTGGACCCACAAATTAAAGTGCTACAAACTACACACCGAGGGGCCCACATGTCATGAAACAAATTTGGGCCCATATACAAATTAAAAAGTAAAGGACGAGGATCGAACATGCGACCAGGGCCTTCAAGCCGCACGTTAATAGGCAACATACATAGAACATCAATATTTGTTGTACCTCCCTTTGTTCACATAATGTTTTTATATTACCACAACCTATTTAATTGATAACATGTAATATTATTTTTAGTACTATTCACCTTCACTTACTAGTGGGTTCCATGTGTGCTCTCTCTCTCTCCTCCCCTTCTGCGTTTAGATGCACGGGCAAACACTAGGAACTCGCTAGTGATGTTGCTGTTGACCATATCTGGACTCATTCATAAGTTACGACACCAATTTCACATGCTAGCAGCACTAGTCAGTGTGTACGTGAAATGCACGTTAATTTGGAAGTATATTAAGTGCATGCGGATATTAAGTTGGATATTATTTGCGTGTTATTATGTGATTAGCACTATTTTTGGCATGAAATTAACTGCACGCTAAACGTGTTGAGCGCTCGACATTGAAGTAGTCTAGGTCGTTGGATGATAAGGAATACATGTGACTTGATGACGTTTTATATTTAATTTGATACGGCTCTAGCAGAACATTCAATCGATCAAACCATAGATTTCGTTCAGTCTGACTCCAACTTTAAATTATACGATAATCGATCTAAAATAAACGGAAATGATAAATGTTCGGATTTTAGGCATGGCAATCCGAACGTTTTTCATGGCAAATTTAGATTACGCAGCGGCGGCGGGGGCGTCTTGTAGTGGGAAGCGGCTCCTCTATCGTGCTCTCTGTGTCGTCGGGCCACTGATCGACAGCGACGGCGGCATCTTGCACCGTTGTTGGTGTACTCCTGGACATTGGCCCTAGCTTCAAGGAAGACCACAATGTTCTGGACTTCGGTTTCTAGGAGCGAGTCAACTGGCGGGAGGAGGCGACTGGCGTTGGTGCAAGGAAACGGTCGACGACGGCCATCCATGCCTCTGAGGGGGGCACTGGCACCCGCCCAGGGACATGCGCTGTCAACGGCGCGGTGGAGACATTCGTGTGCACGGGCACGCACGTCAGTGCACGCGCAAGCGCATGCACTGGAAGGTGCACGGGCACTAGCACGGGCCTGCGCGTCAGTGCACGCGCAGGCGCATGCGCTGGTAGGGGCACGGGCGCATGAAAGTCAGCGGGGACCTCGTGGAACCCCGTGGCATCAAGCTCGGCGATAATGTGTGGCTCCCAGCCCATCAATGCCACGGGGATGGGCGCTGGCGCAGTCGGGGCGACGGGAGCCGGAACGGGAGTGGGGACAGGCGCGGCATCATCCCGCAAGGCCAGTTCAAGCTCATCCCAAAGCGCATTATGTTCTTGAGACTCCGGCTGGGTTTCTTCCTTAGGAAACTGGAAGACTAAGGGCAGACCATCGTGATGTGGCATGGCGTACGTTTAGGTCAGGCTGGTTTGAGCTAGACGACAGGAGAATCGGAGAGGAAGAGAGAAGTTGTTTAATGGGCTTTAATATGTTTAATGGGCTTTAATACTCGCATGGAGTGCGTTTAGTCTATATTTTGGATGTTTAATGGTCTTTAATATAAATTTTTATATTATTTTTGGGACTAACCTACTAACCAAAGGCCCAGTGCAAATTGCTATTTTTTTGCCTATTTCAGTGTTTCGCGGAAAAGGAATATCAAACGGAATGAAACCTTCGGGAGAGTTATTTTTGGAACAAATGTGATCTAGGAGACTTGGAGTGGACATCAAGAAAGAAGCGAGGAGGCCACGAGGTAGGAGGGCGCGCCTAGGGGGGCCAGGCACGCCCCCAACCCTCATGGGCCCCTCGTAGCTCCACCGACCTGCTTCTTCCTCCTATATATACCCATATACCCTAAAAACATCCAGGAGCATCACGAAACCCTATTTCCACCGCCGCAACCTTCTGTACTTGTGAGATCCCATCTTGGGGCCTTTTCCGGCGCTCCACCGGAGGGGGAATCGATCACGAAGGGCTTCTACATCAACACCATAGCCTCTCCGATGATGTGTGAGTAGTTTACCACAGACCTTTGGGTCCATAGTTATTAGCTAGATGGCTTCTTCTCTCTCTTTGGATCTCAATACAAAGTTCTCCTCGATTCTCTTGGAGATCTATTCGATGTAATTCTTTTTGCGGTATGTTTGTCGAGATCCGATGAATTGTGGGTTTATGATCAAGATTATCTATGAACAATATTTGATTCTTCTCCGAAATTTTTTATGCATGATTTAATATCTTTGCGAGTCTCTTCGAATTATCAGTTTGGTTTGACCTACTAGATTGATCTTTCTTGCAATGGGAGAAGTGCTTAGCTTTGGGTTCAATCTTGCGGTGTCCTTTCCCAGTGACAGCAGGGGCAGCAAGGCATGTATTGTATTGTTGCCATCCAGGATAAAAATGGGGTTTATATCATATTGCTTTAGTTTATCCCTCTACATCATGTCATCTTCCCTAATGCGTTACTCTGTTCTTATGAACTTAATACTCTAGATGCATGCTGGACAGCGGTCGATGTGTGGAGTAATAGTAGTAGATGCAGAATCATTTCGGTCTACTTTTCGTGGAAGTGATGCCTATATACATGATCATGCCTTGATATTCTCATAACTACTGGCTTTTCTATCAATTGCTTGACAGTAATTTGTTCACCCACTGTAGAATTTGCTATCTTGAGAGAAGCCACTAGTGAAACCTATGGCCCCCGGGTCTAGTCTCCATTATATTATTCTCCCGTCAATAAGCTATTTCTGTCGCCGTTTATTTTGCAATCTTTATTTTCCAATCTATACAACAAAAATACCAAAAATATTTATCTTATTATCTCTATCAGATCTCACTTTCGTAAGTGACCGTGAAGGGATTGACAACCCCTTTATCGCGTTGGTTGCGAGTTTCTTGTTTGTTTGTGCAGGTGCGTGGGACTTGCGTGTAATCTCCTACTGGATTGATACCTTGGTTCTCAAAAACTGAGGGAAATACATACGCTACTTTGCTGCATCACCCTTTCCTCTTCAAGGGAAAACCAACGCATGCTCAATAGGTAGCATTCCCCCGGCGGAATCGCTCCGCCGGAGGGCAAAAGTGCTCCTGCTCAAGTTCCGCCTCGAGACGGCGGCGCTCCATCCCGAAAGTCCTCTCCTCATTTTTTATAGGTCAAAATGACTTATATACCAGAAGATGGGCACCAGATGTGGGCCTGGGTGAGCACAACCCACCAGGGTGTGCCTGGGCTCCCTGGCGCGCCCAGGTGGGTTGTGCCCACCTGGTGGGCCTCCTCTGGTACTTATTTGCTCCAATATTCATCATATATTCCATAAAAAATCTCCATGAAGTTTCAGCTTGTTTGGAGTCATGCAGAATAGGTAGCCTGATGTAGCTTTTCCAGGTCCAGATTTCCAGCTGCCAGAATTCTCCCTCTTTGTGTGTACCTTGTAAATTATGAGAGAAAAGGCATTAGAATTACTCCAAAAATCATTATTATGCATAAAAATATCATAACTAACAGTAGGAAAACATGATGCAAAATGGACGTATCAACTCCCCCAAGCTTAGACCTCGCTTGTCCTCAAGCGAAAACCAAAATCTAAAAACATGTCCACATGCTTAGAGAGAGAGGTGTCGATAAAAACAAAATACAGACATAGAAGCATCATGTTGAATATTATAACAGAAACAAACTTAAACATAAGACTCTTATCATAGAACTTTTATCATATACTTCTCATGAATAAGTGACAATTCATCACACAATCGAAGTATAAAGCAAAAACTTTGTTAGAAACCAACAAACTATGTTCTCAGTCAACTTTGCAACTACAATTCATTATCTTTTCAGGAAGGGTCACGTGTCGGAGCCTTTAGGCAAGTCCACGTACTCAACCATCATATAGTCTTGTATGATTGCTAACACTCACCGCATACACATGAGCAAAACGTTTCAACCGGACACATAGAAAGATAGGGGCTTATAGTTTCGCCTCCCAACGTATTCACCTCGAGGGTGATGTCAACATAATAACTCATGATACCCATATTTAACTGGACATATGTGCCTAGATCTTTCCTCACCACATGACGCTTGACAAAGGAGAAAATAAAAAGGAATAGAGGGAAAAACTTTTGACTCTTTGCATAAAAGTAAGCACATGAAAGTAAAAGATAGCCCCTTCGTAGAGGGAAGCAGAGGTTTCCATGTGCTTATTTGTTTGTATGCTCAACCCCTTAGTGCAAAAGAACGTCACGTTGTATTGCCCCTTGTGATGGCAACCTTTATTATGCAGTCTATCGCTTTTATTCTTCACCATCACAAGTTTGTACAATGCTCAATTTTCTCTTACACTAAATGATCTCACACTTATAGAAGCAATTTTTATTGCCTTATTGCAACGATGACAACTTACTTGAGGGATCTTGCTCAATCCCTAGGTAGGTATGGTGGACTCTTGATAATAATATTTGGGTTTAAGGGTTTTTGGATGCATAAGTAGTATTTCTACTTAGTGCGGAGTTTTTGGCTAGCAAAGATAGGGGGCAAGCACCACATGTTGAAGGATCTATGACAATATAGCTTCTATGTGAATATGAACAAACATAAATCATTAAGTTGCCTTCCTTGTCCAACGTCAACAATTTTGGCATATAATATTTTGATGGGGGCTCACAATCACAAAAGATTTCTAGGATAATATATTTTTATGTGAATCTTCTCTTCCCTTATTAATTCATTCATGAGTTGCATCATTGACTAATGCTATGTTTGTCAATCTCTAATAAAATTTTCTACTTATACTTTTCCTTATGTGGTGTCATGTAATCGTGTTAGTTTTGTTAGGGTTTGATCCCTAGTATCCACTATGCTTTGAGATTGATGTTGCTATGACTTTGCTATGCTTAATGCTTGTCACTAGGGCCCGAGTGCCATGATTTCAGATCTGAACCTATTATGTTTTCATCAATATATGAGAGTTCTTGATCCTATCTTGCAAGTCTATAGTCACCTATTATGTCTTATGATCCGTTAACCCCGAAGTGATAATAATCGGGATACTTACCGGTGTTGACCATAGTTTGAGGAGTTCATGTATTCACTATGTGTTAATGCTTTGTTCCGGTACTCTATTAGAAGGAGGCCTTAATATCCCTTAGTTTCCATAAGGACCCCGCTGCCACGGGAGGGTAGGACAAAAGATGTCATGCAAGTTCTTTTCCATAAGCACGTATGACTATATTCGGAATAGATGCCTACATTATATCAATGAACTGGAGCTAGTTTTGTGTCACCCTAGGTTATGACTGTTACGTGATGAACTGCATCCGGCATAATTCTCCATCACTGATCCATTTCCTATGAGCTTTCCATATATTGTTCTTCGCTTATTTACTTTTCCATTGCTATTGCTATCATCACTACAAAATACCAAAAACATTGCTTTTACTACAGTTACCTTTTGTTACCGTTACCACTACTACCATATTACTTTGCTACTAAATACTTTGCTGCAGATATTAAGTTTGCAGGTGTGGTTGAATTGAAAACTCAACTGCTAATACTTGAGAGTATTCTTTGGATCCCCTTGTGTCAAATCAATAAATTTGGGTTGAATACTTTACCCCCGAAAACTGTTGCGATCCCCTATACTTGTGGGTTATCAAGACTATTTTCTGGCGCCGTTGCCGGGGAGCATAGCTCTATTCTTTGAGTCACTTGGGATATATATCTGCTTATCATTATGAAGAACTTAAGAGATCCAAAACCAAGATCTATCCCTCAACTATGAGGGGAGGTAAGGAACTACCATCTAGCACTGCACTTGATTCACCTTCTGCTATTCGTTCTGATATGTCGCATGTTATTGATGATGCCACTTCTGCTATGCATGATACTTATGATGAAATTACCTCTATGCCTGATACTACTGTGCCACTTAGTGATTTCCTTGATGAACAAATTCATAGGGCTAGAGAAATTGAAAATATTGAATCTGATGATACTGATGAAAATGATGATGAAGAATCACTTGTTATTCCTAAGTGTTATGTTTTTGATCAAGAATCTTCTTTCGCTATTTTAGCTTGCAGAAATAGAAATGAACTCAAAAGTTTATTAGCTAAATGGAATAAGAAATCTCTAAATGCTAGAATGAAACCTGACCCTGCTTTTGCTACTTCACCTACCTGTGTTACCGATAAGGATTATGAATTCTCTGTTGATCCTGATATAATTACTTTGGTTGAATCTGATCCTTTTCATGGTTATGAATCTGAAACTGTTGTGGCACATCTTACTAAATTAAATGATATAGCTACCCTGTTTACTAAAGATGAGAGAACTCATTACTTTTATATCCTTAAAATATTTCCGTTCTCATTAAAGGGTGATGCTAAGATATGGTTTAATTCTCTTGATCCTGGTTGTGTGCGTAGTCCCCAGGATATGATTTATTACTTCTCTGCTAAATATTTCCCTGCTCATAAGAAACAAGCTGCTTTAAGGGATATATATAATTTTGTGCAAATCAAAGAAGAGAGTCTCCCACAAGCTTGGGGGAGGCTTCTCCAATTACTTAATGCTTTGCCTGATCATCCTCTTAAGAAAAATGAAATACTTGATATCTTCTATAATGGACTAACGGATGCCTCCAGAGATTACCTGGATAGTTGTGCTGGTTCTGTTTTCAGGGAAAGAACACCGGATGAAGCTGAAATTTTATTAAACAATATGTTGACAATTGAAAATAATTGGACACCCCGGAGCCAATTCCTGAGCCTATTCCTAAACCAACTCCGAAGAAGAGGGGTATTCTATTTCTCGGTCCTGAAGATATGCAAGAGGCAAAGAAATCTATGAAACAAAAAGGTATTAAAGCTAAAGATGTTAAGAATTTACCTCCTATTGAAGAAATACATGGTCTTAATTTACCGCATGTTGAAGAAACATATAATCCAAATCCTTCTCCTATTGAAGAAACTCATGGTCTTGATAACCCGACACAGGTAGTAAAGGTCAATTTTCTCTATAGATATGATAAAGCTGAAATCCCATTTACTAAATTTGCTAGCCCATGCTTAGATGAGTTTGATAAATTTATGGCTAAGCAAGAAGATTTTAATGCTTATTTTGGTAGACAATTGAAATACAATTCAAATATGCTTGAACACTTGGGTGATTATATGGCTAATGTTAAAGGTGAACTTAAACTTATTAGTAAACATGCTTCTATGGTTACCACTCAAGTAGAACAAGTACTTAAAGCTCAAAATGATTTGCTCAATGAATTGAATAGTAAGAATAATGATTATGTTGTTAGAGTGGCTACTAGAACTGGTAGAATGACTCAAGAACCTTTGTATCCTGAAGGCCATCCTAAGAGAATTGAGCAAGATTCTCAGAGAAATAATATAGATGTACCTAGTTCTTCTAAAAAGAAGAAAAAGAAAAATGATAGGACTTTGCATGCTTCTAGTGATCCTATTGTTGAAAAACCTGAGAATCCAAATGATATTTCTATTTCTGATGCTGAAACACAATCTGGGAATGAACCTGAAACTAGTGGTAATGTTAATGATAATGTTCCTAATGATGCTCAACCTAGTAATGATAATGATATAGAAACTGAACTTGGTGTTGATCTTGATAACCCACAATCAAAGAATCAATGTTATGATAAGAAAGACTTTGTTGCTAAAAACATGGTAAAGAAAGAGAGCCTTGGGTTCAGAAACCCATGCGTTTTCCTCCCAAACCATCTAAGAAAAAGGATGATGAGGATTTTGAGCGCTTTGCTGAAATGATTAGACCTATCTTTTTGCGTATGCGATTAACTGATATACTCAAAACCAATCCTTATGCTAAGTACATGAAAGATATAATTACAAATAAAACAATTATACCAGAAGCTGAAACTTCCACCATGCTTGCTAATTATGCCTTTAAGGGTGGAATACCAAAGAAACTTGGAGATCCAGGAGTACCCACTATACCATGCTCTATTAAAAGAAACTATGTTAAAACTGCTTTATGTGATCTTGGAGTCGGCGTTAGTGTTATGCCTCTCTCTTTATATCGTAGACTTGACTTGAATAAGTTGACACCTCTTGAAATATCTTTGCAAATGGCTGATAAATCAACTTCCATACCTGTCGGTATTTGTCAGGTCGTGCATGTTGTAGTTGCAAACGTTACTATTTTAACGGACTTTGTTATTCTTGATATTCCCGAGGACGATAGTATGTCCATTATTCTTGGAAGACCATTTTTGAATACTGCAGGGGCTGTTATTGATTGCGCTAAAGGCAATGTCACTTTTCATGTTAATGGTAATGAGCATACGGTACACTTTCCGAGGAAACAACCTCAAGTTTATAGTATCAACTCTATTGGAAAAATTCCATCGATTATATTTGGAGGTTTTGAATTTCCTCTTCCTACTGTCAAGAAGAAATATGATATTCTTATTATTGGGGATGTGCATATCCCCGTTGAGGTAACATAGTGTTATTCGAAATTTCTCCAGTTCCATGTTATTCAGAATGAGTTTGTTAACAAGACTTGATCAACCTTGTTAGTGGATTCCTTTTGATGACCATGAGATGAATGAAACTAGAGAGCACAACCTTCTGTACCCCACTTTTACTTTCTGTTATTTATATTAAATAAAATAAAAATAAATATTTTTCCATCTGTTATCTGATTATCCGTGCAATATAAAAATACCTCGAAAATAAAAGTTCTCCCCTGAAATTTAAATATGATTTTTTCTAGAATATTTGAGAATATTCGGCACTAAGAACACAGCAGGGGGGTCAACCACCTGCCCACGAGGGTGGAGGGCGCGCCCTACCCCCTGGGTGCACCCCCCTCCCTCGTGGGCCCATGGTGGCCCTCCTCCACTTATTGTTTCACCCATAAACTTCTTCTTCCTCCCACAAACACGAACAACCAGCTCAAACTCGAGTCCTAGCTCATCTTGCTGCCATTTCGATCTCCTTGCTCAAAGCACCTCTCACAAAACTGCTTGGGGAGATTGTTCCTTGGTATGTGACTCCTCCATTGGTCTAATTAGTTTTTGTTCTAGTGCTTTATTCATTGCAAATTTTTTCTGCTTAGGTGACCCTATTCTTGAGCTTGCATGTCAAATTTATATCGTCAAAAGTAGTTTTGATGCATGATATAGGCCCTATGCACTTGTAGGAGTAGTTGCTATCAATATTATTGAGTTTGATTTACTTTTATTTTGAAGTTACTAAAAAATTTCAGAATTTTTCAGAGGAAGAAATATGCTTAGGAAAATGTTCCAAGGTGGTTCTTCAAGGAAGAAAGGGCCCAGGCTTGCAATGCGTGATGCTGACGACGAGCCACCAAGAGACGCTCCAGTGCGTCCTTGTGAATGGCCTTCTGAGAACTTTATGGATCGAGCGGGAATTAAGGAAGAATTCAACGCATATTTGCGTCACGTTGATCTTGTGAGCTTCAAGGAAGAGAAGTGCAGCCAGTATCACAACCTCACCAGTACCTTTGTGAGGAGGTTTGAATTTTCAACTTCACGTAATTCTCCAACTGTCCTGTTTGATCTTTATGATAATTCTTACACTATGGACTTAGAGGATTTTACCACTGCATGCAAACTTCCACAATGGGGTAGTATAAGGGATCCTCGCAAATCTGAATTTAGAGATTTTCTTGCTAGCATAACTGTGGGAGAATCTAGAGATATTACACAAGCTACCATAGGGAGCATTCACTTTCCTACTATACATTACTTTGGTCTCTTCATAGGTAGATGCATCAATGGTAAAGATGAGGCATGTCACATGTGTGTCCCCGATCTCAGTATTCTTAGGAGTGCTGTGTTAGGAAACCAATCTTATAATTTGGGAGCCATTGTTGCACGTAGGTTGCATCTTAATAGATTTAATGGAGATTTCTTTGGAGGAATTTATGCAACCCGCATAGCTAATTTTCTTGGTGTAGCCATACGCAAAGATGATATTAAATTACCACCTGCTTACCTAGACTTTAATGCTATGGTTCACCACCAGTTTGTTGAGAGGAATGAATCACCTCTCTAGTATTGACTAATCTTTGATAGACGCCATGCTGTCCATATTACTCTCCCTGCTCCTGCCTTCTTTGATCATCAGGCAAAAGGAAGATATACCATTACCAGAGAGGAGGCAGATGAGTACGAGAGGAGAGCAGAGGCCGCTCGTCGCCACGCTGCAGCTCAGCAGGCGATAGCCGCTGCAGCTCAGTACGACCCCAACTACTATTATGGATATCCGCCAGGCCAGCCGTGGCCAGAGACCAACTTAGGCCAAAAGCCTAAGCTTGGGGGAGTACGTATTTCCCACCGACATTACATTTATGTTCACACACTCATTGCTAGATGTCAGTGCTCATACTTTTTCATTGTATCATCCATGATAGTTTAATTTCCTTTTTATGCTTTCTTCTTGTGTGTTTAATAAACCTTAAGAAAAACCCAAAAAAATAGTTGTAGCTTTTAATCAGTTTAATTTCCATGCTTGTAGTAGTAATTAAAAAGAAAACCCAAAAAGATTTCATGTCCTTCTTTTGCTTGTTGGGAGCTTTCCCGTGTAAATAGTTTTATTTCTTTTCTTTTCTTTGGGGGTCGATAGGAGAAGACCATGATTAAATTGTTGAAGTGGCTCTTATATGCATTATTATTTATCTGACAAAAGAGCCCATATTGCCTTGTCTTCTCCTGTTTATTGAATGCTTGCAGATTCCATCTTAGTCCAATGCACGTGCACTATTATTATTATTCACACTATTCGGCCGTGCAAGTGAAAGGCAATTATGATGATATATGATGGACTGACTGAGATGAGAAAAGCTGGTATGCACTCGACCTCTTTTGTTTTTGTAAATATGATTAGTTCATCGTTCCTGATTCAGCCTATTATGAATAAACATGTTTGCAATGACAACTAGAGATCATAGTTTCTTGTGCCATGCTTGATTAGCTATGAGTTATAATGGTTTACCTTGTGTGCCAACATGCTATTGAGATAGTTATGATGTGGTATGATAGGGTGGTATCCTCCTCTGAATGATTTAAGTGACTTGACTTGGCATAGGTTCACGCATGTAGTTGAAACAAACTCAACATAGCCTTCACGATATTTATGTTCATGGTGGATTATATCCTACTCATGCTTGCATTCGGTGTTGATTAATTTTAATGCATCTTCTTGACTGTTGTCGCTCTTTAGCTGGTCGCTTCCCAGTCTTTTGCTAGCCATCACCTGTACTAAGCGGGAATACTGCTTGTGCATCCAAACTCCATAAACCCCAAAGTTATTCCACATGAGTCCACTATACCTACCTATATACGGTATCTACCTGCCGTTCCAAGTTAATTTGTATGTGCCAAACTCTAAACCTTCAAATAAATATCCTAGTTTTTATGCTCGAATAGCTCGTGTATCAACTAGGGCTGTCCGTATCTTCCATGTTAGGCGGGTTATTCTCAAGAGGAGTGGACTCCGCTCCTCACTCACGAGATAAATGGCTGGTCACCGGGATGCCCAGTCCCATGCTTTATGCAAACTAAATCAAAATAATTGAAAACAAAACTCCCCCTGGGACTCTTGTTAGTTGGAGGCACTCGTTGTCTCGAGCAAGCCATGGATTGATGCTCGTTGGTGGAACGGGGAGTATAAAATTTACCATTCTGTTTGGGAACCACCTATAATGTGTGTAGCATGGAAGATATCGCCATCTCTTGGTTGTTATGTTGACAATGAAAGTATACCGCTCAAAATATTATTCACCTCTATTTTAAAATCGAGCTCTGGCACCTCTACAAATCCCCGCTTCCCTGTGCGAAGGGCCTATCTATTTACTTTTATGCTGAGTCATCATCTTCCTATTAAAAAGCACTAGTTGGTGAGCACCATTGTCATTTGCATTCATTACTGTTAGTTTACATTGAGTATGACTTGACTGGATCTCTTTTACCATGAATTACAATGTCTAGTCAGTCCTTGGTCTTTAAAGGTGCTCTGCATTTATGTTTTGCGGTCTCAGAAAGGGCTAGCGAGATACCACCTTGTTATATCATATTATGATTGTTTTGAGAAAGTGTTGTCATCCGAGATTTATTATTATTGCTCACTAGTTGATTATGCTATTGATATGAGTAAACTTGAGACCTATGCGTTATTGTGAATGTGGTTAGTTATAATCTTTGCTGAAAACTTGAATGCTAGCTTTACATATTTACAACAACAAGAGCAAATAGAGTTTGTAAAAGTTTTTCTTTATCACTTTCAGTTTTTCAACTGAATTGCTTGAGGACAAGCAAAGGTTTAAGCTTGGGGAGTTGATACGTCTGCAACGTATCTACTTTTCCAAACACTTTTGCCCTTGGTTTGGACTCTAACTTGTATGATTTGAATGGAACTAACCTGGACTGACACTGTTTTCAGCAGAATTACCATGGTGTTATTTATGTGCAGAAACAAACATTCTCGGAATGACCTGAAACTTCACGGAGCCACTTTTCAGAAAATATGAAAAATACCTGCAAAAGATGAAGGTCAGGGGGCCCACCACCTCTCCACGAGGGTGGGGGGCACGCCCCCTACCTCGTGAGCCCCCTGTTGCCTCACCAACTCCAACTCCAACTCCATATATTGTGTTTCAGGGAGAAAAAAATCAGGGAGAAGAAATCATCACGTTTTACGACACGGAGCCGCCGCCAAGCCCTAAAACCTCTCGGGAGGGTTGATCTGGAGTCTGCTCGGGGCTCCGAAGAGGGGAATCCGTTGCCATCGTCATCATCAACCATCCTCCATCACCAATTTCATGATGCTCACCGCCGTGCGTGAGTAATTCCATCGTAGGCTTGCTGGACGGTGATGGGTTGGATGGGATCTATCATGTAATCGAGTTAGTTTTGTTAGGGTTTGATCCCTAGTATCCACTATGTTGTGAGATTGATGTTGCTATGACTTTGCTATGCTTAATGCTTGTCACTAGGGCCCGAGTGCCATGATTTCAGATCTGAACCTATTATGTTTTCATCAATATATCAGAGTTCTTGATCCTATCTTGCAAGTCTATAGTCACCTATTATGTCTTATGATCCGTTAACCCTGAAGTGACAATAATCGGGATACTTACCGGTGATGACCGTAATTTGAGGAGTTCATGTATTCACTATGTGTTAATGCTTTGTTCCGGTACTCTATTAAAAGGAGGCCTTAATATCCCTTAGTTTCCATAAGGACC
Organism: Triticum urartu; assembly: GCF_003073215.2. Classification (NCBI taxonomy): domain Eukaryota; kingdom Viridiplantae; phylum Streptophyta; class Magnoliopsida; order Poales; family Poaceae; genus Triticum; species Triticum urartu. The sequence continues at coordinate 102,620,293 of NC_053024.1, forward strand.
CCGCTGCCACGAGAGGGTAGGACAAAAGATGTGATGCAAGTTCTTTTCCATAAGCACGTATGACTATATTCGGAATACATGCCTACATTATATCAATGAACTGGAGCTAGTTCTGTGTCACCCTAGGTTATGACTGTTACATGATGAACTGCATCCGGCATAATTCTACATCACTGATCCATTGCCTACGAGCTTTCCATATATTGTTCTTCGCTTATTTACTTTTCCATTGCTATTGCTATCATCACTGCAAAATACCAAAAACATTGCTTTTACTACCGTTACCTTTTGTTACCGTTACCACTACTACCATATTACTTTGCTACTAAATACTTTGCTGCAGATATTAAGTTTCTAGGTGTGGTTGAATTGACAACTCAGTTGCTAATACTTGAGAGTATTCTTTTACTCCCCTTGTGTCGAATCAATAAATTTGGGTTGAATACTTTACCCTCGAAAACTGTTGCGATCCCCTATACTTGTGGGTTATCAGTTACAAAGATAGATCAGTAAGAAAAATCTTGAAAAGAAAGGATCGAACTAAACTTTTATTCATTTAAAGCAAAAGATTCAACTAAAATAAGTAAAGGCAAAAGATAGCGAGGATGATACGATGCCAGGGCACCTCCGCCAAGCTTGGCGGAAGCCAAGGGGAGTGCCCATACCCGATACTCAATTTTCTTTTGGTGATAAAGAAGAAGGTGGTGGTGATGAAGAAGATATATTGTCCTTGGGTTTTCATGGCAGAGGTCCACCATCATAAGACGAGGAGTGAGTCTCATGTGTCCTGCAATCGGCAGCCAAACTCATACCTTTCAACCTCGCCTCATATTCAAAGACTTGGTTTTGGAGATTGTAGACCTGGCTTTGGAGGAAGTTGATTTGCACATTGAGGGTGAAGACGATGTCCTTCATGGGCTTGCCATCCACCATGAGATCACGGGAAAGGTCCATGATCATGAGGTGATTGGCATTGAGCCCACGCTTCACCATCCCTTTTGTAACATCCCAAATTTTCAATTTGGAATGTTATACATTAGATCATCATGCATATCACATTTTATTTTGCTTTTGGTTTTGATCCTAGAAAATCCTAAGCAACTCAAGGACCCACGGAGAGAGTTGGGGATTTCGTTATTTACATATTTGAGTTTTCTCAAATTTTGTAAACAGGATCATTTGATTTTATTTATTTTGTCATCAATTATTTCTATTACAAAAATATGAGAGAGGGAATAAAATGACTTTCCCAAAATATAGAAATATTGAGGATTTAATTAAAAAATAAAATAAGATTTATTTCGGAGTTTTTCGGTATTTTATTTGAATTTAGGGAAAAATGCGCGTTTTTCAAAATTGCATTTTGGGCCCAAATAAATGTTCACTTTATCTGGCTTGATTTTAGAAACCCAGCAAAATTTATTTCGAGATTTTTGGAGTCCGTTTGGTATTTCTTTTTATTTTTCTTCCGAGTGGAATTATTTAAAAAAATCGCGGAACCGACTTTGGGCCGTACTCGCCCAGGACACCGCTGGCCGAGGCCTTTATAAGGCGCCGCCCGAGAGCCCGAGAGAGCCCAGCCGCCAGCTAACCCTAACCCTAGGCCAGCCCCGCCGCCGCCGCCGCCCCAGCCGCCGCCGCCGACTCGCCGGAGCAGCGCGCCGCCCGAGGTTCAGCGCCGCCTCGTTTTCCATGCTGTTTTAAAAAAATTCTGTTCATCGTTTTTTCTTTTTCGTTGGATTTTCGCGGTTATTTTCTGATCGCGATTTCTGATCCGATTTCCGTTTTAGTATAACTTTTCGCTCGTTTGTCGGAATCAGGCGATTGAAGCGCCTGGAGTTTCGTCTCGAAACCCTCTTTCCGAATAATCAACTTAAACATGTTTTTGCTACTGTAAAATTTGCCCTAGATCCAGATTACTAGAACGAAGTTGTTTTCTTTCGCCGTTTGATTTCTTTTGCTTCATTCGATTTGATTCTTTTTGCCAACCAGGGTTCTTAAGTTGAACTTTTTGGTTAGATCTTCTATTTGAGTTTTACCTGTGCATTAGATGAGTACTTATTGTATGCTTGTTGTTTGTCTGCGATAGAATACACGGAGTGCGCCGCCTGTTACTTCGAATCTCTAGGTTTCGCGGATCATCAGCAAGGCAAGTAACACATTGATCATACCTTTTCTACAACTCAGTTTTATTGCATTAGATCAATCCTCACACATTGCATGATTAGGATCTAATTAAATTGTGGGATGGGAAGTAGATGAGGTAGTACCTATTACCTGTTTATTATCAAACCTTTGGGAGTTACTTCTACGTTTGCTTATTACGCCATGCTATGCTAGTAGACGTGGATTGGGTGAGTGATATCCATGACAGATGTGAGATTGTTAATTAATGGTTTATTTAAGGTGGCAACCTAACACACATCTGGGTGGATTGAGGCACCTGGGGTTTCCAGGACTTGCCTGTTTTTCTTTTGGACCGCCACCCATGCCCAAAGGGATCATGAGATTATTCATACTAGAAACTTCCGTGTGCAGCCACAAGCCATTATGGGCTCTGGCATAGTTGACTAAGTTGTGCGAACTCTTACAGTGGTAGACTAGCAGATGTAGGGGATATAGGTGGTACGGTCTACCCAATCGTAAGGTGCTAGCGCTTCTGAAAGATTATGTCTCGGTCATCCGTTTCTCAAACATCATGTAGTGCGAGAAACCAAACGGAGGCGATCGAGTCTTGTGGGGAAAAGTGCGCAAACCTCTGCAGAGTGTAACAAACTAATCATGGTTAGCCGTGTCCCCGGTTATGGACATCTTGAGTATCTAGTACCTGGATTATCATGTGAATCTCAACATGTTACTCTAAATTAATTTTGTTGGGTTTTAATGATGTTACTTAATTGGGATTGAGGATGCTATCAACCATTCTCAATGTTTAACAACCACCATGATAGTAATTAAATTTATTCCTTTGAAGTAGGGAAAAATGGCTTTACGCAAAAACTGTAACCATAGAGCTTTCCACCAGCCAAATATGCATGTAGTATAGCTGTTGCATTCCATTATTCTCTATGTGTTATCTTGCCAGCATATTCCATGTGCTGACCCGTTTTCGTGCTGCAACGTTAATGTTGCAGACTTTTCAGGCGACGATTAAGGAGTTTTTAGGTCGTGGTTCTATACGCAGTGATGCCGTTGGAGTTGATGGACTCACTTATCTTCCAAGCCTTCCGCTGTTATCGTTATTAGATGGCCTTAAGCCATATTTATTGTAATAAGTTATCTTTTGAGAAACTCGATGTAATAAGTGTGTGATTGCTACTCTGTTATAAATCCTCCGAGTACTGTGTGGTGTCAGCATTACTGATCCAGGGATGATACCGAAGCACAGAGATCAGACTGTTTGAGGTCTGGTCGCTACAGAGATGGTATCAGAGCACACGCTGACTGTAGGACACGACCACTAAGCTAAAGACCTAGATCACTACTCACTCTCTTCTCTTCTGACCTCTCATCTTTTCTACTCTTTAGGATGGCGGATGCAAGGAACAAGTTCACACAACCAGATGAAGATACACCCTTTGGACGCCACTTGAAGGAAGTCACTAGATACCTGAACATAGGAGTACCAAGCTTCACGGGAACCTACAACGCCACTTTACCTGAAGAAGAGTGCTGGATGATTCAAGTTCAAGTTCCAGGAAGGACGTTCATGCTAGTAACTGAGCCCATAGAGTTTTCTTTTGATGCACCAACTTGGAGTCTAGGAAAGAGTATGTCAGCTCACTCGCCATGGGAAGCATTGGAGAAGTCTACCGCAAGGATCTTGAGGATACTATCTACCAGATTTGTGGGCGCCGAGATGAACACTGGGAGATGATTAGCACCAGGAAAGATAGATCAATTGCAGCTTTTATTCAGGAGTTAAACCAGCACATTCGACGACAAGAGAATCAGATGTGCGCCGACATGATAGATCTGAAGAAGGCTAAGACTAGAATCAAGGAACTAGAGGAAGAACTCAAGGCTATACGCGAAGATTATGAAGAAGAAATTGAAGTATTGGTGGATAAGAATGCCGACCTAACTATGAAGCTAGGAATATTTATGGGAGGCCCGACACCAGTAGATGAAGACGAAGAACCCAAGGAGATTTGCCCGGAAGACTACATCATCATTGACGGCACCGACTCGGAACAAGATAGTAGCGATGATGACTATGTGGATGAAGCAGGAGCAGATATCATGGAGTCTACAACCATAGAATATTTCTAGTAGACCACCTCATCAGTAGTAGTAGTCCACCATGTAAATATAGTAGTCCGAGCACTTTTGCGATAGCTAGATCGATTGTATGTCCTTGTTTGATTGATTGAAGTGAATTGTTAGTTTTTGCCTCATGTGCATATGGGTAGTGTTTTCCCTTTAGACCCCCTCTATTCTTATATCTCATCTTTTCTAAACCCTCAGATGCCTCCGAGACGTGACCCCGGATTTGCCTTTCCGCCGGAGCTCACCCAGTTGATCCAGCAGCAGAACACTTTGATGCAGTTGCTAGTTCAGAATCAGAATCAGGGGAACAACAACAACAACCCACGACCACCACCACCTGTTGACCACTTAGCCCGTTTTCTTAGGCTAAATCCGCCGGTGTTTTCCAGTAGCATCGAGCCGATAGTAGCAGATGATTGGCTCCGCAAGATAGCTAGGGAGTTGACCACAGCAGGATGCACAGATGTGGAGAAGGTTAAGTTTGCCGCACATCAGTTAGAAGGACCCGCAGCATCTTGGTGGGAGAATTTCACAGCCACCTTCCCAGTCGACACTGTCACATGGGACCAGTTTCAGCAGGCTTTTCGTACTGCCATGTTTCAGCAGGAGCAATGGCCATGAAGAAGCGTGAGTTTTGTAACCTGTGCCAAGGAGGACGGACAGTTGGCCAGTATGTGGAGGAGTTTAGTAAGCTAGCACGTTATGCCCCAGATGACGTTGCTACAGATGCAGCGAAGCAGGAGAAATTCCTGGAAGGATTGAATGATGAGTTGAGTATGCAGTTGATGGTAGCCACCTTCAACAACTACCAGGAGTTGGTAGATCGTGCTCTTATGATTGAAGGGAAGCAGCAGCAAATTGAGAACCGCAAGAGGAAGTATGGACAAGGAAAGTATAATTCAGGAGCTCAGCAGAAGCCTCGTTTTACCCCTAGGCCAGGAGGACATTTTCAGCATACCCATGGAGTAGGTAGCTCGCACAATCACAATGGCACCAAGAATGGTAATGGGAATGGAGGTAGCAATGGGCATAACCGCAGCACCCCATCAACCCCAGCCAAGAAGGACTTGAGCCACGTAACTTGCTATAAGTGTTCGAAGCCAGGACATTATTCAAATGAATGTCCTAAAGGCCAAAATGGCAATGGAAGTTCTGGAAATAAGCCGAACCCTTTCAACAGGGGACAGGTGAACCACGTTAGCGTGGAGGAGGTTGAAGCTCAGCCCGATGCAGTAATAGGTAAGTTTTTGGTTAAGTCATTTACTGCACTCGTTCTTTTTGATACTGGTGCATCGCATTCATACATATCAAGGGGATTTGTGGATAAGTATAACCTACCAACCCAAGCCCTTAGGTCACCCATGTTAGTAACCTCGCCAGGAGCAGAGTATGTGGCAAGTCTATGGTGTGATCGGTTACCATTAAGGATTGGTAACTATGTTTTTCCCTCAGACCTAATAGTATTGGAATCTCAAGGATTGGATGTGATATTAGGCATGGATTGGTTATCAAAGTATGAAGGGAATATTGAGTGTGCTAGTAAGTCAATTTTGCTTACCACACCAGAAGGGAGAAGGATCAAGTATGTATCCCGGCATGTACCAAAGAGGACACTAGTAAATTCCTTATCAGGAGTTGTGCAGGAGGAAGTACCAGTGGTAAAGGATTTTCCTGATGTATTTCCCGAAGAGTTGCCAGGCATGCCACCGGATAGAGATATCGAGTTTTTGATTGAGTTATTACCAGGCACTGGGCCAATATCGAAGAGACCATATAGGATGCCAGCAAAAGATTTGGTGGAAATTAAGAAGCAGATTAAGGAGTTACTGGATAAAGGTTACATTCGCCCAAGTTCTTCGCCTTGGGGATCACCAGAACTTCTAGTAGAGAAGAAGGATGGATCGTTAAGGATGGTTGTTGACTATCGAGGATTGAATGAAGTAACAATCAAGAACAAGTACCCGCTACCAATGATCAATGATCTGTTTGATCGATTGCAAGGAGCTAAAGTGTTTTCCAAGATCGATTTGCGATCAGGATACCACCAGTTGAAGATTCGAGAGTAGGATATTCCGAAGACAGCTTTTACCACCAGGTATGGGTTGTATGAGTATACCGTTATGTCATTTGGACTGACTAACGCGCCTGCCTATTTTATGAACATGATGAACAAAGTGTTTATGGAGTTATTGGATAAGTTCGTCGTAGTGTTCATTGATGATATCCTGGTATATTCGAAGAATGAAGAGGAGCATAAGGAGCATTTGCGTTTGGTACTTGGAAAGCTCAGAGAACATCAGTTATATGCCAAGTTCAGCAAATGTGAATGTTGGTTGAAGGAAGTAGGATTCCTCGGACATGTTATATCTGGAGAAGGTATAGCAGTAGATCCCGCTAAAGTTGAAACCGTGACCAAGTGGGAAGCCCCAACTACCGTTGGAGAGATCCGGAGTTTTCTTGGACTCGCAGGATACTACCGGAGGTTTATTGAGAATTTCTCAAAGATTGCGAAGCCTATGACGGAGTTGTTGAAGAAGGATACTAAGTTCAAATGGACTGATGAGTGTGAGGCTAGTTTCCAGGAGTTGAAGAAACGTTTGGTTACCTCACCAGTGTTGATTTTGCCAGATCAAACCAAGGATTATGAGGTATATTGCGACGCTTCACGTCGAGGACTTGGAGCAGTGCTTATGCAGGAAGGGAGAGTTGTTTCGTATGCTTCACGACAACTGAAGCCTCACGAACTGAATTATGCCACGCATGATTTGGAGTTAGCAGCCGTAGTGCATGCATTGAAGACATGGAGACATTTCCTCATTGGAAATCATTGTGAGGTGTACACGGATCATAAGAGTTTGAAGTACATTTTCACACAGAAGGAGTTGGACCTCAGACAAAGGAGATGGTTGGAGCTTATCAAGGATTATGATATGAAATTGCATTATCATCCCGGGAAGGCTAATGTAGTAGCTGATGCATTAAGCTGCAAGAGTCATGTCAATACGTTAATGACGGGAGAAATACCCAAGGAGTTAGCAGAAAATCTTCGTGAACTATGTGTGGAAATAGTTCCGAGAGGCTATGTAGCAGCATTGGAAATTCAGTCAACTTTGATGGATAGAATCAGAGAAGCTCAGAAAACTGACAAAGAGATTGCCGCTATAAAGGAGAAACTGAGCAAGGGAAAAGCTAAAGGATTTCGTGAGGATGAACACGACACCCTATGGTTTGAAGACCGTGTTTATATACCCAATGACCCGGAGATCAGAAAGTTGATTCTGCAAGAGGCACATGATTCACCGTATTCGATTCACCCAGGAAATACCAAGATGTATTTGGATTTGAAGGATATTTTCTGGTGGACCGGAATGAAAAAGGATATTGCAGAGTATGTAGCAGTTTGTGACGTATGTCAGAGAGTAAAGGCAGAACATCAGAAGCCAGCAGGATTGTTGCAACCATTGCCGATACCCGAATGGGAATGGGATAAGCTAGGCATGGATTTTATCACGGGATTACCAAGGACTCATTCAGGCTATGACGCAATTTGGGTCATAGTTGATCGATTGACGAAGGTAGCTCATTTCATCCCAGTAAAGACCACTTACACCAGTGCTAAGTTGGCAAAGATATACATGACCAGGATCGTATGTTTGCATGGAGTTCCAAGGAGCATTGTATCAGATAGAGGAACCCAGTTTACCTCAAAGTTCTGGAAGCAGTTGCATGAGACTTTCGGTACTAGGCTAGAATTTAGTACAGCTTTTCATCCACAGACAGATGGACAGACTGAGAGAGTCAATCAGATTTTGGAGGATATGCTGAGAGCTTGTGCGCTAGATTATGGATCTAGTTGGGACGATAATTTGCCATATGCAGAGTTCTCTTACAATAATAGCTATCAGACCAGTTTGAAGATGGCCCCTTTCGAGGCTTTGTACGGAAGGAGGTGCAGGACACCGTTGTCATGGGACGAAGTTGGAGACCGCCAGTTGTTTGGACCAGATTTGATTAAGGAGTCTCAACAGAAGGTGAAGTTGATTCGTGATAGGCTCAAGGTAGCCTAGCCCAGGCAGAAGAGCTACGCAGATTCTAAACGCAAGGAGACAGTTTACGAAGTCGGAGATAGAGCTTATCTTCGAGTATCCCCACTTCGAGGGATTAAGCGCTTTGGAGTTAAGGGGAAGTTAGCGCCACGATTTGTAGGACCATATCGAGTTTTGGAGCGTATGGGAGAAGTGGCTTACAAGTTGGAATTGCCAGAAGGATTAACAGGAGTTCATGATGTGTTTCACGTTTCTCAGTTGAAGAAGTGTCATGCGGAGATGGCTGACATACCTTTGAGAGACACAGTGCCATTGGAAGCAATCCAGTTGGATAACAATTTGACCTATGAGGAGAAACCAGTCAAGATTCTTGAGTTTTCCAGCCGAGTTACTCGCAGCAAAGTTATCAAGTTTTGCAAAGTTCAGTGGAGCCACCACACGGAGGATGAAGCCACCTGGGAGCGAGAGGAAGATTTGCTCAAAGACCACCCTCACCTATTTTCTAGCCAACCCGAATCTCGAGGGCGAGATTCATCTTAAGGGGGGTAGGTTTGTAACATCCAAAATTTTCAATTTGGAATGTTATACATTAGATCATCATGCATATCATATTTTATTTTGCTTTTGGTTTTGATCCTAGAAAATCCTAAGCAACTCAAGGACCCATGGAGAGAGTTGGGGATTTCGTTATTTACATATTTGAGTTTTCTCAAATTTTGTAAACAGGATCATTTGATTTTATTTATTTTGTCATCAATTATTTCTATTACAAAAATATGAGAGAGGGAATAAAATGACTTTCCCAAAATATAGAAATATTGAGGATTTAATAAAAAATAAAATAAGATTTATTTCGGAGTTTTTCGGTATTTTATTTGAATTTAGGGAAAAATGCGCGTTTTTCAAAATTGCATTTTGGGCCCAAATAAATGTTCACTTTATCGGGCTTGATTTTAGAAACCCGGCAAAATTTATTTTGTGATTTTTGGAGTCCGTTTGGTATTTCTTTTTATTTTTCTTCCGAGCGGAATTATTTAAAAAAAAACGCGGAACCGACTTTGGGCCGTACTCGGCCAGGACACCGCTGGCCGAGGCCTTTATAAGGCGCCGCCCGAGAGCCCGAGAGAGCCCAGCCGCCAGCTAACCCTAACCCTAGGCCAGCCCCGCCGCCGCCGCCGCCCGCCGCAGCCGCCGCCCCGCCGCCGACTCGCCAGAGCAGCGCGCCGCCCGAGGTTCGCCACCGCAGCCGCCGCCCCGCCGCCGACTCGCCGGAGCAGCGCGCCGCCCGAGGTTCGCTGCCGCCTCGTCTTTCGTGCTGTTTTAAAACAAATCTATTCGTCGTTTTTTCTTTTTCGTCGGATTTTCGCGGTTATTTTCTGATCGCGATTTCTGATCCGATTTTCGTTTTAATATAACTTTTCGCTCGTTTGTCGGAATCAGGCGATTCAAGCGCCTGGAGTTTCGTCTTGAAACCCTCTTTCTGAATAATCAACTTAAACATGTTTTTGCGACTGTAAAATTTGCCCTAGATCCAGATTACTAGAACGAAGTTGTTTTCTTTCGCCGTTTGATTTCTTTTGCTTCGTTCGATTTGATTCTTTTTGCCAACCAGGGTTCTTAAGTTGAACTTTCTGGTTAGATCTTCTATTTGAGTTTTACCCGTGCATTAGATGAGTACTTATTGTATGCTTGTTGTTTGTCTGCGAAAGAATACCCGGAGTGCGCCGCCTGTTACTTCGAATCTCTAGGTTTCGTGGATCATCAGCAAGGCAAGTAACACTTTGATCATACCTTTTCTACAACTCAGTTTTATTGCATTAGATCAATCCTCACACATTGCATGATTAGTATCTAATTAAATTGTGGGGTGGGAAGTAGATGAGGTAGTACCTATTACCTATTTATTATCAAACCTTTGGGAGTTACTTCTACGTTTGCTTATTACGCCATGCTATGCTAGTAGACGTGGATTGGGTGAGTGATATCCATGACAGATGTGAGATTGTTAATTAATGGTTTATCTAAGGTGGAAACCTAACACACATCTGGGTGGATTGAGGCACCTGGGGTTTCCAGGACTTGCCTGTTTTTCTTTTGGACCGCCACCCAGGCTCAAAGGGATCATGAGATTATTCATACTAGAAACTTCCGTGTGCAGCCACAAGCCATTATGGGCTCTGGCATAGTTGACTAAGTTGTGCGAACTCTTACAGTGGTAGACTAGCAGATGTAGGGGATATAGGTGGTACGGTCTACCCGATCGTAAGGTGCTACCGCTTCTGAAAGACTATGTCTCGGTCATCCGTTTCTCAAACATCATGTAGTGCGAGAAACCAAACGGAGGCGATCGAGTCTTGTGGGGAAAAGTGCGCAAACCTCTGCAGAGTGTAACAAACTAATCATGGTTAGCCGTGTCCCCGGTTATGGACATCTTGAGTATCTAGTACCTGGATTATCATGTGAATCTCAACATGTTACTCTAAATTAATTTTGTTGGGTTTTAATGATGTTACTTAATTGGGATTGAGGATGCTGTCAACCATTCTCAATGTTTAACAACCACCATGATAGTAATTAAATTTATTCCTTTGAAGTAGGGAAAAATTGGCTTTACGCAAAAACTGTAACCATAGAGCTTTCCACCAGCCAAATATGCATGTAGTATAGCTGTTGCATTCCATTATTCTCTATGTGTTATCTTGCCAGCATATTCCATGTGCTGACCCGTTTTCGGGCTGCAACGTTAATGTTGCAGACTTTTCAGACGACGATTAAGGAGTTTTTAGGTCGTGGTTCTCCACTTAGTGATGCTGTTGGAGTTGATGGACTCACTTATCTTCCAAGCCTTCCGCTGTTATCGTTATTAGATGGCCTTAAGCCATATTTATTGTAATAAGTTCTCTTTTGAGACACTCGATGTAATAAGTGTGTGATTGCTACTCTATTATAAATCCTCCGAGTACTGTGTGGTGTCAGCATTACTGATCCAGGGATGACACCGGAGCACAGAGATCAAACTGTTTGAGGTCTGGTCGCTACACCTTTGCACCAGAAGACCACCTACTCCATAGCTTCAAGCCTGACCTCCACGGTTCCCGTCCCCTTGGGACCTGGCACATCACGGAGGTGAACCACCCCCTCATGCATCTGGATGACCTGAGGGTGTTGCACCACCTCCCGCAAATATGGGTTGATGACATCCTTGAAGAACTTATCCTTGGAGGAGCTTGAAGAGGCCATGGTAGATGGGATCTGACAGAAAACAAGAAGGAAAGAAAACAGAAGATTTCTCCATGATATGGTGGTCAATAGGTTCAAGGGGTATCTAAAGATTTTTTTTATATTGGGAGACAAGCAAACGTAAGAAAACCGTAGTCCGGAAGGTACCCGAGGTGGGCACAACCCACCTGGGCGCGCCTGACCCTGGTGTCTTGTTCCCACCAGGGTACGTTTCCTGGAAGTTTCTTATTTTCCTAATTTTCTAAATATTCCAAAACTGACAAAAAATATTTTTGCGGATTTTTCGGAGTCCGTTTACTTACCATATCACATACCTCCTTATTTTCACAATTCTAGAGTGTTTCAGAAGGAATCTTTTATGTGTTCTTCCGGTGTCAAAGTTTGGATATTATTACTTTCAACATTAGTGGGCGTACCTGAGATATAATGTTTTATTCGTTGCCCATTAACAACCTTCGGGTTAGTACCTTCGGCATTATTTATTTTGATAGCTCCAGACCGATAAACCACCTCGATAACATAGGGTCCTTCCCATTTTGAGAGGAGTTTGCCTGCAAAGAATCTGAAACGAGACTTTTACAAAAGAACATATTCTCCAACTTTAAACTCATGCTTTTTGATTCTTTTATCATGCCATCTTTTAACTTTTTCTTTAAACAACCTGGCATTTTCACAAGCTTGGGTTCTCCACTCATCTAAAGAGCTAATATCAAATAGCCTTTTTTCACCGGCAAGTTTGAAATCACAGTTGAGTTCTTTGATTGTCCAATAAGCTTTATGTTCTAACTCAAGAGGCAAATGACAAGATTTTCCATAAACCATTTTATAAGGAGACATACCCATAGGATTTTTATAAGTTGTTCTATAAGCCCAAAGTGCATCATCTAATTTCTTAGACCAATTCTTCCGGGAACTATTAATAGTCATTTGCAAGGTTAATTTTATTTCTCTATTGCTAAGTTCAACTTGATCACTAGACTGAGGATGATAAGGTGATGCAATTCTATGGTTAACATCATACTTGGCAAGCATTTTACAGAAAGCACCATGAATAAAGTGTGAACCACCATCAGTCATTAAATATCTAGGGACTCCAAACCTTGGGAAAATAACTTCCTTAAGCATTTTAATAGAGGTGTTGTGATCAGCACTGCTGGTTGGAATAGCTTCTACCCATTTAGTAACATAATCAACAGCAACCAAAATATGTGTATACCCATTGGAGGAAGGAAAAGGTCCCATGTAATCAAATCCCCAAACATCAAATGGTACAACAGCAAGTGAATAATTCATAGGCATTTCTTGAAGCTTACCGGTATTACCTATTCTTCGGCATTCATCACAAGCTAAGACGAACTTATGGGCATCATTGAAGAGAGTAGGCCAATAAAACCCAAATTGCAATACCTTGTGAGCAGTTCTGTCTCCAGCATGATGCCCTCCATAAGCTTCGGAGTGACATTTCCGTAGGATTTGTCCCTGTTCATGCTCAGGTACACAACGTCTAATAATACCATCTACTCCTTCTTTATAAAGATGTGGGTCATCCCAAAAGTTGTGTCTTAAATCATTGAAGAATTTTTTTCTTTTGTTGGTATGTAAAGCTAGGTGGTAAATATTTAGCAACAATGTAATTAGCATAGTCAACACACCAAGGAGTATTATGAGCAACATTTATTGCAGCTAACTGCTCATCTAGAAAACTATCATCAATAGGTAGTGGGTCATCAAGCACATTTTCAAGACTAGACAAGTTATCAGCTACGGGGTTCTCAGCTCCTTTCCTATCAGTAATATGTAAATCAAATTCTTGTAACAAGAGAACCCATCGAATAAGTCTATGTTTTGCATCTTTATTTTCCATAAGATATTTAATAGCAGCATGGTCGGTGTGAACAATTACTTTTGAATCAACAATGTAGGATCTAAATTTATCACAAGCAAACTTCACTGCTAGAAATTATTTTTCAATAGTAGCATAATTTCGTTGAGCATTGTCTAGAGTTTTACTAGCATAATTAATAACATCCAGTTTCTTATCAACTCGTTGTCCTAGAACATCACCAACATCATAATCACTAGCATCACACATAATTTCAAAAGGCAAGTTCCAGTCAGGTGGTTGAACAATAGGTGCAAAAATTAAGGCTTTCTTGAGTGTTTCGAAGGCTTCTAAACAATCATCATAAAAAGCAAAAGGTACATCCTTTTGCGAAAGGTTTGTAAGAGGCCTAGAAAATTTAGAGAAGTCTTTGATAAATCTCCTATAGAAACCAGCATGACCTAGGAAACTAGAAATACCTTCGATATCTTTAGGACATGGCATTTTCTCAGTTGCATCAACATTAGCTTTGTCCACTTCAATACCTCTTTCAGAAATTTTATGAACCAGGACAATGCCTTCATTAACCATATAGTGGCACTTCCCCAAATTCAAGACAAGATTTGTTTGTTCACATCTCTACAAAACTTGATCAAGATTTCTTAAACAATCATCAAAAGACTTCCCATAAACAGAAAAGTCATCCATGAAAACCTCAACAATCTTTTCACAAAGTCAGAGAATATAGCAGTCATACATCTTTGAAAGGTAGTAGGTGCATTGCATAAACCAAAAGGCATACGTCTATAAGCATAAGTTCCAAAGGGACAAGTGAAAGTGGTCTTTTCTTGATTAGGTTGAGAAACATGTATTTGTGAAAAACCAGAATATCCATCAAGAAAGCACAAATGTGTTTGCTTATATAATCTTTCTAGCATTTTATGAATAGAAGGCATAGGGTAATGATCTTTGCTAGTTCCTTTATTTAATTTTCTAAAATCAATTGCCATTCTATAGCCTGTAATAATTATTTGCGGAATAAGTTCATTCTTATCATTAGGAGAAGCGGTAATACCTCATTTCTTAGGGACACAATGAACAAGACTTACCCATCTACTATCAGCTATAGGATAGATTATACCTGCTTCCAGAAGTTTTAATATTTTAGTTCTTACCACTTCTTTCATCTTCAGATTTAACCGACATTGGTGATCAACAACGGGTTTAGCATCGGGTTCCATATTAATATTGTGCTGACATAGAGTGGGACTAATGCCCTTTAAATCGTCAAGAGTATATCCAATAGCAGCTCAATGCTTCCTTAGAACTTTCAATAATCTTTCTTATTCAGGTTCTGAAAGGTCGGCACTAATAATAACATGATATATCTTCTTTTCATCAAGATAAGCATATTACAAAGTGTCTGGCAATTGTTTTAATTCAAACATAGGATCACCTTTAGGTGGAGGAGGACCTCCTAGAGTTTCAATAGGCAAATTGTGTTCAAGCAGAGGGCGTTGTTCAAATAAAATCTTATCTATTTCATTTCTTTCATGCATATGTAAATCATTTTCATGGTCTAGCAAATATTGTTCTAGTGGATCAGTAGGAGGCACAGCAATAGAAGCAAGACCAATTATTTCATCCTTATTAGGAAATTATTTTTCATGATGCTTTCTACTAAACTTGGAAAATTAAACTCATGAGACTCATCACCAAAACTAACACCACAGTTCGTTTCTCACAATCTATCTTAGCATTAACGGTGTTCAAGAAAGGTCTACAAAAGATAATGGGACAAAAGTCATCTTGTGGGGAATCAAGAACAAGAAAATCAGCAGGGTATTTTATTTTCCCACACAAGACTTCAACATCTCTAACAATCCCAAGTGATGTGATGGTGTATCTATTAGCAAGTTTAATAGTGGCATCTATTTCTTATATTTTAGCGGGTGATATGTCATTCATAATTTCTTGATATAAAGTAAAGGGAACAGCACTCATGCTAGCACCTATGTCACATAAACCATCATAACAGTGATCTCCTATTTTAACTGAGACAACATGCATGCCCACAACGGGTCTATGTTTTCCCTCTTTATTAGGTTTGGCAATTCTTGTAGCTTCATTGCAGAAGTAAATAACATGCCCATCTATATTTTCTTCTAGGAGATCTTTAACCATAGCAACACTAGGTTCTTCTTTAATTTGTTCACACGGTTTGGGTGTTCTAATATAACTTTTGTTAACCATAGTTGAAACCTTAGCATGTTCCTTTATCCTAACAGGGAAAGGTGGTTTCTCAATATAAGCAGTCGGAACAACTGGATCGACATTATAAAGTATAGTTTCTTCTTTAGCTAGTACCGGTTCTTTAATTTCTTCCTTAATAGGTGGGTGATATTTAAACCACTTCTCTTTAGGAGATCAACATGAGTAGCAAATGATTCACAAAAGGAAGCTACTATCTCAGAGTCAAGTCCATATTTAGTGCTAAACTTTTGAAAATCATCGGTATTCATAAAACATTAACACAAGATATTAATACCTAACTCTTTACCTTCGTCGAGTTCCCAATATTCAGAGTTGAGTTTAATTCTTTTCAAGATATCCCACCGGAATTCAATAGTCTTGTTCATAAAAGAACCAACACAAGAAGTATCAAGCATGGATCGATCATTATGAGAAAGCCAAGCATAAAAATTATGGATAATAATTTCTCTTGAGAGATCATGATTGGGGCATGAATATAACATTGACTTCAGCCTCCCCCAAGCTACAGAAATACTTTCTCCTTCATGAGGCCAAAAATTATATATGTAATTCCGATCACGATGAACTAGATGCATAGGATAAATGTTTTGGTGGAACTCCAATTTCAATCGATTCCAATTCCAAGATCCAATATCATTGCATAGCCTATACCATGCCAATGATTTTCCCTTCAAATATAAAGGGAAACCCCTCTTCTTAACACCATCTCCGGGTAAACCTGCAAGGTTAAACAATCCACAAATTTGTTCCACATATATCAAGTGCATATCAGGATGTTCGGTTCCATCTCCTACATAAAGATTAGCTAGCAGTTGTTCTATCATACCCAAAGGAATTTCGTATTCAATATTTTCAGTAGGTGCAGTAGGTTAAGGGGTAGCTAATTGTGGTTCCGGTCGAGGTGAAGATACCCCGAACAAACCCCTCAAAGGATTATTTTCCATAGTAGCAAGTGACAATAAATTTCAGCACACTACATAAATGTTTCCTTACCAAATTCCACTTACCAAAGGCGCTTCACTCCCCGGCAATGGCGCCAGAAAATAGCCTTGATAACCCACAAGTACATGGGAGAAATTGTAGCGCTTTTTGATAAGTAAGAGTGTCGAAGCCAACGAGGAGCAAAAGGAAAGGAAAAGTGGTTTTCAGCAAGGTAATGTCTGCAAGTGCTGAAATTATAAGTAGCAGAGTAGTTTGATAGCTAGATAATTTTTAACGAGCAAGTAATGATAATAGTAGCAAAAGTGCAGAAAGGTAGCCCAATCCTTTTGAGGCAAAGGACATGCCAAAACGGTCTCTTATAATAAGCAAAGCATTCTTGAGGGTACACGGGAATTTCATCTAGTCACTTTCATCATGTTGGTTCGATTAGTGTTCGCTACTTTGATAACTTGATATGTGGGTGGACCGGTGCTTAGGTGTTGTTCTTACTTGAACAAACCTCCTAGTTATGATTAACCCTCCCGCAAGCATCTGCAACTACAAGAAAAGTATTAAGAATAAATTCTAACCTTATAATTAAACTTTTGGATCCAATCAGTCCCTTACAGAATAGCGCATAAATTGGGGTTAAGCTTCTGTCACTCTCGCAACCCATCATCTAATTGCTACTCCACAATGCATTCCATTAGGACAAAATATGGTGAAAAGTGTCATGTATTCGACGTTCACATGCCACCAATAAGGGAATCACAACATACATACTATCAAAATATTGAACACATATCGATTTCACATGATTACTTGCAACATGATTTCTCCCGTGACCACAAGAACAAAAGTAACTACTCATAAGTGATAAACATGCTCAAGATCAGAGTGGTATTAAATAGCATAATGGATCTGAACATATAATCTTCCACCAAATAAACCATATAGTAATCAACTACAAGATGTAATCAACACTACTAGTCACCCGCAAGCACCAATCTATAGTTCCGGTAACAAGATTGAACCCAAGAGATGAACTAGGGTTTGACATGAGATGGTGTTGTTGAAGATGTTGATGGCGATTGCCCTCCCCAACATGGGAGAGTTGTTGGTGATGATGATGACGATGATTTCCCCCTCCGGGAGGGAGGTTCCCCCGGCGGAATCGCTCTGCCGGAGGGAAAAAGTGCTCCTGCCCAAGTTCCACCTCAAGACGGCGGCGCTCAATCCCGAAAGTCCTCTCCTCATTTTTTGAGGTAAAAATGACTTATATACCAGAAGATGGGCACCGGAGGTGGGCCTGGGTGAGCACAACCCACCAGGGCGCGCCTGGGCTCCCTGGCACGCCCAGGTGGGTTGTGCCCACCTGGTGGGCCTCCTCTGGTGCTTATTTGCTCCAATATTCATCATATATTTCATAAAAATTCTCCGTGAAGTTTCAGCTTGTTTGGAGTTGTGCGGAATAGGTAGCCTGACGTAGCTTTTCTAGGTCCAGATTTCCAGCTGCCGGAATTCTCCCTCTTTGTGTGTACCTTGCAAATTATGAGAGAAAATGCATTAGAATTACTCCAAAAAGCATTATTATGCATAAAAACATCATTAATAACAGTAGGAAAACATGATGTAAGATGGACGTATCAAAAGCCAAGCATAATTTTTTTGAATAATAGTTTCTCTTGAAAGCTCATGATTGAGGCATGAATATAACATTGACTTAAGCCTCCCCCAAGCTTGAGCAATACTTTCTCCTTAACGAGGCCAAAAATTATATATATATATAATTCCAATCACGGTGAACTAGATGGATAGGATAAAACTTCTGATGAAATTGCAATTTAATTGGTTGTAGTTCCATGACCCAATATCATCCAATAGCCTATACCATGTCAATGCCTTTCCCTTCAAAGATAAAGGGAAGACCTTCTTCTTGACAACATCCTCGGGCATACCTGCAAGCTTAAATAATCCACAAACTTCATCCACATATATTAGGTGCATATCAGGATTAGCTAGCAGTTTCTCTATCATACCCGAAGGATTTTCATGAGAAATATTTTTAGTAGGTGCAATAGGTTGAGGAGCAACTCTTTACACTTCCAGTCGAGGTTAAGATACCCTGAACAAGCCCCTCAAAGGATTATTTTCCATAGTAACAAGTGATAGTAAATTTCAGCACACTTTATAAATGTTTCCTTACCAAAGGCGCTTCAATCCCTGGCAACGGCACCAGAAAAGAGTATTGATGACCCCACAAGTATAGGGGATCTATCGTAGTCCTTTCGATAAGTAAGAGTGTCGAACCCAACGAGGAGCAAAAGGAAATGACAAGTGGGTTTCAGCAAGGTATCCTCTACAAGCACTGAAATTATCGGTAACAGAAAGTTTTATGATAAGGAAAATTGTAACGGGTAACAAGTAAATAAAGTAACTAAGGTGCAGAAAGGTGGACCAATCCTTTTTGTAGCAAAGGACAAGCCTGGACAAACTCTTATATAAAGCAAAGCGCTCCCGAGGACACATGGGATTTGTTGTCAAGTTAGTTTTCATCATGCTCATATGATTCGCGTTCGTGACTTTGATAATTTGATATGTGGGCGGACTGGTGCTTGGGTGCTGCCCTTCCTTGGACAAGCCTCCCACTTATGATTAACCCCTCTTGCAAGCATCCGCAACTATGAAAGAAGAATCAAGGTAAACCTAACCATAGCATGAAACATATGGATCCAAATAAGCCCCTTTACGAAGCAACGCATAAACTAGGGTTTAAGCTTCTGTTAGTCTAGCAACCCAACATCTACTTATTACTTCCCAATGCCTTCCTCTAGGCCCAAATAATGGTGAAGTGTCATGTAGTCGACGTTCACATAACACCACTAGAGGAGAGACAACACAAATCTCATCAAAATATCGAACGAATACAAAATTCACATGATTACTTATAACAAGACTTCTCCCATGTCCTCAGGAACAAACGTAAATACGCACAAAACATATCTATGATCAAGATCAAAGGAGTATTAATTATCATTAATGATTTGAAAATACAATCTTCCACCAGATAAACCAACTAGCATCAACTACAAGGGGTAATCTGAGGTTTTGGGACCAAGATCGAATACAAGAGATGAACTAGGGTTTGAGAGGAGATGGTGCTGGCACTACAAAAAAATACACTTCCGTGATGATACGTGGTTGTCACAGTAGGTCGCATTTTCTGTCATGCATGTACATCCATGACAAATTTATGACAGAATCAAGATAGTCATACCTGTGCTGTCGTAGAAGTGTTCCATGACATTACCAAAATTATCATCACGGAAGTGTCCACGTCCATGACGATAAATCGCGCATCACATAAGTGCTTTCGTCAAGGGTGACCGACACGTGGCATCCACCGTAACGGAACACCGTTAAGCTATCGGGTCGGGTTTTGGATCCGATAACCCGTTAACAGCCCCGACCAATGGGGATTTTCCACATGTAAAATCATCATTGGCTAGAGGAAACACGTGTCGGCTCCTCATTGGGACAGATGTCAACCACTCATTGGACGGAAGGCTCCTATGATACGTCGACACATGGCACGGCCAAACAGAGGCCCATTCCTTTGAAAAGGCCGGCCCGTTTGACTTAGTCAAAAGCTGGCGGGCCGGCCCATGGAAAGCCTGTTAACAGCCTGTTCGAATATAGCCCGTTTATAGCCCGCTAACCCAAGGCCCGTTACGCCCTATCCGAATTAGGCCTAGTAGCGTCATCTGGGCCATCCAATATGATTCCAGCCCGTTTTCACTTCTGGCCCATGTATGGCCCATGATGTCTTTCGGCCCATATGAGGCCCTATGTAACTCTTGGCCTACTAATGGCCCGTTGTGAAACTGGCCCATAATGAACAGTGTATCACCTTACACCCATTAACGGCCCATGGTGAAACTGGCCCATAATGAACAGTGTATCACTTTATACCCATTAATGGCCCGTTATTCCGTTGGGCCGTTTCCAGCCCATGTTATCTTTCGGCCTTCTGAGAGCCCATTTATTCTTGGGCTCATTTCCAGCATTCGTTTACTTACGGCCCGTTACTGTCATTTTCTGTTTGTGGGCCAAATTCAGCCCGTGGTTACAGTCAGCCCGTTTGTGGTCCGTTAATACGTTGGGCCGATTTCATAGCGTCATCAAATACAGCCTATTAATGATGGCCCGTTATGGTCGGCCCATGAATGGACGATTCCAACTCTAGCCCATTTACGGCCATAATGCGGTCTGTTTGGCCCATGTTTGGCCAATCAATTATACGGCACGTATAAGGCCCATTGATAAAACGGCCCGTAGAAGGCCCACTGTTTCTACGGCCCGTAGAAGGCCCACTGTTTCTACGGCCCGTAGAAGGCCCACTATTTCTACAGCCAGTAGGAGGCCAAGTGTCACTACAGTAAATATTAGCCCATGGTTATTGTGGCCTAGTTTTAAAAAATAGGTTATTGCAGCCACTAGCTAACCGCAGAAAAAGAACTGCAATGACTACAAGCAAACAAATAAACAAGACAACAAGGAAATAAATAAGCAAGCAACTAACTCTAGGCTATCACGGCTATTACACATATTACATCCACTGGGCATCAAAGTTCACCACCAGTGCAAATATAGGGAACAAAGCAGCATATCATATACACTGCTTGTCAAAGTTGGCGACCAGCGCAAATAAACGCCGCAGCAAAACATATCCAGAACTGGAATACTTCAGAAGATCTCAAGAAACAATATCCTGGATACCCATAATGCTGGCAAGATTCTTAGCAAGCTTATTAACTTTCTCTTGTTTGGCGCTTAAATCCTCCAGCGCTTGCTGGTGCACCAGAAAATATGCATCTGAATTCTGCAGGGACTTCCTCAGTCCTTCAGCTTCCTATCGCAGCACATCTGATCGATGTCTTTCAACTTGAAGTTGAGACTCAAGAAGTCGAACTGATTCAGGCAGCGAGTTCGAAGAGCTTGTGACAGCAGTACTGGCCAGTAACTCGAACACTACATCAAGACAGGACTTTGGGTTCCCTCACTGTCGTCAAGATAGTTTTTATCAACTTTCTTGGAGACCAACAGGGATGTCTCACTATCTTGAACCTTATCTACATTACTTCCTTTACCATTGGATAACGCGGTACTGTTCTCCAATATTTTGTCCGCATTCTAAAAGATAAACAAGCAGACACATCACATGTTTACCATGTTGTATATGAAAATCATTTTGGTAAATGAGTTCAGTAGTAAAGTGGACAGGATAACAACATGAAACAAACATATATCTATGTACCATGGTCACTTTATGGTCTATATCATTCTAGTTTTTGTTGCCAAATCAAGATAGAGACACAGTTCAAATAATATTTGTTCAAGACAAAGCAGAATAGACAGAATATAAGTGTGGGTAACTATAGAGCAATAACAACACTTGTAATGTGCATGACATGAGAACATAAGTTTATTCAATTGAAACTGAAATCAACATAGAGCAGGTTACAACAGTAAACCAGTTAAAGAAACAGGTTTAAAACATACCTGTTGCGCCATTGGAGTTTCAATTCCATCCTTCAAATTTGAAAATAGTTTGTATGAGTAAATACAGTCAAGCAAGAGCAAAGGAGTATGAACCATAGCTACAGAACCTGACCTGAGAACAAATCTTCTTCTCCTTTAAGCATTGAGTTGGGATTCGGAGTGGTGGTCCTCGTGCTTTGGGCACTGCAGTTCCCTTAATAATTTCTCATGTTTGGGTGCTCTGTGGTGGAGACGGTGCTGTGTCAACTAGAACTGGGTTACTATCTGCCGGGGTTAGGGTTAGAAGGGGTGTAGCTGGTTCTCTGTCCAACTGGGTAGGGGTACAATCTGCGAGAGTCTGGGTTATGTGTGGTGGATCTGGTCCGTGGGCAAGTACAACCGTGGTTTTATCTGCATCAACTGGTAGCACTATCTTTTCTGAAGACCGTGTTGTTACTCCCTTAGATACTGCCATCACGCTCTCCAATTCAAATGGCTGATAAACAAGAAAAGTAATTGAAAGTATAGACATTGTATGATAGACAGGTGCCATGGATAGTGGGGAATAAAAGAGGGCATGAAATAATTCATATTTATGTTGTCTAACCAAACAGGATAGCATGACACAATTTCACATATATGATGGCTAACTAAACAGGATAGCATGACACAATTTCACATTATGATGGCTAACTAAAAAAGATGGAAAGACATAGTTCAAAATATGAGACTATGTAAACAGGATGACATGACATAACTATATAATGTGTTTATTAAATAGGTTGGCATGCCATAATTTACATACATTCACGGATAGAATGCCATAATTCAAAATATGATGACTCTAAACACTAAACAGGATGAGATGATATAAGTATATGATGTCTTTACTAAATGGGTTGCCAAGCCATAATTCAGATAGATGATGTGTATGTACTATGTAAACATGATGGCATGATATAATTCAAATATATGATTTATATAGTAAGCAAGTAAGCATATGGCAATCCATATATGATTTAAAAACTAAGCAATGCAAGACAACATGCATGACATGGGTAATATATCCCTGCCAAGTTTGAGCATAGGCCTCAGGGGAAAATAGGACTGGTCATCAGTCTCTGAATCCTCCTCCGAGGAGCTCTCTGTAACCAGCAAGATGTCTACTTCAGCAGGTAGCATTGTCTGCTCTGAATACCTTGTTTTCACTCTAGATACTTCCATCACCACTTCAAATGGCTGATGCACAGGAAGAGTAATTGAATATACAAACGTTGTCGACAAATGGAACATGTAATACAAAAAAATGATAGCATGATATAATTCACATACAAGATGATTGGCTAAACAGCATGGCATTGCATAATTCACATATATAATGCCTTTGCAACAAGATAGCATTGTATAATTCACATATATAATGTCTTGCAACAAGATGGCAATGCATAATTCACATATATGGTAATTAGACACTGAACAGGTGGCATTCACACAAAGCATGTCTAAACTAATCAAATGACATAGCAATGCGAGACACCATACACACGATATGAGCAACATAACCCTACCAAGTTAGAGAATACACCTCGGGGGGGAATAGGACTGGTCATCTGTCTCTGAATCCTCCTCTTAGGAGCTATCCGTAACCAACGAGATATGTGCTTCGTCAGATAGCGTAGTCTGCTCTGAAGACCTTGTTTTCACTCCAGAATTTGCCATCAATGTGTCAAATGGATGATGCACACGAAGAGCAGTTGAATGTAATAACATTGTTGAAAAATGTAATATGTAACAAAAAAAGGATGGCCTGATATAATTTACATATAAGATGTCTGGCTAAGCAGGATGGCATTGCAAAATTCACATATATGATGCCTGGCTAAACAAGATGGCGTTGCATAATTCACATAAACAATGAATAAACTAAACAGATGGCATTCGCACAAAGGATGTCTAAACTAAGCAGATGACATATTTGATGTATAAAGTAAGCAATTCAAGACACCATATGCATGATATAACCAACATCAGCATGCCAAGTTAGAGCGAAGACCTCAGGGGGTAAATAGGAGTTGTCTTCTCCTTCTGAATCCCCCTCGGAAAAGATATCTTCCTCTCGATTACAATCCGAAATGCGTGGAGGGGGGGCTGCCTTTGCGCCTACCATGGAGTGACGTCTACATGAAATTTTATTGCCATGCAAGGCTTGTCTCTTTCGCTCTACATGTTCAGTTCCATTGTTTACAATAACTGTCATGCATAGGAATAAAACATAGTGAGATTATGTAAGGAGTGCACGCAGAAATCCAGAGTGATGGTAGCAACCTGTGGATAGACCCAAAACCAATAATAGCAGGCAGATAATGGCTTCAGTTAAGAAATACAGATAATGGCTTCTTTACTGTTTGCTTCCCACCCAACATGAAACTCATAGTAGACACCGGAGATTAACCAGATAGTAGATAGATACTATTGATAGCGGCCCCGATATGTACCCCAGAACCATTTAAAAACTCAAGTTTGACGATCAGTTTGGAGCTGACTCAGAGTCTAATTGGTGAACAGGACGATAAAGTAGCATGTAATATTAAGTGATGCATAACGTAAGCAGACACGAAAGAGTGCAACCTCTCTTGCGAACCCGTGTAGTTCTCGAGGTCATCTGCTCGGTTGATGATGGTAGTGCAGTTTTCATGGCTGCCAGCGGCGGGGAAGAAGATCTGAGGCGGCGAAAGACAGTGTAGAGGCCGGATCCCTGTTGTGCTGGACCCTTCTGTCATTGGAGCAGCTGAGCTGGGGTGGACGACGGCGCAGCAGGAGCGGGACAAATCACACAAGGTTTTCTTCGACAACTATCTGTAAGAGAAGTAATTCTGTAAGGGCTCGTTTGAATTGGAGGATTCCAACAATGCAGGGATATGAAATAGACAGGAATAGGATAGGAATACACGTGCAAAATAGAGAATTTAAAAACACAGGATTTCTGCCAATCTGGTTGTTTGATTCACAACAATTGGAAGATCACAGGATGCAAAGAAGCATGGTGAGATTAAGTTAAACCACAAGAAAATGTACGGTTATAATGCTATTATGCTACTATCTCTTACTCTTGTGCTTCATGAATAGGAATTTGAAAAGGAGGACAAGTGAAAATTAAAATTCCTACGTTTTTTATTTCAAGGAGACACTAAAGGAACAAATCCATGTGCTCAGTGGACAATATATATAACATGTAGAGTAAAAAAGAGATGCAACAAGTGTACAACCTCTTTGGCAGAGCCATGTCGATCTCAGTGTGATTGGGTTGGCCGGTGAGGATGCTCCGGCTGACTTGGCTGTCGGAGGATGGGAAGAAGATCTTAGGCGTCTGGAGATGGAGCCCGAGGTACTGCTCCGCTGTGATGGAGCGTTTTATCGTTGGAGCAGCTCCGGTGAGTTGTACGGCGCCAAGGCTGAAGCAGGACAAGAGAGACAACGAACAACGTTAACCTGAGTGGAATTCTAATAGCATCTCCAATACCTGACGTAAAATACCTAAACACAAAGTGCTAGATGTAAAATACATCAGCCGCTCATCTCTGAACTTAACTGTCGAAACTGAATTTAACTGTCGAAACTGAACTTAACTGTCGAAACTGAATTTTGCTGTCGAAACTGAATTTTGCTGTCGAAACTGAACGCACTAGCAAGGTGAGGCTACACGTCGGTCGACTGACTTTTTCATCTCTGGTCAGTCGATTTTGCAGCCGTTGGATACGAAATCAAGGTCCTGCGGTACATCTTCAACCTCCACCTCCCTGAGCCGGCCAAACAGCAGCCCCCCGCCGCCCGCGGCCCGTGGTGCGCCGCCCCGCCCGCCCCGAAAACACTCCCCGCTGCCGGTCCACCGCCGCCCCGGCCATCCCTCTAGGCCCCCCATGCCGAGATTTTTCTCTGGCGATCCCCACGCCACTGCCCCGCCAACGCCCCGACACCGCCGGCGACCACCGCCCCCATCCTGAACCCTAAGATAGATAGTGGGGTACCTCCCCGGCGAGCCCCCCTCCCCGCTGCGGATGGTTCTTCCTTCACCCCGGCGGCATCGGAGTGAAGTGTAGCTAAATCGGAGCAGCATCGCAAGAAAGAGCAAGAGCGGGAGCAGCAGCGCGAGCAAGAGCAATAGCAAGAGCAAACCAGGCAGGGGACCGAGAGCAAGAGCAGAGCAGCAGCGCGAGCGAGAGCTAAAGTAGCAGCAGGTCCTACTGATGCGGACGTCACCGCCGAGGGAGCGATGCCGTGGAGGAAGTGGCCGGCGACTCCGCTGTGGATGGAGCCGCGCCGTGTCGGCTCGGGACCGAGCGCCGGCAGCACCGTGAGATCGAATCAAGAAGAAAATGCAGCGATTAGTGTACAACCTCTTTGGTGGCGCCGATTAGGCCGCAGCTTCATCCGAGGAAACGGTGATGATGATGCTCTTCCGGTGGTGCGGGTGAAGACGGCGGTGTGGGAATGGAGGTGGCACGAAAGACGAGGGGAACGTCGGGGCAGCTCCTTGGAGGTGGAGGATAGGGTGGCTGAACCGGTGGGACGATGAGATCGACGACGGATCCTCATCTGGTACGGTGGATGAGGGACGTCGAGGTGTTGCTGTGGACGACGTCGTCGGGGAAGAGGCTCCGGCTGGGTGGCGGACGGAGCAGGGTGTGGGGTTTCGTCGCGGGTTTTCGCGGCCTCGGTGTACGAATGGGTGGGCGGATGGGATGGCAGTTGGGAACCATGGCTTAGAGACGCGCTTGTCCGAAATGTGGGGTAAGTTACGAAAGTACCCCCACCGATTTGAGGCGGTTCTTTCGGTTCAGGGGTACCACGGGCATTTCGTGTGTCGGGATTTCACAGGAGGTGGGAGTTTTCGCGCGCGTTGTAATTTCGGAATAGCAAGGCGCGGGTTGAGATGGAGGGAGTTGTCGGAGCACAACAAGACAAAGATATATCTTAAATATTTCGGGCTAACAAGGCGCGGGTTGAAATTTCCGGACAAGCCTAACGTGTACTGTACCAAATCAATGCGCCCTACAAATGTCATTCAAAACTTTGAATTCATGTTATGTTCAATTAAAATATTTCTCTACGTGTATAATGCATGCAACCTACTACTCAAATGAACGTTTTCGTGCATTCCAAACGTATATACTACCGCTTCAATATGAACTAAATTTGAATTCGTTTCTCTATTTGAATAAGATCTACAATAATGATTGTTGTGAAGTCAAAGCATTTGAATCCATTTCTCTGTTTTAATAAGATCTACAATCATCATTATTGTCAAGTTAAACCATCATTTGTGTATTATCTTGACAGCACACCACATGATTAGTCTCGAGTTACATATGAACTATGTGTACTATATGAACTCGAACTAGATTTTTTGAATCCACTTTATTTTGATTTCAAATCACATTACATTTCTAGCTCTAGCTAGATATTCATAATCTAAACCATGTATCATATGTATAATGTGTTTATCATATTATGTAAGGTGCCCCGCCCCCTACGCCTGCAAGTATTTAGATGTGAGTTGCAAACACCACACATTACCACAAATTCAAATAAAATGTTATAATGTTCGATATATAGTATTTTTTAGATTGTTCGATATTTAGTTGTAAGCTGCAAACGCCACACATTATCACAAATTCAAATAAAATGTGAGATTGTTTGATGTATAGTATGGTTTAGATTGTTCGACATTTAGCTGTGAGTTGCAAACGCCATGCATTATCACATTATGGTATAACATGTGCACATCATGTGTATCACCACTATATTCATGCATGCAATGTTTAAAACACTATGGTCTCCTATTCAAATATATGAATCCGCTTTCATATCAAATTATGATCTTTGTTAGTCTCTTACACCCACACAATCCTCTAACCTTTGTAGCTACCACTAACTTTCTCTCGTGCATGCACACGCCCTCCTCGCCCTCCCCCTCCCTCAGCATTCTATCCACCGGGCACATTCATTTTTTTCTTTAGGTTGTTCTCCCAGAGTCTCCACAACTCCTTTCCGACACACACCGATCGATAAACCTCTCCAGCGATGCCTACCTACAACATACAAACACACCTTCAATCTCCTACTTTATGTGTCCTTGCCTCGTGTCTCTCATACGGTCAGACACACGTGTAAACTCTCGCCCCTCTTTTCATCGCTCTCACAACCGCACACTCCTCCCCCTATCTAGCTCGTAGTTGGGCCTCTCGCACCACCTCCTAGCTCCATTCTCTCTGTCTATCCATCTCGCTGGACCTTATTTGCCTCTAACAAATGGACGTACACCGACCGATCTCTCGCTATACATATAGCTAGCTAGGTCCTTATAACTCGTTTTTACCCACACGTCGATCGATCTACCTCATTAGTTGTGTCCTGCCCTTCCTTCGACAAACAACAATTGATCTACCGATCTAGTTAGGTTTGCTTACCAAACACATGGTTCCCCTTCATCATCCTCCATGGATGCGTCCCGACAAATCTATCATGCACAGGCACACACAGAAACACATCCCCACTCTTATTGATAGCATTGCAGTTCCACCCTCAGTTTGTCTAGTAGGCCTCTCCCACCATCTTCGAGAAGCAACTCCATCACCCATCTAGCACTCTACCCCTATCCCTCCCTCTCCCTCCCTCTGTCTCTCCTCTCTCTCTCCCATCATATTTCCCGTCCTTCAGTTATGTATGGATGTCGACCGATCTCCCTCAAGATATAGCTGGGTCTCTCCTTCTCAACACATATACGAGTCGTTCTACCTCTATAGTTAGGCCTCTTCCTACCCCTCCCACCACCGCCCTCCCCCCCCCACACACACACTGATACATTGAGCGCTCTAGTCATGTCTCCGTGCCACACACAAACTTGACGTGTGCCCTCTAACATTCCGGTAGGCCAGTCGCCCTATATCTTTGACTTGTACACACACACAATTTCGATGGCTCTCTTCATCGATCTCGCACCCACCCACTTGATCCTCTCTTCGACTCTATCAATAGCTATGACCCCTCCCTCTCTTCTCGTGGATTGCCCGACCCTCTATGTATGATATGGATAGGCCTCCATTTCACACACATTCCATGCAAAATTTTGTTTGAGATGTCATCGACACATATTCCCACAAATAATTCACGAAATCAACCCCCACCCCACCCCCACCCCAAAAGAAAAAACACTCACGAACGTGGTTTGTATCTCTCACACACACCCACGTAGGTGGGGGACGTGCACGAAGAGAAGAGGTGCATGCACGACGCACGTACTCCCGTATCTTTCCCAACCACACCCGCACGGGTACACGGTGGAGCTCATTTCCGTATGAAAAGGGAAGCCCATGTGGTAATTTGGCACGTGTACTGGTTGTCCACTTGGTGGAGGGAGGATCGTCTACCACGGGTGAACAAACAAATTGCGACTTGGCGTGTTATGTTAAAAAAAGAGGCAAACCATGTGGGGCCTACCTTAGAGGCAAGGCTCTATACACTGGAGTACTTTTGATGTGTCCCATCAACTCGCAGAACGAGGAGAAGCTTGCTTAGTACGCCGTCTCCCCCGCCCACAGGCGTGGTGGCTCGCAGGATGAGGTGAAGCTTGCTTACTACGCCTTACGCCCGCTCCCTCACCCATGCGCGCGGTGGCTCGCAAGACGAGGAGGAAAATTTACTGCTCCCTCTGTTTACTCCTCGTCCCTACTACCTTGGTTATAGAGATTATATCATATTGTTTGGAATATATATGTCCTTTAGTAGATTTCAATATGAACTACTAGTACATACTCCAAACACTGATGTATATAGACGTATTTTAGAGTGTAGATTCACTCATTTTGCTCCGTATGTAGCACTCTCCCTCGCCCCTCGACCCTCGCCCACGTGGTGGACGTGCAGCAATTCATTTGGTCTCATATAGCCAGAACGATATATACTGCACTACCATTATTGCTCGACTTCCGGAAGAGGCGAAGAGCCAATCGCAAGGTTAATATTTTGGAGATGCCAAGCGCAAGGTTATAGGAGAACGAGTAGTAGGTGCCGCATCATTTATAAATAAAGTTTTTTTTCTTCAGTGGCACGTACGCAATATGATAGGTTCATATGGAGAGAAAAGGAAACCGCTCCACTATACATAGTCAGGACGGGCCAGCCTACACGGTTGCTTGCTGGGGTTGCTCTCTTCACACTCTCTCGCACAAAACGACTGTGGCCACATCTCTAACATCCTGGCGGATCACATCCGCTTGGGGAAGGGGTGGATGCTTAGTGTAGATGCGGTGGCCATCGCCGATGGCGAAAATCCACTGTCGGCACGTCCCAATCAGGGGGCCCCGCCGTTCTCTCTCACAAAGCCGGTGAGGTTGCCTTCGTCCCTTGCTCACTTCCGCGACGTGGGCAGTTGCCGCCTCCCGCCGCCCTCCTCAAGGTTAAGCTACGTCCCTCAGGTACAACTCCCTTTACAGCCGGCTTGCACCACTGCTCCAGCTGCCCACATCACTCCCTATGGATATTTCTCTACTACTTTGCATAGACCAATGAGCCGACAAATGACATAGACCCAACAGTAAGTTGGACGGACGAAGCAACCATCACTCTTGCGCCAGTGAGAGGTCGCGTCCGCTCTGCCCGGGCATGAATGCGGCACCGATTCTTTGGAGCGGCGCTGACCGTTTCGGGTGTGAAGCGCGCGCGGGCGATGGAGGGGCTTTGGGTGGGCCAGGCTGGTTAGGAGCGGGCGTGGCAGCTGTCCGCATGTCCCTACCGGACACGCTCAGAAACATCTCTCTGTAGGAGTAGGTCGATCTGTCGCTCTCTCTAACACACACACGGTGTTAAACACACACACACACACACAGACACACACGCACGCACCTTGGTCCCGTTGCACCTTCTAACGTGACTTATTACACCTAGACGGAGGGAGTAGTAAGTATACGAGATACGGTGGCACACTGACTTAAGTCGAATACAAGTGCCCAAAATTTGTGTGCATGTTATAATAAGGATTCACTTAAAATAGTACGTGAGCGAACAGATGGATCAATTGGACAGTGTTCCCGAGCAGTAGCGAGATGTGTGAGGTAAGATACACCGCTGGTGCTTTTAATTTTTCTTATTAATTTGTTTGTTTCACCCTCTGACTAGTGGGACCCAATGTACTACGTGGAGAGAGGTAAGGTGACTAAGGCTGCATTATTTCTGCACCACTGTGGATAGTCTTACCACCAAAGCCACATGACACGATTATGATTGAAATCCTGATGAATCCCCCACACACAAAAAAACACGGCATGCTTGTCACACGAATGCAGGAATGTATAAAAGGTTATTTCCCTCTCGTTGAACATAACGGGAGGGTTGTGTAGCTGGTTAGCCTGTTCGCTCATCAAACTTGAGGTCTCGAGTTCGATAACTACACTTGAGCATAATTTGTGCCAGGAGGATTCTTTGACTGGTCAACATCTTTTCTAGGGTTTGCACGCTTCACACTCTCTCTCCAGTATATATATACACGCTGGAGCGTCAGCGCTTGTAGTTGCTCTCTTCACACTCTCTCGCCCTCACCCGCCGGAGCGTCAGCGCTTGTAGTTGCTCTCTTCACACTCTCTCGCCCTCTCCGGATCTAAACAAGACTTCGTTGGCCTCTCTCTCCCCTCACTGCTGCTCAAAGAGCCGGCAGGATTCATCCGCCGGGAAGGGAAGGAGGCTTAACGTTGTCGCCGTCAGCGAGGGACTACCGGCGCAGCTATTCACTTTCCACCCAGCGGCGGCGCGGGAGGGCCTCTGACCCCTTCTTCTTCGCCGCCGTCCCGTCGCCCACCGAACCACGCCCCAAGAACCTTGAGGTATAATTTACTTACTCCACATGCATTGCTCTAGCTGCATGTGTACCATGAATCTAGGATGTGGTTCAAAGAGGAAAGGAGTGGGGGAAAGTAGTGGGAAAAGTTGTATATAGCATGAATCTAGGACATGGTTCAAAGAGGAAATGAAGGAGGAAAGTTGTATAGCATTAATCTAGGACGTGGTTCAAAGAGGAAAGGAATGGGGAAAGTTGTATCACATAAATCTAGGACGTGGTTCAAAGAGGAAAGGAAGGGGCGAAAGTACTAGTTCAAAAAGAAAAGGAAGGGACAAGGCTGTAGAGTTTGAGCAGGACTAGATTTGTTGCGCTCACATAGGGAAAGGCATCTAAAGATAACAAAACTGGGACCAACACAAATATGCTCCTTGGTTGTTTGTTCTTTCTTGCAACAGACTATGCATGACCACAGTACATCGTTAGATGCACATGGTGCTGGTGCGTCCACTGTCCCGTGCAACTCATTAGCTGTTGTTAATATAAGGCCCTGTTTGGTTAAAAACTCCCTAGTCCCTACCTGCTGGGTTCTAGGGACTAAATATGGACTAGAGGTTATTAAATGACATGCTAAAATACCATGTTACCCCTAGTAATGAACTAATAGAGACAAGGTGCGATGCGTGGCAGGGGCAACTGTTGGAAAAAGTCCCAAAAAGACTCCCTCGGGGTCTTCTTTCTTTAGTCCCAAATGCCCACTTTTAGTCCCTAAAAGTCCCTCCTCTTTGGTTTAGACGGAACTGACACTGAGTTTTTTTAGTCCCTACACCAAAATGTCCCTGTAAACAAACACCCTCTAATAATGCCGCTGGAAAATTGATGCAATGCCACAGTTAAAAGCAAATTACATGTTTAACGAATTTTATTGTTAATATAATCTCTATGTTAATATTAATCAATGCCACCATTTGAGAAATGCTACTGTCTTGCTTTATCTCCCATTTAGATAAGGTAGATGCTTCTTTTTGTTGGCTTCTGTGTCATCCACCGTTATTGACCACTAATTGCTTCCTTTGCACCTCTGTGTAAACAGGGTTATCTGTTTCACCTCGTTGCCATTGTGACCTTTTGTTGCACTGCACAAAACACTTTTGTTTTAAGAGTGTTTTGTGCAGTTCAACCAAAATGTCACACCGACAACGTTGCTTCATTGCTTGATCTTAGTGGAACTGCACAAGAGGAGGTCTTACTTCCTATTCGTTAAGGCGAATTTGGTTCAGATCTTGTTCTTGTGAGTTGTTTGAATTCCGCATCATGAGAGGTCAGTACTAGCCTTCTTTCACATGATCTCTGCAGTGTGCATTCATATGTTGTGCTACTTGTACGATTATGTTGCTTGATTTTAGTGAACTGCACAAATGGAGACAAGACTTCCAATCTGTATGTGCACCGTAATATCCCATTGAGGTAAGATAAGGATATTTCACAACTGCTAGCCTGTATTTTGCCACTTCCATCAGAAAATTAAGTTTAGTACTATACTTGTGCTCCCTAATTGACATGCCAAATCTTACATTGAAGGCGAAGCTTGTTTGTTATTGAACCAAGTGATGAAGGGGAAGAACAAGGGGAAGAAAAACAAAAATCAACTCCCGGTGCTGTAATGAAGCACTGGAACTGTGATGACACAAGTAATGATATAGTTTTGCATCTTAATTTATTGCTATGGATGGAGCGAGCAATTGTTTTGCCACTGATTTGATGCCACTCTTAATGTAATATGTTATTATCTCTACTTGTGCAAACAGGGATCTTCTTTGAAGATACCATATATTTTAGTGGAACTGCACAAGAAGATGTTGGAACCATTAAACTAATCGAGGAGTATATAGTAAGCATGGCCACCACCGTAGATAGCAACAGATGGTTCCCGAGAATTGCTTCATCTCTATGCTCTACACAATAAGCCTCCTGACAAAGGTTGGTACTCGCCCACTGATTTCATCCATATGATTGAGCTTTGTTATCTCTATTTGTGTTGTGCTACTGTTTATATACTGTCATGAAAAAGTGGTATTGTCCTTGAGAAGTGCTTCATCTGTGTTGTTTTAAATATTTCCTTTCCTTTTTTTCGAGCAAACAGTGATGCTAGCATTTAGTAGTCCTCTTGTCTTTGCACAACAGGATCATCTTCCTCTAAAGAAGAATATGGAGTAAGTGAAGTGACTAGTTCCAATTATGCCAGGATGAAGAAGCCCTGTCTATCTTATCATCAGAAGGAGCAGTTGAAGGATGGTTACATTACTCCACACAAGACCAAACTAACTTCAGCTCAGAATGACTGACAAAATCTCCATTTTTTTGCTGTGATGTGTGAGTACAATGTTGTTCTAGGATTATTTCTAGTGAGTTCCATTTTTCTAAAAGTGTGCTCTACATGGACCATGTATGTGCCTGTTGAAACTGTCAATTCATAGTACAGTTTGTTCTATTCTAATCACTTTTTTGTATTTGTGCAAACAGGGGTGCTCAGCTTAATTTCAATGGGAACTGCACAAAATGTTCATGAATACATCGAATCATTCATTTCCACCACAAGCAAGGAGGTGCCGATAAGTTCAAGGCGTTGCAACATATAAGGGCGAAATCATACAAGCTACGCGCAAATTTGGTTGATTTTGGTGGAACTGCACAAAAAGAACAGCTGGTTTATTTAGCACGAGGTGCCATGTCAATGTCCGAACTGATGGCAAACCCTGCCCATTCCACAATCGTAGGCATTTGATATTTTCGAATGGGACAACCTTATCAAATTTTGCTCATTGATTTTAGCAAGACATGCGTTTGATATTTTCGAATGGGACGCCCTTTGTTGTCAGCAGCGTCGATCAATTTTTTCTTTATTCTTTAGTTGTGAAGTAAATATTGCCTCTGACATGTGAGTTGCTGAGATGCATAATCATCGATTGTTTTGAATGTTCTCTATGAATTGTCAGGCCTGTGTGTTTGATTGCAATGTACAGAAACGCTAAAAAGCTGCTCAAACTCTTTGTACTCCTTCTGTTCCTTTTTACTTCACACGTTGTGAAAGTGCATACTTTTTTGTATAAGATTGGTCAAAGTAGAGATACTTTGACTGTAGACAAAACTTGTATGCAGACTAGAAAGGACCAGAGGGAGTACATGTGAAACTGCTACAAACGAGGTGATCACCCTGGGAATAATGCTACTACGTATTGTTTTGCATGTTCATCCAATGTTAGTGATACAGGAATTCAAACTAATCAAAATAAATTCATTCATACACGGTCGGATTTCATATAAACATGCCAAATTTCATTACATTTCATACATTCTTCAACTAAAAAGGGGTGCGCTGGAGGTATAATTAATTAACCGAAGCTACCCACATGTGTCCCACTGAGCCGAACAGAAGCTTCAGTGACTTAACTGCAGGTGCAGTTGCATAACTGACATGTGGCCTGTTGGGCCCACGTCTCAGTCAGCCAACTGCACCAGCAGTTAAGTAGAAGCAGCGGTATTCTCCAGCAGAACTCCCCGACTCCACGTCGCCGCCAAGAAGCTAACCGGCCGTCAATGGTCAACCCGCCTAGCTTGGCTTCAACAGGAGGGTAGCAGTGGTGGCCTTACTTGGACCCGAGCAGCGGCGACCTACCGTGTTCTACTCTTCCTCGTTTTCTGTGTGGTGCGGCCTCGTTGGCAGTGGGGCGGGGCCTCGGCGGAGCCAGCGATGTCCTCTGTCTCGTTGCCGGCGGGCAGCGCCTCAGCGGAGTGGTGGAAATCCTCCCCCGCGTTGCCGTCAGGGTGGGGCCTTGGCTGAGCCGGCGATGTCCTCTGCCTCGTTGTTGGCGGGGCGGGGCCTTGGCGGAGCCGGCAGTGTCCTCTGCCTCGTTGTTGGCGCCACGGGGCCTTGGCGGAGCAGGGCCTCGTCGACGCCAGTGGAGCGGGGACTCGTCGGAGCCGGCATTGTCCTCTGCCTCATCCTCGGTCTTGCCAAACAGCGCATCGCCCGCTTCATCGCCCTCTTTGCTAGGCTCCTTGTAGGCGGCCGCAGCCTCTGCCACCTGCATGCAGTACCGCTAGCGCTCGAGGCGGCCCTTGCAGGAGGAGCGGTACGAGTCGAGCAGGGCCTCCTGCTCCGCCTGCTCCGCGGCGATGTGCTCCTCCGCCTGCAGGTGCTTCTGGAGGAGATGGTGGTTGTAGGCGGCGTCGTCCTGCGCCTCCCGGAACTACTCCTGAGGCATCTGCCTCACACTGTCCATATATTGGGCACGGGCCTCGCCGATGGTCATGGTGCAATGCACTGGTGAGGATGGCGCGGAGGAGGGGGTTGACGCTGGATCGTCGACTACCATGTTCTCCATTGGGATGTCATCGTCCTCTGGCTGCCTGCCGGCCAGCCGGTCGGCAGCAATGGCTGCCATCTCCTTGTGGTCCGTCGTCTGCCCATCCCGAAGAGTGCTGGAGCGCGAGGAAGCCATGGTGGGCAGTAGTGGTGTGGACAGGAGAAAGGGAACGGATGCGGATGACTGCGGCTATGGCCGGCGCAGCAGTTTATATAGCAATGGTGGGCGGGCGGAGGGACGGGCATGTGGCGCCGGAGTAGCTGCCTCGGCAACCGCGTATCATTAATGTGGGCGGCAGATGGACGGACAGACGGCACTTGTGTCGTTTGAAGGCGGAGCAATCGCCTGCACCGGGAAGCGGGGCGGGCGGCTGACTGTTTCGGGCGGAAAGCGCGCGCGGGCGAGGAGATGACTTTACTTGGAGAGGATGACAATGGGGACCCACCAGGTCCATAGCCTCACGTATGCAAGTGCCTCCTTATTATATATATATACATATATATATATAACCATACTCCCTCCATCTAGGTGAATAAGTCGTATTAGAAGGTGCATCATGACCTAGGTGCAAGCAGATTGGTGGAAAAGAAGAATATTTCTCTCTTCTAAACACAACATTTAATCACAGCAGTTAAGAGGATGCCTTATTAGCTACCCATGCAGGCCATCGTAATTCATAGCATGCAAAGCACTTTTATTTCTTGCCTAATAACCGCATGGACGTGCTGCATGCATTGGTCCTTGCCCGAGCAAAAAAAGGGATGAAAGGGGTTTCCACAGGAGACAACGAGGCAGAGGTGGAAGCGCTCGCTGGAGTAATTTATTTTGCTTCCCCATGGTTTCCTGACATCACGGTCCCACACCATTGTCAACCTATGTAGTAGTCAATAAATGAGAGAATTGCACAAGAAGCGGCCGACAGCTGGGACCAAGCAGCTCGAGCAGTATTTGTGTTTTTGAGGTGTGAGCACTGCAGAGTTTTTCGATGTTTAGCCCAGATATTAATTTTTCTCCTCTGAACAACAACGAAAACATCGCTGCAGGTATTAACTGGGCGGGCTATGGCCCATCTAGCCCAGGCCAGATATCCAGCCCAGATATTAATTTTTTTCAAGATGAAAATGGCTAGCCCAGCTATACTTTTTTTAGGAATATCCAGGCAAGGTCAAGTTGTTATTCTCCGACCCATTGGGTTGCAAATCTTTCCTAGGAGGGATGCATTAGGCTTAACAAGAAAATGGGCTTTAAGAAATAATAAATGGGATGTAATTATAAAAACTAGGCAGTAACTATAAAAAAATGAACCAAACACGTGATTACTTTATAAAATATTATTCTTGGATATTGAAAATTTTAATTTCATTAATTGTTGCGAGCGCAATGTTTCATTGGATTTTTACGTAATATAAATTTATATTGAAATTGTATTTAATCTGACAAGAAATTTTGGGATAAAAATATTTCGGATCCAATCAAAATGTGGGAAATTTTATTGAATTCTGTTTTGAACGGTTGGTTGAAATGGGCTGTACTTTTAACAAACTGTAAATGGGCTGTAGTAAATTCCGTTAGAATTCAAAAATGGGCTACACATTCTTACAAATCTCAAATGGGCTATAAGTTCTCTGCCACACAATTCTGGCCTTACTAAGTTGACGGGTCCCCTAAAAAACAGAGTTGACGCGTATGCCGTGCTTCTTCTTCAATCTCAGATATTCTAGCTTCACCCGCCCAAAAAATGATTCCTCCCCCTAACATCTGGGGCGCACCATTTTAGAAGCTGACCTGTGGGCCTACTAAGTTAACGTACCAAGGGCTTTGTCAACTTAGTCAATATAAACGATTCTAGCTGCAGTGACCGTACGATGTCCATCCAACGGCCGTAGTGCTTCTTCAACCTCTGGTCTTCTTGCTCCAGCCGCCCAAAGCAGCGCCGGTCGTGCCGCCTGCTCCTGCCTCCCGTGGCCGGCTGTGCTGCCATGGAGGCCTCACCGCCCCTACTATTCCCACCGCTGGCCAGGCCCTGCAGCGACGGCAGCCTCACACCGCAGCCGAACAAGTGAACCCTCATACTCCTCTCCGCGTGGGCATCCACTGTCGCGTCTTCACCGGCTCCACGTCGTCCCCTTCCTAGGCCTCGCCGTCGTCCATCGCACTGGTGCTCTCGGCGCGACGTGGTCAACATGGTCAAGGAACGACTTCCATCGGACATGGACTGTACGTGGAGAGGCTGACAGCTGGGTCCACGGCGGCAGCAAGGAAGTGCCTCCTTATTACATGGAAAATAATGATTCCTCCACCTGACAACAGGGACCCACCGGACGGGCCACCAGTATTTTGCGAAAAAAATCGTTTCCCCCTGACTGCTGGGACCCACCGGACGGGCCACCGTATTTCGTGAAAAAAAACGTTCCCTCCGCTGTCAGCTCGGACCCACCGGAAGTGCCTCCTTATTACGCACAAAAAATTGAATACTCCCCCAGCTAGCTGGGACCCACCTTGCTGGGAGGCTGACTTGTAGGCCTACTAAGTTGACGGGGACGAAGGGCGTTGTCAACTTAGTCAATATGAACGATTCTAGCTCCAGTGACCGTACGATGTCCATCCAACGGCCGTAGTGCTTCTTCAACCTCTGGTCTTCTTGCTCTAGCCGCCCAAAGCAGCGCCGGTCGTGCTGCATGCTCCTGCCTCCCGTGGCCGGCTGTGCTGCCGCAGAGGCCTCACCGCCCCCTACTATTCCCACCGCTGGCCAGGCCCTGTGGCGACGGCAACCTCACACCACAGCTGAACCAGTGAACCCTCGTAGTCCTCTCCGTGCGGGCTTCCGCTGCCGCGTCGTCCCCTTCCTAGGCCTCGCCGTCGTCCACCGCCGTGGTGCTCTCTGCGCGGCGTGGTCAATGTGGTCAAGGAACGACTTCCATCGGAAGAGTACTGTACATGGAGAGGCTGACAGCTGGGTCCACGGCCACATCACAGTTTTTTTGTGATTTGCCAAGTAAGTCGCTTTGTCAAGCCTATTGGGCTGCAAATCTTTCAAGACGAGGAGAGCTTTCATTCGGCTGGCCGAGAAAATGGCCCATCAGTAATGAGAAATGGGTTGTACATTTTTAAAACACATCAAACCGGCAATTAGTTTCAAATATCTTTTTTTTTCATTTCAAGATTTTAAATTACATTAATTTTTATGCATGGAGAATTTGTTAGATTTTATATTGATATACATTTATTTTTAAAATCAGTTTGAATGTGAGTCGAAATTTCGGGATTAAAAACAGTTCGGACCGTTGCCACAATATTTCGTATAATTTTTTAACCGTTGCCACAATATGGGCTGTAATGCTAACAAAAAGAATATGGGCTCCAAACAAACCTTAAGAATTAGCAAATGGGCTGTAAATTATTAGAAATAATGGCAGATGGGTTGTATGCTGTTTTCCATAGATTTGAGGCTTTCCTAAAAAAAGGTTGACGCCCAAGCACTGACTGTTGGATGTCCATCCAACGGCCATTGTGCTTCTTCAATCTCTGCTCTTCCTGGTCCAGCCGCTCAAACAAGCGCCGCGGGACTGCCTGCTCCCTCCTCCTCGCGGCCGGCTGTGCTGCCGCGCAGGCCTCACCGCCCGACCGTACTCCCATCGCTGGCCTAGCCATCCCTCTACTCACCCACACCTACTGTTATTCTCCGACGATGGCAGACGAACCAGTAAACCCTCATACAGTCGTACTCCCCTCCGCGTGGGAAACAACTGTCGAGTCTTCCCTACCTCCATGTCGTCCCCTTCCTAGGCCTTGCCGTTGTCCACCGCCCTGGTGCTCTCAGCGCGGCGTGGTCAACGTGGTCAAGGAACGACTTCCATCGGACGTGGACTGTACGTGGAGAGGCTGAGAGCTGGGTCCAC
Organism: Triticum urartu; assembly: GCF_003073215.2. Taxonomy (NCBI): domain Eukaryota; kingdom Viridiplantae; phylum Streptophyta; class Magnoliopsida; order Poales; family Poaceae; genus Triticum; species Triticum urartu. Next base: position 102,660,501 of record NC_053024.1, read on the forward strand.
GGCCGCAGCAAGGAAGTGCCTCCTTATTACACGGAAAATAATGATTCCTCCACCTGACAGCTGGGACCCACCGGACAAGCCACTGTATTTTGCGAAAAAAATGTTTCCCCCTGACTGCTGGGACCCACCAGCTACATCTTCGCACGCAAGGAAGTGCGTCCGGGCAAAAAAAACGATTCGCCCCCTGACTGCTGGGACCCACCAGCTATGTCTTCGCAGGCAAGGAAGTGCCTGACAGTCGGGACCCACCTGGTCGAAGCGTACGTAGCGTTTTCATTCTGGTCGCGAACGTGTACGTACATACTGGTCGATGTAGAGGCGCGCACGTGTCGTAGTAGAGGCACACACGTGTTGTAGTGGAGGCACGCACGTAGCATGTACACGTACGTACATCGGCCAGGGTGCAAGAAACAAAATACGGCCACATATGTGTACATAAGGGCGGGGTCTCGAACGCCTACTCGCGCATAAGTACGGCCAGGGCTCGTGTACATGGCTGGGTCGGTACGGAGAAATAGTGTCATCGTCGTGTTCATGGGAAGGCAACGGAATGCTCGTGTTCATGGGGAGGCAACGAAACATGTGGGAGCCAACCGGCTGGGTCGGAACGGAATGCGTGGTCGTGTTCATCGAGAGGGCTTGGACGGAACAGGTGATGGAAACGAGGCCTGGCGTACCACAAAACGGAGGAAATGGCCTTTGTGTTCGACCGACCATGTTCGAAACGGGATCCTGTTCATCGGGAGGGATCTGGCGTACCGCAAAATGGAGGAAACGGACCTCCTACGGTTCAAACGGGGGTCCTGTTGATCGGGAGGGGTGTGGCATACCGCAAAACGGACGAAACGGACTTGTGTTGGAGCGCTACGGTCGAAATGGGGGTCCTGTTCAACGGGAGGGGTGTGGCGTACCGCAAAACGGGGCTCCACGGGATACTGTTCATCTCCACCGTCGACCCCCTCCAGCCTCCATGAGCTACTGTTCATCCACCGTCGACCTCCTCCAGCCTCCACCTGTGATTGTTCATCCACGGGCTCCTGTTCATCCAGCCTCCACCGTGCGCTACTCCACCGGCTACTGTTCAACCAGCCCTCTCCATGGGCTCCTGTTCAACCACCCCTCCACAGGCTACTGTTCATCCTGCCTCCACCGCGCGCTACTCCACCGGCTACTATTCAACCAGCCCTCTCCACGGGCTCCTCTTCAACCACCCCTCCACGGGCTACTGTTCATCCTGCCCTCCACCATCTACTGTTCATCCTACCCTCCACGGGGTGGTCCTGTTCATCCAGCCCTCCACGGGGTCCTGTTCATCCAGCCCCAACCGGCTCGATCGATCGGGGTCCTATTCATCCAAAGGCAACACCACGGGGTCCTGTTCATCCACCCCCACTGGGAACTGTTCATCCACCCCCCCCCAACGCTCACTGTTCATCCAGAGGCAGCATCGATCGGCTTCAGTTAGCAGCAGTAGCGGATGAATCGCTCGATCGGGTTCAGTTAACAACCATCGATCGATCGCTCGAGTTCAGTAACGCGTAGCCAGCAATGCAATCGCTCGGGTTCAGTTAGAGCCCAACGCCTCGCTCGGGTTCAGTTAGAGCCAACGCCTCGCACACACGCGCGTAAGTGTACGAGAGAAACGCGCATCGCTCGGCCCCCGACCTCCCACCGTAACTGGGAACTCCCCGAAATTTTCCTCGCCCTCGCTTCTACCATGGTTTTTTTCGTCATGGACGGCCCAAAGAATGTCATGCAGCTGCGTCTCCGGCCCGCCCAGGACAAAAAGCCCATTTTTTGTCATGATTTTTTGTCATAGAAGTAGGAGCCCACCACATCTATGATGATACCGGGTTTTGTCACAATTATCGTCATAGAAGTGTCATATGTATGACAGAAAAAATTTGTTCGGCCCAAAATGTCACGGATGTGTCTTTTTTTGTAGTGTGGTGAAGATGTTGATGGAGACTGACCCCCTCTCGATGAGAGGATTGATGGTGATGACGATGGGGACGATTTCCCCCTCCTGGAGGGATGTTTCCCTGGCAGATCATCTCCGCCGGAGCCCCAGATTGGTTCTGCCCAGGTTCTGCCTCGAGACAGCAGCGCTTCATCCCAAAAGCTTACTCCTGATTTTTTTCCAAGTCAACACACACCATATAGCCAAAGATGGGCACCGAAGTCCTGCCAGGGAGCCCACAAGGTCGGGGGGTGCGCACAGGGGGTAGGGCGCGCCCTCCACCCTTGTGGCTCGCAGGTGGCCCCCCGCTGGTACTTTCTTCGCCCAATATTTTATATATATTCCAAAAACATGCTGCATGAAATTTGAGGAATTTTGGGGTTGTGTAGAATAGGTCTCTAATATCTGCTCCTTTTCCAGTCCAGAATTCCAGCTGCCGACATTCTCCCTCTTCATGTAAACCTTATAAAATAAGAGAGAAAAGGCATAAGTATTGTGCTACAATGTGTAATAACAACCCATAATGCATTAAATATCAATATAAAAGCATGATGCAAAATGGATGTATCAGTACTCCAATTGCTCCCGCCACTAGTGCAAAATCTTATGAAATTAATGCCGGTTTGTTGAATCTTGTTATGAAAGAATAATTTTCCAGCCTTCCTAGTGAAGATTCCGCATCCCATCTAAATACTTTCATTGAGTTGTGTGACATGCAAAATAAGAAATATGTGGATAATGATATTGTTAAATTGAAGCTATTTCCGTTCTCACTTCGAGATCGAGCTAAAACTTGGTTTTCATCTTTGCCTAGAAATAGTATTGATTCATGGAACAAGTGTACAAATGCTTTTATTTCCATGTATTTTCCTCCCACTAAGAACATCTCCCTTAGGAATGATATTATGAATTTTAAGCAACTATATCATGAACATGTTGCACAATCTTGGGAGAAGATGAAACTGATGATAATAAAATACCCTATGCATGGTTTGAGTTTATGGATGATTATATAAAAAAATATGCCGAATTGAATTTTGCTTCTAGAAATCTTTTAGATTCGGCCGTGGGAGGTACTTTTATGGAAATCACGTTAGGATAAACTACTAAACTCCTAGATAATATTATAGCTAATTATTCTCAATGGCACACCGAAAGATCCTCTACTAGTAAAAAAGTGCATGTGATTGAAGAAATTAATGTTTTGAGTGGAAAGACGGATGAACTTATAAAATTGTTTGCTAGTAAGAGTGCTCCTATTGATCCTAATGATATGCCTTTGTCCACTTTGATTGAGAATAATAATTAATCTATGGATGTGAATTTTGTTGGTAGGAACAATTTTGGTAATAACGCGTATATATAGAGGTAATTTCAACCCTAGGTCGTTTCCTATTAATTCCTCTAATAATTATGGTAATTCCAAAAACAATTCTTATGGAAATTATAATAAGATGCCCTTTGATCTTGAGAACAATATTAAAGAATTTATTAGTTCTCAAAAGAATTTCAATAGGGTATGGTTGAAGAAAAATTGCTTAAGATTGATGATTTGGCTAGGAGCGTGGATATAATTTCTCTTGAGATTGATTCTTTGAAAATTAGATCTATTACACCCAAGCATGATATTAATGAGTCTCTAAAAGCTATGAGAATTTCTATTGATGAATGTAAAGAAAGAACCGCCAGGATGCGTGCTAAGCGAGATTGGTTTGTAAAGGTGTGTTCTTCGATTTCTCGTGAAAATAATGATGAAGATATTAAAGTGATTGATGTGACTCCTATTGAATCTTTTTTTTCTAATATAATCTTGATAAAGACAGGACTGGAGATGGGTCAACTTTAGCTAGAAGGCATCCCAATGATTTAGAGTTTATAGATCTTGATGCAAAAATTGATAAAAGTGGGGTTGGAGAGGTCAAAACTTTAAGTAGCAATGAACCCACTCTTTTGGATTTCAAGGATTTTAATTATGATAATTTTTCTTTGATAAATTGTATTTCCTTATTGCAATCCATGTTGAATTCACCTCATGCTTATAATCAAAATAAAGCTTTTACTAAACATATTGTTGATGCTATGATGAAATCTTTTGAAGAAAAACTTGAGTTGGAAGTTTCTATCACTAGAAAGATTTATGATGAGTGGGAACCTACCATTAAGATTAAAATTAAATATTATGAGTGCCTTGCTTTTTGTTGTTTGGGTGCTAGCGTTTCCACGACTCCAAAAACCTTATGTGATGTGTTAGGTTTCCGTGAATTTGATGATTGTTCTTTAAATTTGCATCTTGTGGATTACACTATTAAGAAAGCTATGGGAAGGAATAATGATGTTCTTATTGTCGCAAATAGGAATTATGTGCACGTAGATTTCATTGTTCTTGATAGAGATTACAATCCTACATGTCCTCTTATTCTTGGTAGACCTTTCCTTAGAACGATTGGTGCAATTATTGATATGAAAGAAGGAAACATTAGATTTCAATTTCCGTTAAGGAAGGGCATGGAACACTTTCCTAGAAAGAAAATTAAGTTTCCACATTGAATCTATTATGAGAGCTACTTATGGATTGCATACCAAAGATGACAATACCTATATCTATTGGAATATGCCTAGCTAGGGGCGTTAAACAATAGCGCTTGTTGGGAGGCAACCCAATTTTATTTTTGTTCTTACTTTTTTGGTACTGTTTTCCAGTAAATTTTTAATCTTGCCTCTTGTTAGATGTGTTTTTATGTTTTAATTAGTGTTTCTGCCAAGTAAGACCTTTGTGATGGCTTACGGTGATAGTTGATTTGATCTAGCTGAAAAACAGAAACTTTTAAGCCTGGTAAAATAATTTTCGTTTTTAACAGAAGTGCTATAATATACTTATTCTTTTCGCACAAGATTAATATACAAATTTCCTATGTTGTCCTAATTTTTCAGAATTTTTGGAGTTACTGAAGTATTCAATATTTACAAATTACTACAGACTGTTCTGTTTTTGACAGATTCTGTTTTCTATGTGTTGTTTGCTTATTTTGTTGAATCTATGGGTAGTATCGGGGGTATGAACCATGGAGAAGTTGGAATACATTAGATATTACACCAATATAAATAAAGAATGAGTTCACAACAATACTAAAACTGGTGATTTATTTTCTTATACTAACAGATCTCATGAGTTTTCTGTTGAGTTTTGTGTTGTGAAGTTTTCAAGTTTTGGGTAAAGATATGATGGACTATGGAATAAGGAGTGGCAAGAGCCTAAGCTTGGGGATGCCCAAGATACCCCAAGGTAATATTCAAGGACAACCAAGAGCCTAAGCTTGGGGATGCCCCGGAAGGCATCCCCTCTTTCATCTTCGTCTATCGATAAATTTACTTGAGGCTACATTTTTATTCACCACATGATATGTGTTTTGCTTGGAGAGTCTTGTATGATATGAGTCTTTGATTTTTAGTTTTCCACAATGATCCTTGCTGTACACACCTTTGAGAGGGACACGCATGAATCGTGATTTATTAGAATACTCTATGTGCTTCACTTATATCTTTTGAGCTGGGCAATTTTGCTCTAGAGCTTCACTTACATCTTTTTAGAGCATGGCGGTGGCTTTATTTTATAGAAATTGTTGAACTCTCTTGCTTCACATATATTATTTTGAGATCTCTAAACAGCATGATAATTTGCTTTGGTTATGAATTTAATCATAATATGATGGGCATCCAAGAGGGATATGATACGTCTCCAATGTATCTATAATTTATGAAGTATTCATGCCGTTATATTTTCATTCTTGGATGTTTTACAATCATTTTATGGCAACTTTATATCATTTTTTAGGACTAACCAATTGACCCAGTGCCCAGTGCCAGTTGCTGTTTTTTTCTTGTTTTTTACATCAAAGAAAATCAATATCAAACGGAGGCCAAACACCGTGAAACTTTTTGAGGATTTTCTATGGACCAGAACACATCCAATGGGCCAGAGCTACACCTGCGGGGTTCCCCAAGGGGGTCACAACCCACCAGGGCGTGCCTGGGCCCCCAAGCGCGCCCTGGTGGGTTGTGCTCACCTCGGTGGCCTACCGTACCCCTTCTTTGCACTATAAATTCCCAAATATTCCAAAACCCTTTGGGGTTAACCTAGATCAAAAGTTCCATGCCACAGGCCTCTGTAGCCACTTAAAACCAATCTAGACCCCATTCTGGCACCCTGCGAGAGGGGGGAATCATCACTGGTGGCCATCATCATCATCCCGGCGGCCACCATGATGAGGAGGGAGCAGTCCACCCTCGGGGCTGAGGGTTTGTACCAGTAGTTATGTGTTTAATCTCTCTCTCTCTCGTATTCTTGAGATGTCATGGTCTTGATGTATCGCGGGCTTTGTTAATATAGTCGGATCATATGGTGTTTTCCCCTCTCTATCTTGTTGTGATGAATTGAGTTTTTCCCTTTGAGATTTCGCTGTTATCGGATTGAATACTTTTATGGATTTGAGAACACTTGATATATGTCTTGCAATTGAATAGTCATGGTGACAATGGGGTATCGTATTGATTCACTTGATATATGTTTTGGTAGTCAACTCGCGGACTCCCGAGGTGACATTGGGGTAATCTATGCATAGAGGTTGATGCACGTTCTTGTCTTTGTTTCTTTGGTAGAAATCTTGGGGCACTCTTTGAACTTCTTTGTGTTGGATTGAGTATTATGAATATGAATTTTCTTTGGTGTTATTTTAGTACGAACTCTAGGATAAATCGAATGGAAAGAATAGCTTTGTGTTATTTTAGTACGAACTCTTGAATAGATCAAACGAAAAGAATAGCTTTGAGGTGGTTTCGCACCCTACAAACAATTTATTCTTATGTTCTCCGCTAGATAGGAACTTTGGAGTGATTCTTCATCACACTTTGAGGAGTGGTTATATGATCCAATTATATTAGCACTCTTGAGAGATTGCACTAGTGAAATTACGGACCCTAGGCCTCATTTTCAAGCATTGCAATACCGCTTTTGTGCCCATTTACTATTTGCTACCTTGCTATTTTTATTTATTCAGATTATAAAAATATATTTCTACCATCCATATTAGACTTTTATCACCATCTCTTTGCCGAACTAGTGCACATATACAATTTTCCATTGTATTGGGTGTGTTGGGGACACAGGAGATTTCTTGTATTTAGTTGCAGGGTCTTTTGAGAGAGACCATCTTCATCCTACACCTCTCACGGATTAATAAACCTTGGGTCATCCACTTGAGGGAAAATTGCTACTGTCCTACAAAACTCTGCGCTTGGAGGCCCAACACGTGTCTACAAGAATAAAATTGTGTAGTAGACATCAAGCTCTTTTCTGGTGCCGTTGCCGGGGAGGTGAGTGCTTGAAGGTATATCTTTAGATCTTGCAATCAAATCTTTTAGTTTATTGTTTATCACTAGTTTGCTTTATAAAAGAAAACTATAAAAAATGGAATTGAGGTTGCATCATATTATTCATCTTTATAATGTCTTTCGTGAAAATGATGGAAAGGAAAATTGTGCTCAATTGACAGAAGAAGAATTCTATAAAATGTTTGACAAAAAATATTTGAATGATGAGCATGATTGCAATGTTGTTGGTATGAATTCTTTGAATATCCATGATGCTAATGATATGCAAATCTACAAGCTTGGGGATGCTATATTTGATGAAGATGATATTTTTAGTCCCCCAAGATTTGATGTGCAAATTTTTTATAATGATTGTATGCCTCCTATTTATGATGATTATAATGATGAAAGTGCATTTGGAGGGGTCATGACTTTATTTAGTGGTGAATCCACCATTTTGGATGAGGCTTCATTTGACTATGATAACAAAGTTTCCACATTGAATATATTATGAGATCTACTTATGGATTATACACACTCTCACCCTTCCACCATTGCAAGCCTCTCTAGTACCGCGCAAGTTTCGCCGGTGCATTAAACCCACCATTTATCTTCCTCAAAACAGCCACCATACCTACCTATTATGGCATTTCCATAGCCATTTCGAGATATATTGCCATGCAACTTCTAGCGTTTCATTTATTATGACACGCTTCATCATTTTCATATTGCTTTGCATGATCATGTAGTTGAAATCATATTTGTGGGAAAGCCACCGTTAATATTTTTTATACATGTCGCTCTTAAGTCATTGCACATCTCGGTACACCGCCGGAGGCATTCATATAGAGTCATATATTTGTTCTAGAATCATGCTGTAATTTTTGAGTTGTAAGTAAATAAAAGTGTGATGATCATCATTATTAGAGCATTGTCCCATGTGAGGAAAGGATGATGGAAGGTATGATTCCCTCACAAGTTGGGATGAGTCTCCGGACTTCACAAAAAATAAAAGAGGCCAAAGAAGCCCACCAAAAAAGGAAAATTGAGAGAAAAGAGAGAAGGGGCAATGTTACTATCCTTTTTCCACACTTGTGCTTCAAAGTAGCATCATGATCTTCATGATAGAGAGTCCCCTATGTTGTCACTTTCATATACTAGTGGGAATTTTTCATTATAAAACTTGGCTTGTATATTCCATATGATGGGCTTCCTCAAATTGCCCTAGGTCTTCGTGAGCAAGCGAGTTGGATGCACACCCACTTAGTTTCTTTTTGAGCTTTCATACACTTATAGCTCTAGTGCATCCGTTGCATGGCAATCCCTGCTCACTCCCATTGATATCTATTGATGGGCATCTCCATAGCCCGTTGATACGCCTAGTTGATGTGAGACTATATCCTTCCTTTTCTCTTCTCAACAACCACCATATTCTATTCCACCTACAGTGCTATATCCATGGCTCACGCTCATGTATTGCGTGAAAGTTGAAAAAGTTTGAGAACATCAAAAGTATGAAACAATTGCTTGGCTTGTCATCGGGGTTGTGCATGATTTAATACTTTGTGTGATGAAGATGGAGCATAGCCATACTATATGATTGTTGTCGGGGGAAACGACACCAATGGGATCCCGGGGAATCCCTTTCTACGGTTGGCGGGGCGTGGGGCTGCGAAAAGAGCAGGTCTAAAAGATCAGCGCACGGGGATTTTTACCTAGGTTCGGGCTGCAAACGTTGCGTAAAACCCCTAGTCCTGCTTTTGTGTATATTTGGTGTTCTTGAGTTCTTGAACTAGCTGCGGTGCATGCCCAGTCCAAAAAAGTTTGAATCCTTCCACAGTACGCCTCGGGCCTCCTTTATATGTCAAAGGGGTCGCCACAGTAGCACATAGGAGGTGGAAAGTATCTACAGTGTACAAGTTTATCGCCTGGCACCGTAGGATAAACAAATTTAATGCGATGTCGATATGCCCTCTTGTTTTGTCGGGGATGGCAACGAAGCTCGTCCCGTCCGTCACCGCCTCGCCTTGCTTCGACACGCATCCAAGCTGACGAGGCATGCAGTGCCATGCTGGCTAGTTGGTTGCTGAGCTGGTGCGGTCACAGGGTCTTCAGGAAGATCTGCATGCCACCACGCAGGTGCTTGACTAGTCCTCCTAGAAGTTGCATGCTGCCACGCATGCGCTTGCCTAGTTGGAGGGATGGTTGCCGCGTCGAAACGGCCACGGGGTAGCGGGACGTTGGTGGGTGCGGGCCTAGCCATGGCCCCGCAGATGCCCCCGGCAAGGGTGTTGCCGGTGGCCCTGGTAATGATCTTGCCGGGGGTCTTCGTCTTCTGGTTCTTATCTAGGCTCGCAGGCCCTTGGTCTTCACAAAGACTGCATGCCACCACGCGGGCGCCCCCGAGTCTTGGTCTTGACGTTATCGATGGTGTTAGAGCTCTTAGGCTCAAGGGTGGCGGCCTCGCTGGTGTGGGGCGAATTGCCCCGGCAAGGCTCTTGCCGGGTCTATGTAGGCCGCCCCGGCAAGGGTGTTTCCGGGGGAGATCCATCTTGCCCCTTTGCTCTTCATGCCTCTGGCTTGAGTACTGCCTTGGCAGTCTTGTTCCTTTGCTCCCTCTGTTGCGCCAAGCATGGCCGTAGGTGTGGTTATGACTTCCCGTGCACAAGTGAAGGGGTACAGAAAGGCCCCTACTTTTGTACACCAACAGGAGCCCCCGAGCCTGGGCCACACATAAGCGTGAAGCGTTGTTGGGCCAGGCCCAGAATGGTGCGCGGGCACGCGTGGCAGAGTTTTAATCGTGGTAATTTCTTCGCCAGTTGTGCTTCCCCACGACTCACATTAAGTGCGTGACGTGGGGGTCATGCATGCAATGGTCGCAGCACACTTGCGTCACCCTATGGTGAATAGTAAAGAGGCGACCCGCGCCTTCCCCATAAAAAGAGGGAGTCGCGGGGGCGCGGCTCATTTACAAAGGGGACTCGGGTCGTGGCCTTCATGGCGCCCACGCCACAAGATCACGGGGTGGAAAACGATCGTCCCACTTGTCTTCTTAATTCCGGCCCGCCCGCCACATGTCCCCCAAGCCTCAGGGAGGGTAGGTGGCAGATACGGAAGGCACGGGCCTTAACGCCGAGGTGGGAAGCCGGGCATTGCTGATTGGAGCAGCAGGTCGATCCTGATTCCCCGCGCCTCTGGCGGATGGGTTGGTCGAGTGGGGTGGCTGCCCTTAGGTTGGGAGGCCGAGCCCCAGCCCCGCCCCTCTATAAAAAGGGGAGAGGGACAATGTCCTTCTGCATTCATCTCCTTCCTGCTTGGTCCCTTTCTTCCACTCGCCATGGTGAGAGGGCGCGCCGGTGCTCCAATGGTAGCGACGAGGGCTTCTGCTCGACAGCGTGACCCCCCTCCTTCGGAGCTCAGGGCAGTGGAGCCCGCTGTGAGAGGAAAGAGGGAGGGGGCGAGGCTGAGGCCGCCATGGCACTCAGGGGAGAGGAGGACGGGGCGGCGCACCGGCCGCATTTCCGCCAGTGGCTCCCCCCCAATGGAGGGCCACATCGGAGACCAGCCCCGCGAGTTCTTCATTAGGCTGTACAAGCTGGTGTGCGGTCACCTTCGCCTCTCCACCCCGTTCGCCCGGGAGATGGAGCTCGACCCACCACAGGCCTTGAGGCTGCACATGAGGGGCTGCAGGAATGGCGACACGCGGGCGGACTTCCTCGCCCCTCACATGATGTATCTCTGCCGTGGGTGGAAGACCTTTGCTCAGGCCCATAGCCTGTCGGAGGGGCTCGTTCTCCATTTCAAATTAATGGAGAACGACCTGCTCTCTGTCAAGGTCTTCGGGCACTTGGGAACCCGCTTAGGGTGCTGCGCGGAGAGGTCCACCGACAACGAAATGTCCACCTCGGGTGACAGTGACGAGGAGGACAACGATAATGGCAACGAGGGTAGCGGGAGGGAGGACGCCGATTCTGACTCTGGGTGATCGTCGGTGGTAGCATCGTCATCTGCATCGCCCTCCTCCCTCGGCCATGCACCTTGCCAAGGGTCATCCATGCCATGCTCTCCATCGCGCGTTCCCCGTCGCCCCTTCTTTGCCTTCACGTGCCGCACCTGGGAGGAAAGGGGCAATAATGGAGAGCACGGGGCACTTATCTTTCTTTTAACTTGTAGGCACTTGCCAAATCTTAATTTCTAAATGATGTAATCTCTCGAGCCCATGCCTGCGTCTTGTAACGTTCATACTTGTATCAGCATGTCAATGAAAAAGCCCAGCCTTGCCGGGAACCCGTGCCTGTATACGTCCATGCAGAGGTGAAATGCCTCCTTAATGTAAATAAACGAGTCCTCTCGGTAAGTTGTCTTGCCGGTGCCCTCTGCGCCTGCCGGAGAATCACATATGCCGGGTTACAGACAAAGGGTACAGCCCCTCGTCAATGTCCTTTTAGCAATGGCTACTGCGACCATTCTGACCAAAGTAGCGTTCGGGCCAGGGATGGGAGTACCTAAGTTTAAAAGAGAGCGGCGAGGTTTTCTAACACACAAGTCGCAGGTTACAAACAGGAATGGGCAAGAGGTGAACTTCATTTGTTTGGTTTGCCAGGGGTCACCGTGTCGGGCGGTCTTCTCAACTTCTTGTCGGAGCCGGGTCCTTAGCGGGATCGAGCGTCCTTGCCGCGGCTGGAAAGAAGAGAGGGCAAGAGCATGGAACTAAGGGTTTTCTTTCCCTGACTGCACGCAGGGTCTGCCCCTGGCTTTGTACATAGGGTTACATGCCTTGCCGGCAAGGCTAGTACAAAAAGGGGGGGTTGCCAGGACTCCTGACAACCGTGCCTTAGGGGTAAAACTTGTGAAGATGTTCGATATTCCAGGAATTGCTCACCGGAATGCCATCTTTGGTCTCCAAGCAGACTGCGCCGGGCTTGGTGACTCGTATTTCCCATTAAGGGCCTTCCCACTTTGGCGTCAACTTGTTTGAATTCTTGGCGGATTGAATTCGCCGAATAATAAGACCGCCTTACTCAAGGCTTCGGGCGTGAACCTTGCGGCTATGGTAGCGGCACAAGGCTTGCTGGTTGTGAGCAGCTCGCACAGAGCTTGAAGACGATATTCCTCAAGAAGCATCGCATCATCTTGGCGCAACTGCTCTTGCTCAAGCTCATCATAAGTGATCACTCTAGGTGACCCGTATATGAGTTCCTTGGGGAGAACTGCTTCTGCCACGTATACCAGGGCAAAGGGTGCCTGGCCAGTGGCTCGATTTGGTGTTGTTCTGATCGACCAAAGAAACGTTGGCAACTCATCAATCCAGCGCCTCCCACACTTGTGTAGCCTGTCAAAATTTCTGGTCTTGAGGCCCCGCAACACCTCTACATTGGCCCTCTCAGCCTGGCTGTTACTCCTGGGATGAGCAACAAAAGCAAAACAAACCTTGACGCCGGGGTCTTGGATATACTGCATGAAGGTGCGGCTTGTGAACTGTGTGCTGTTGTCGGTGATGACTCTATTCGGCACACCAAAACGGCAGACTAGTCCCTTGAAGAACTTGACGACTGATTGTGGTCACATTTCTCACCGGTTCCACTCCCGGCCACTTTGTGAACTTGTCAATCGCAACGTACAAGTACTCAAAGCCCCCGATAGCGCGGGGAAAGGGGCCCAGTATGTTGAGCCCCTAGACCGAAAATGGCCAGGAAAGAGGGATTGTTTGAAGGGCTTGGGTTGGTTGATGAAGCTTCTTTGAATGGAATTGGCACGCTTCACACTTGGTTACTAGTGCAGTTGCATCCTGGAGAGCGGTGGGCCTGAAGAAACCTTGCCGGAACGCCTTGCCGGCAAGGGCTCTTAACCCTATGTGGGAGCCACACATGCCTCCATGTACCTCTGCCAACAGCTCCAGTCCGTCCTCCCGAGGAAGGCACTTTAGTTTCACGCCGTTAGGTCTCCTTCTGTATAGGGCATCATCAACAAACTGGTACATGCTGGACCGACGGGCTACTTTCTCTTTCTCTTCCTGTTTCTCAGGGAGTTCCCCTGTTTGGAGGAAACCAACGGTGCGCTGCGCCCATGACGGAGCCTGGGGCTCGACGGCAAGGACTAAAGGCTCATCTTTCGCCGTAGGGGCAGCTGCCTCTACGGTCAGGGCTTGAGGCCCTGCCGGAGGTTGCTGCTCCCCGGCAAGCTTGGGGCACCCGACAACCTCCTTGCCGACGGCTCCTGGGAGCTCAGCGGGAAAGTACTTGCCATTGTATTTTTCTCCGACCTCAGGCTTGAATGTGCGGTGGGTGGGCCACCGGAACTGCCGCAGATCGCGGGTGAAGGCTGGACAACCCACCTCATAAGGTAGGTCACCGGAGCCCCCCGGCGCTGGGTGGTCCATGGTGGGTCCCACACGCCTATCTGACTGATGGAGCGCTTCTCGCCGCCGCTCGATAATGGTTCGAACGTCTTCCTAATCTCGCTCCAAAAGAACTTGACGTTGGTCGCAGCGGGCTCGCGGGTCAGACGACACTGTGGAAATGTTGTCGCGGGCGTCGGCCCGATGAGCCGGTGGATGCTATTGCTGGTGTGGGGGAGGAGAGTGCACCGTGGTCGCAGCGTCTCCGATCCTTCCACCACCGGCGTGCACCGGCTCGATAGAGCGCCAGCACGAGGGTCCCGCTGGTTGCGGCTCATCTTTATTGGCAAAGCTGATGAGGCTCCGAATGGTGTCTCTCCACTCATCGAGCTTCTCCGCGGCAGGGGGAAAGTCAAGGAGTAGTTGCACGCATGCCAACGCTTTTGCTGGCGTGGGTGGTGCCGAAAGCTGCGTGGGATGTGACGCACTCCGACTAATAACCACGTTAGAAGGAGCTCTATCACGGTCTCGCGGTCGTGCGCCATTTCCGCCAGCGTCTGGGCGCTCATGCTGGCCCGGTGCGTCTTGAGAGTGACGCAAAGGGCTCTTCCCGCGGCGGTGCCCGAGGGCACCGACGTTGCGGAATTGCTCGTCGTGCGCGACCCAGGAAGGCCGCGGCGCGGTCGCCGGCTGGGGCGCCCTGGAGGTCGTCACGCCACCCGTGGGCTGCACGGCCCCGCCTTTGGACCCAACGGTCAACTACTACCCATATAGAATCATATCTTGATGTGGTCCTGGGCAATCCAGTGATAAAATCCATGCCAAGTTTATCCCACTTCCATTCGGGTATCGACATAAGCTGTAGCAATCCTGCTGGCTTTTGATGCTCTGCCTTCACTCTCTAACATACATCACATACGGCTACATACTCGGCGATATCCTTCTTCATCCCTGTCCACCAGAAATGTTCCTTCAAATCCAAATACATCATGGTGTTTCTGGGGTGTATCGAGTATGGTGAGTCATGAGCCTCCTGTAGTATTAACTTCCTGATCTCTGGGTTATTGGGTACATAAACCCGATCCTCAAACCATAAGGTGTCGTGCTCATCCTCACGAAAACCTTTGGCCTTTCCTTCACTCATTTTCTCTTTTATCTCCGCAATCTCTTTGTCATCCTTCTGAGCTTCTCGAATCTTTCCTAACAATGTAGAATGAGCCTCCCTTGTTGCAAAAAAACCTCTAAGAACAATCTCCAATCGAAGTTCCCGGAGATCCTCTGCTAACTCCTTCGGCAATCCTGTGCTCACTAGGGTATTAGCATAACTCTTCCGGCTCAAAGCGTCTGCTACGACATTGGCCTTTCCTAGATGATAGTGCAGCTTCATGTCATAATCCTTTATGAGCTCCAACCATCTTCTCTGCCTAAGGTTCAGCTCCTTCTGTGTGAAAATGTACTTCAAACTCTTATGATCCGTGTACACATCACAATGGTTTCCAATGAGGTAATGCCTCCAGGTCTTCAACGCATGCACTACGACTGCTAGCTCCAAATCATGCGTGGCATAATTCAATTCGTGCGGTCTTAGTTGTTGTGAGGCATACGAAACAACTCTTCTATCCTGCATAAGCACACTTCCATGTCCCAGGCGAGAGGCGTCGCAATACACTTGGAAATCCTTACGTATATCCGGCAGTGTCAGCACTGGGGCTGTAGTCAAACGTTTCTTCAGCTCCTAGAAACTTGCCTCGCAATCTTCCGTCCATTTAAACTTGGTATTGTTCTTCAATAACTCCAACATTGGCTTCGCAATCTTGGAAAAATTCTCAATGAATCTCCGATAGTATCCTGCGAGTCCAAGAAAACCGTGGATCTCGCTAACTGAAGTGGGTGCCAACCATTCAGTGACTGACTGAACCTTGGTGGGGTCTACTGCTATACCTTCTCCTGATATAACATGTCGAAGGAATCCGACTACCTTCAACCAAAACTCGCATTTGCTGAACTTGGCATACAACTGATGTTCCCTGAGTTTCTCGAGAACTAAACGCAAATGCTCCTTATGCTCCTCCTCGTTCTTCGAATATACCATTATATCATCAATGAACACCACAACAAACTTATCTGAACACCTTGTTCATCATGCTCATGAAATAGGCAGGGGCCTTAGTCAGTCCAAACGACATGACCGTATATTCGTATAACCCGTACTGTGTGGTGAATGCTGTCTTTGGTATATCCTTCTCTTGTATCTTCAGCTGGTGATATCCTGATCGTAGATCGATCTTTGAAAACACCTTAGCTCCTTGCAGCTGGTCAAACAGATCATTGATCATCGACAATGGGTACTTGTTCTTAATCGTCACTTCATTCAAGGCCCGATAATCAACAACCATTCTTAGGGACTTATCCTTCTTCTCAACCAAAAGCACTGGGGCTCCCCATGGTGACGAACTCCGTCGAATGTAAGATTTCTCCAATAACTCCTTGATCTGTTTCTTAATCTCCTCCAGATCATTCGCGGGCATCCGATTGGTTCTCTTGGATATTGGCCCTGTGCCTGGCAATAGCTCTATCAAAAACTCGATATCTCGATCTAGTGGCATGCCTGGTAACTCTTCTGGGAAAACATTCCGGTAATCCTTTACTACAGGCACTTCCTCCTATACAACTCCCGTGAGGGTATTTACTTGGCTACTTCTAGGTGCATGCTTAGATATATATTTGATCCTTTTCCCTCTGGGGTGATGAGACAAATTGACTTACTAACACAGTCAATGCTTCCTCCGAACTTTGACATCCAGTCCATTCCTAATATCACATCCAATCCTTGTGACTCCAAGATAATTAGGTCGGACGGAAAAACGTGGTTGCCAATGGTTAAGGGTATCTGGTCGCACCATCGACTAGCCATATACTCTGCTCCTGGTGAACTTACTAACAAAGGGGTCCTAAGGGTTTGGGTCGGTAGCTTAAATTTATCCACGGATTCCCTTAATATGTATGAATGCGACGCACCAGTATCAAAAAGAACAAGAGCGATAAATGACTTAACAAAAAACTTACCTATAACCGCGTCTGGTTGCTCTTCAACCTCCTCCAAGTTAACGTGGTGCACTTGTCCTTTGTTGAATGGATTGGGATTCTTCCCAGCGCTCCCATTTCCGTTTCCATTCTTCCCTTCAGGGCAATCCGTGGCATAGTGTCCAGTCTTCCCGCACTTGAAACAAGTAACGTGGCTTAGGTCTCTCTTGGTGGGTGTGGCTGGATTGGGGCAGTTCTGATTGTTGCTTGCTCCATTCCCATTCCTTGGGCCAGTATGGTCATGGTTACTTCCTCCATTATGGGTGTGGCCTCCATGGTTATGAACAAGTCCTGCCGAGTTCAGGGTTAGGCGAGGCTTCTGCTGAGCTCCTGAGTTATACCTCCCCTGTCCATACTTCCTCTTACGGCTCTCAATCTACTGCTGCTTCCCTTCAATCATAAGAGCCTTATCTACCAACTCCTGGTAGTTGTTGAATGTTGCCACCATCAACTGCATGCTCATCTCATAATTCAGCCCTTCCATAAACTTCTCATGCTTTGTGGCATCTGTGGCCACATCATCAGGGGCATAGCGAAATAACTTACTAAACTCATCCGCGTACTGAGCCACAGTACGGTTCCTATCATGGAATCATCACGGCAGATGTTCTTAGTGTCAGGACTTAGTCGCAAGGCCAACGCATCTATGTGGTAGCTTGAGAGGGGTTGAGCAGGATGAGAGACGGGAGGTTTTACCCAGGTTCGGCCCCTCACGGTGGAGGTAAAAGCCTACGTCCTGCTTCATTGATATTGATGATGATGATCACGGTTACAAGAGTGCTCTATGTTGAGAGCTATTGTCTAAACCTAACTTGTCCAACTCGTGGAACTTGTCAATCTTCTCCCTTTTGGGGAGCCCTACCCCTCCTTATATATGTTGGAGGGGCGGGTTACATGTAGAGTCCTATTAGGATTAGAACTAGTCTATCTTTAATACAAACCGGATACAAGTCCAGGTCTTAACTCCTTGTAAGATCAACGTTCCTCATGCCTTTCCTCTTAAACCGGCCCACCATTAACCTAAACCGGCCTGTTGGGCCTTGGGCCTTGTCATCAATCTGGAATATGCGCCGGGTCACCAATGAGTCTTCAGGCTCGTGAATCGTCATACCAGTGAACCGCCAGACACGTAAACCGCCAATCCTCTGGCGGTTTACCAATGAAATGCCTAGTCCGCCCGGGTTATACTTTCGGCCGGTTTACGCCGCAGGGTATATCCCCGATATTAGCCCCCAATTTTAGCTTGGATTTATCCATGGTAAACTTCTGCAGCAAAAAAACAAATTTGACAGGTTATGCTCCGGGTTAAGAATTCTTGTAAACCGGTACCTGATCACCCTTAAGTCCTTGCTATTTCCTCCTTCTGGGAAGTCCGGGTCAACAGACCAGCTTCATAATCAATTTGCCGACATTGGTTTGTCACCGAGAAATACTGTGAAGAATAACTCCTTTGACTCAGCTCCCAAAGCGCCGGTTTAAGAAATATGGGTCTTGAAATACTTATCTGATATTCAGCCGGTTTGAAGATGTAAAACTTGCCGGTTTAACATTACCAAAATGGCCGGGTTATAAAAACTGATGATCCCGGATTATGACTGTTGATAGACGCCGGGTTATGATTGTTGCCAACGCCGGATCACACAATTAATCTTCCTGATTTGCCACAAACTGAGATTTTGAAGATGTTCCTCCTTTATATGCATATTACCTGTAGCCCCCAAGTCTTAAGAGGAGAACATAATGATAGCTTAAGACTTGTGTCAATATAAATGTTGCATGCTTGAAGAAATTCAGACTGTTCATCTCAGTTACTAGTCACAACTGAATATTCCACATATGTAGCCCCCAAGTGCCGGGTTGTTATGCTTGCAGCAACCTGGGACTTGTAATTGCTTTAGGCATATAAAAATTTCAACCAATGTAGCCCCCAACGGCCAGGTCATTATGCAATACTGAGCAGGAACTTTGTAGATATGATTATATAGATTTGAACAGCAACGTGTAGCCCCCAAGGGCCGGGTCATTAATGCAAATAATGAGCAGGGACTTGAATTGTTGACAGGAGCAATTGGTAGCCCCCAAGGGCCGGCTCATTATGATGTGATGAGTCGGGTCTTCAATAAGAGTAATAAAAATGACTTTGCATTAGCCCCCAAGTGTCATGGTGGATGCTTGCAGCGACATGAGACTTGCATATTTGATATAATCTTCAGTTGAATAATGTAGCCCCCAAGTGCCGGGTCGTGAGCCTGCAGCGACTCGGGACTATTCCTGTTATTAATAACCATAATAAAATCCAGCCATGTTGGCTATTCAAGATAACATAATCTGGTATGAAAACCTTATTCATTCAACATCATAATGGAAATTCAGCCAAGTTTGGCTATTTGAATAATATAACCCAATGATTTATAAGCGCATGATTCCAATGGCGCAATCCAAATATATACTGGCGACTTATAGTCGAAAGCCAGGCCGGTTTAATAAACACCGGATAATTTCTCATCATATATTGGCAATTTATCGTCTTAAAGCCAGGCCGGTTTAATAAACACCGGATAATTTATCATCATACTGGCGACATATAGTCGAAAGCCAGGCCGGTTTAATAAACACCGGATAATTTATCGTCATACTTTATTCAACCTGTTTCTACACACAACAAGTTTAAAGGGTCCTGGCGGTTTACCGCCGGACGGGTCATAATGCCCGACATATAACCTGGGTTTATAACCGAGGCTGCACTTAAGAATAATCAAATATGAAATACATCATACCTGTGACATCGAATCACATCGTTGGTTTACCAACTTTTTGTAGTAAGAGTGATAACCCCAATCTTGAGTAATGATAACTCCTTTCATATTGTGCCGGTTTATGATAAAACCGTACTGGGTTTTGATAAACACCGGTTTAACCATATATAATACTGGCGACTCGTAGTCAAACCAGACCGGGCTGATAGTCTCTGGATTATAATTTGATCGTGTACTGACAACTTGTAGTTGAAAGCCGAGCCGGGTTGATAAACACCGGTTTACTCCATAATAGGATGGTAACAGAAAATCAAACCGGGCAGATAGTCTCCGGATTTTGACCGTGTTCCATCAATTTGTAATTGATAGTCGAAACAGTTTAAGAATTTGTCGGTTTTCAAAACACAACAAAAGAAATATATGTCTAAATGAAACAAAATTTCAAAGGCAATGATAAAACAATTGGCAAAAAAGAAGCAATTGAGGTCATCAAATGGCATTACCATGGTCGGACACGACCAAGCCCCCAATAGGCGTAGCTATGGTTCAAGTCAGCCAGGTCCCCAAATGATGTAGTGGCATTATGCCGATCAAGAGGCGTAGCGATGGTTCGGATTCGACCAAAGCCCCCAAGTGATTATGTGGCCTTAGGCCGATCAAGAGGCGTGACTAGTTCAGACGTGACCAAGTCCCCAAGTGATCTGGCGGCTTTCGCCTATCAAAAGGTGTTGCATTGGTTCAGACATGACCAAGCCCCCAAGTGATGTTGTGGCACTAGGCCGAACAAGAGGCGTGACTATGGTTCAGACGTGACCACAAGTCCCCGAGTGATCAATAATATGATAAGCTAATAAGGCATGATACCCATGTTTGAACCGCGCATCATGGCAGCAGGTCCTCTTTGGCACCTTTTAACTTTTTGCAAGAGATAAATCCTTCTTGAACCGGATGTTAAACCGGATATTGAGAGTTTCAAAGCTTTGTGGGAGACATCTTTCCCTTGAACCGTATTTTAAACCGGAATCTTCATTTTCAGCCGGAAATTTTCTGACGGCCTTTAAAATTTGCACCAATATGGCGGTTTAGGGTCCTGCATTTAGATAACTTTGCAAGCCGGAGTAATTGCTCTTTCAAAGAAAGCAATATATAATAAAAATATATTGGATGGATTTCACCTGATATGTTAGTCCAGTTGATATCCATCGCGGGGTTATACGCCAGTACGGATAAAAGAGTCGGCCGCGACATTGCTGATGTAGTCCGGGCTGCGGGGGCGGCGGTCTGTGTTCCGGTTCACCAGTGTGATATGCACAAATGCCGGCACAGAACAGCTATCGCGCGTCGTCCGTAGTAGGGCATCACCTTTATAGTGAGCACTTGTCCTGTTTAGAAAGATATAGGCCAGAGTAATCGTTCTTGGAAAGACAATATCTATAAAAAAGAAATAGATGGAAAAGATAGCACCTGGAAATTTAATTGGCCGTGCTACCAGCGTGTAGTAGCATGCTTTTTGTCTGCACATACCGACTGCTCCACAATAAACCGGCCAGAACACATGCCATGGCCTGGTGACTGTTAGCACCAGGATTTGACCCTCAAGTCACCGGTTCAACCGTGGGAGTTGTAAACCGGCGCGGACGGAGAGTCGGCCGCAGGCGTTGTAAGCCGGCGCAGATGGAGAACCGGCCGCATGTTGATGTAAACCAGACCACAGGCGGTTTGCGCGCGTCCATTGAGTAGTGCGGAATGGTCAAAAGCCAGTATATAATGACGCCAGTGCGCGCTCCATACGCACGGTGTAACACCAATGTTGTGGCGAATAATTATCCTGCATATAAAAATATGCAAAACCAACATAATTGTTCTTTTTACAAAAACAATATATATCAAAAATAGATTTAGATGGATATCACCTGATTTGTAAGGATGAAAAATGGTTTGTAAGTAGCGTCCATATATATCTTCCAGCAATCCCAATGGCAATTTTAACCACTTTGTCCAGAGTAAGCCTCCAAGACACCATTCTTTAATTGATTGCTCGTTGACTCCATCTCTCCCAATTTTTGAATAATAATCAGTAGGCGATCGCAAAGAAAGCCCCGAAACCACTTGATGTTTTCTCCAGCATGTAGAACTAGCTCAACCCGGCGTTGGACATCAGTCAAGGTAAAAGGGGTGGCTACTGGGGCTGGCGACTTGTCGGCAGCGGGAGGCAAAGGCGGCCAGGCACAGCTGAATCTGAAGGTCACGGGTTGAACCGGCAGCAAGTTGGAGAGGCGCCGGTATGCGGATGGGCAGCCGTCAGAGACGCACCTGGCGATGGCGGTTCAGAGATGAAAAACGAAACCGAACCTAGTCCGTGGCCTCGTCCAAGCTTGGCGTTGACTTGTCAATCCGATCAAGCGTTGGAATTCTGTATGTTAACGTAAGGCAAATCATGTTTTTTTAAATAGCTGGCTCCCTTGACTTCGTGAGGAGCGCTGGGCGCAGTGGGCACAAACCGGGCCCTGGCGAGTTGAGGCGGAGCTGACTTGAGGCGCGGCTGCTGCCATGTAGTGGTGGCTCGAAGGTGACACCGACGAGGTGAAGCGGTGCTGTCGGCGGGTCAATGGCCAAGGCAAACCGGGCGGCACAGGGCGCTGTTGCAGCTATAGTGGAGGCGGAAACCATGGCGATTGATTACTCTGAGTCCCCTTCCTTCTCCGGGTCGTGGTTGTTTTGACTTTTCCTTCTATGACCAGGTCTCGATGAACACGGCTAGCAGATTGCAGATCGCTTAGTGCAAGTACTATTTGATTCCTTGGATTTCTGCAGCTAGATTGAACAATCATCACCAGCCTTCATCCGTACTGATGTGGACGTGGATGCAAAAAGATCAGCAATCTGATTCAATTGCGTGTTTCTTGATCCTTGAGAAAGATCCCTTCAAGAACTCAACACCACCGTGCGTGGGCCCCACAGTGGGCGCCAACTGTCGTGGAATCGTCACGGCAGATGTCCTTAGTGTTAGGACTTAGTCGCGAGGCCAACGCATCTATGTGGTAGCTTATGAGGGGTTGAGCGGGACGAGAGACGCGAGGTTTTACCCAGGTTCGGCCCCTCACGGTGGAGGTAAAAGCCTACGTCCTGCTTCATTGATATTGATGATGATGATGATCACGGTTACAAAGTGCTCTATCTTGAGAGCTATTGTCTAAACCTAACTTGTCCAACTCGTGGAACTTGTCAATCTTCTCCCTTCTGGGGAGCCCTGCCCCTCCTTATATATGTTGGAGGGGCGGGTTACATGTAGAGTCCTATTAGGATTAGAACTAGTCTATCTTTAATACAAACCGGATACAAGTCCAGGTCTTAACTCCTTGTAAGATAAACGTTCCTCATGCCTTTCCTCTTAAACCGGCCCACCATTAACCTAAACCGGCCTGTTGGCCTTGGGCCTTGTCATCCATCTGGAATACGCGCCGGGTCACCAATGAGTCTTCAGGCTCGTGAATCGTCATACCAGTGAACCGCTAGACACATAGACCGCCAATCCTCTGGCGGTTTACCAATGAAATGCCTAGTCCGGCTGGGTTATACTTCCGGCTGGTTTACGCCGCGGGGTATATCCCCGACAGTTCCCCTAGCGTAAGTTGCGAAACTCACGCTTCTTCATACTCATTGCTCTAGTTGAAACATGGGATGTACGGAAAGCTTGTTGTAACTGATTCCATGTCACCGTGGCTATAGGATAGGTGACAGTGTAATTCTCCCACCATGAGGCTCCTGGTCCATCCAACTGATATGCGGCAAAATGCACCTTCTCAGCATCGGTACATCCTGAAGTGGTTAACTCCCTTCCAATCCTGCGGAGCCAATCATCTGCTACTATGGGCTCGGTGCTACTAGAAAACATCGGCGGCTGCAACCTCAGAAAGCGGGATAAGTTGTCAACTGGTGGTGGTGGTGGTGGATTGTTGTTGTTGTTGCCTTGGTTCTGAACTAACAACTGCATCAGGGTATTCTCTTGCTGGATCAACTGAGTGAGCTCCGGTGGGAAGGTAAATCCGGGGTCACGTCTCGGAGGCATCTGATGGGTTTAGAGGGGAGAGAATTTAGAATAGAATGAGGTCTAATGAGAAAGCACTACCCATATGCAGATGAGACAAACTCAATCATTTCAATCAATCAAGCAAGGCATACAATCGGTCTAGAACTATCGCAAAAGTGCTTGGACTATTCTATTTACATGGTGGAATACTACTACTGATGTGGTGGTCTACTAGAAATATTCTTCGGTTGAAGACTCCATGATGTCTGCTCCAGCTTCGTCTTCAAAGTCATCATCGCTAAGGTCGGAGTCAGTGTTGATTACCCCTTGTAGCTGATGCTAGTTGGTTTATCTGGTGGAAGATTATATTTTCAGATCCTTAATGATAATTAATACTCCTCTAATTTTGATCATAAATATGTTTGTTAGTAGTTATGTTTGTTGCTGAGGACATGGGAGAAGTCTTGTTATAAGTAATCATGTGAGTTTGGTATTCGTTCGATATTTTGATGAGATGTATGTTGTCTCTCCTCTAGTGGTGTTATGTGAACGTCAACTACATGACACTTCAGCGTTATTTAGGCCTAGCGGAAGGCATTTGGAAGTAATAAGTAGATGATGGGTCGCTAGAGTGACAGAAGCTTAAACCTTAGTTTATGTGTTGCTTCGTAAGGGGCTGATTTGGATCCATATGTTTCATGTGCTATGGCTAGGTTTGCCTTAATTCTTCTTTCGTAGTTGAGGATGCTTGCGATAGGGGTTAATCATAAGTGGGAGGCTTGTCCAAGGAAGGGCAGCAGCCAAGCATCGGTCCACCCACATATCAAATGCGGATCATATGAGCATGATGAAAACTAACTTGATAACAAATCCCATGTGTCCTCGGGAGCTCTTTGCTTTATATAAGAGTTTGTCCAGGCTTGTCCTTTGCTACAAAAAGGATTGGGCCACCTTGCTGCACCTTAGTTACTTTATTTACTTGTTACCCGTTATAATTTGCCATATCAAAAAACTATCTGTTACCGATAATTTCAGTGCTTGCACAGAATACCTTGCTGAAAACCACTTATCATTTCCTTCTGCTTCTCGTTGGGTTCGACACTCTTACTTATCGAAAGGACTACGATAGATCCCCTATACTTGTGGGTCATCAAGTACTAATAAAATCATCGCTATTGGTGTTGGAAAAGTCACACAACTTGGTATTATCTTGAGTCATCGTGACAAAAAAAGCAATCTAACACACCAACAAGCAAAAGGCAAATGAAAATACGAATGAAAGAAGGGCGAATAAAAAGGCAAATCTTTTTGTATTTATCTGAAAATGAGAGGCAACTAGAAAATAATGTAATGCAAGAGATGAGAGTTTATGATGGTACTTGGTAGGCTTGATGTAGACTGATGTCGCTTTAAGCTACGTCGGTATTTCCCCAAAGAGGAAGGGATGATGCAGCACAACGACGGTAGGTTTTTCCCTCCGATATGAAATCAAGGTTATCGAACCAGTAGGAAAACCAAGCAACACAACATAAACAACACCTGCACACAAATAACAACTACTCGCAACCCGACGTGTAAAAGGGGTTGTCAATCCCATTCGGGTAGCGGCGCCCCAAGATGGGCAAACGGACATGAGAGACTTGTAAATATCGACAGATTGAACGCCAAATAAAATAAATTGCAGCAAGATATTTTTTGTATTTTTGGATTAAATAGATCTGAAAATAAAAGGCAAATAAAATAGATCGCAAAGGCAGATAATATGAGAAAGAGACCCGGGGACCATAGGTTTCACTAGCGGCTTCTTTCGAGAAAAATAGCAAACGGTGGGTTAAAAAATTACTGTTGGGAAATTGATAGAACTTCAAATACTCATGACGATATCCAGGCAATGATCATTACATAGGCATCACATCCAAGAATAGTAGACCGACTCCTGCCTGCATCTACTACTATTACTCCACCCATCGACCGCTATCCAGCATGCATCTAGTGTATTAAGTTCATGCGGAAACGAAGTAATGCAATAAGAACGATGACATGATGTAGACAAGATCTATCTATGTAGAGATAGACCCCATCATTTTATCCTTAGTAGTAATGATACATACGTGTCGGTTCCCCTTCTATCACTGGGATCAAGCACCATAAGATCGAACCCACTACAAATCACCTCTTCCCATTGCAAGATAAATACATCAAGTTGGCCAAAAAAACCCAAATATCAGAGAAGAAATACGAGGCTATACGCAATCATGCATAAAAGAGATCAAAGAAACTCAAATACTTTCATGGATATAAAAAGATAGATCTGATCATAAACTCGAAGTTCATCTGATCCCAACAAACACACCGCAAAAAGAGTTACATCCTATGGATCTCCAAGAGACCATTCTACTGAGAATCAAACAAGAGAGAGGAAACCATCTAGATACTAACAACATACCCAAAGGTCTACAAAGAACTACTACGCATCATCGGAGAGGCACCAATGGAGGTGGTGAACCCCATCCGTGATGGTGTCTAGATTGGTTCTGGTGGTTCTGGACTCTACGGCGACTGGAATTGATTTTCGTTGACTCCCCTAGGGTTTTTGGAATATTGGGGTATTTATAGAGCAAAGAGGTGGTCTGGGGGCACCCAAGGGGGGCACAACCCACCAGGGCGCGCCTGGGCCTCCTGGCGCGCCCTCGTGTGTTGTGCTCTCCTCAGAGCACCACGATAACCCACAAGTATAGGGGATCGCAATAGTTTTCGAGGGTAGAGTGTTCAACCCAAATTTATTGGTTCGACACAAGGGGAGCCAAAGAATATTCTCAAGTATTAGCAGCTGAGTTGTCAATTCAACCACACCTGGAAACTTAATATCTGCATTAAAGTGTTTAGTAGCAAAGTAATATGATAGTAGTGGTAACGATAGCAAAAGTAATATTTTTGGTGTTTTGCAGTGATGATAATAATAGCAATGGAAAAGTAAATAAGCGAAGGACAATATGTGGAAAGCTCGTAGGCAATGGATCGGTGATAGAGAATTATGCCGGATGTGGTTCATCATGTAACAGTCATAACCTAGGGTGACACAGAACTAGCTCCAATTCATCAATGTAATGTAGGCATGTATTCCGAATATAGTCATACGTGCTTATGGAAAAGAACTTGCATGACATCTTTTGTCCTACGCTCCTGTGGCAGAGGGGTCCTAGTGGAAACTAAGGGATATTAAGGCCTCCTTTTAATAGAGTACCGGAACAAAGCATTAACACATAGTGAATACATGAACTCCTCAAACTACGGTCATCACCGGGAGTGGTCCCGATTATTGTCACTTCGTGGTTGTCGGATCATAACACATAGTAGGTGACTATAGACTTGCAAGATAGGATCAAGAACTCACCTATATTCATGAGTTTGGACTCCGTTTTATTCTGTTTGGACTCCATTTGGTATTCCTTTTTTGCGAAACTAAAAAACAAGGAAAACACAAAAACTGGCACTCGGCTCTGCGTTAATAAGTTAGTCCCAAAAATAATACTCCCTTCGTCCCAAAATAAGTGACTCAACTTTGTACTAACTTTAGTACAAAGTTAGTACAAAGTCGAGTCACTTATTTTGGGACGGAGGGAGTATAAAATAGCCTATTAATACATTTAAAACATCCAAAATTTAAATACATTATAACCGAACACTTTTCCAACACTCTCAAGTAATCAACAATTTTGGCCGTCGGATCCCACCTCTAAGTCGTTTTTGGCCGTCTGATGCACCTCTTCGCTAACATGTGGGTCGCTACTCTGAAAACAAATTCAGAGGCCTTGTGTTAATCCAGCGATGGATGATTGTCATGGACAGTTTTTTCTCTATATAAAAATCAACAAAATTTGCGTTGGGCGAGACCCACCCCCTCCATCTCCCGCAACATACCCCATCCCCTTCCGCTAATACGCCGCCGCTGCTGCCCTCATCGGCGCCGAGAGAGTGCTCCCTTGATTGCATCCTGGAGATAGGAGATACCGCTTCACGCTCGGCCCAAACTCGGCTTGAGGCGACGGAATCACGGAACCGGGGGTCGGCCGATCTGCCTGCAAGGTAGGGCTCCCTTTCCGTCCCTCCCTCCCTTTCCTGGCAGCGGGGACGGCTACTACCCCAGTGCTCTCCGTGGTGCTGTACCTTCAACCTTGCACGCCCCCACCGTTCGTAGCAGCAGGCAACACCAGGAGATGGCGACGGCAGCGGCGCCAGCTGCACTCATGCCCCTCTTCACCCATCAGACTGGCTTTCGTCCTTCGTAGGTGAGCGATGTCACTTCATCTTTCGCTCTCACGGGTAACTCATGGTGCGGCTTCTATCTTTACAATTTGCTTTTTCCATCCGATGATTACATTGTTTCCTCCCAATCTAAATTTTGTACAGTAATTATCTATACTGGGAGGTGGTCAATTGATTTGTCCAGCTATTGGAGAATGATTATCGCATTTTTTTCTTGAAATTCTTCAGCTGATAATCTCTAATGGCTTCTGGACAGCTAATTACTTCGCGTGGATTGCTTTGTCTTATCGTTTCATGTTTTATCATCTACAGTATGTTTTTACAGCATACGATTGCTCACATAACATGTTTTGGTGTTATTCATAACTTGGTGCTATTTGCTGCTATATTTGACAGGTTAATTAGAACAGTATAGTAAAATGCACACAAAAAATGTAGCCGTACTGTTCTAGAAGTGGGGGTGAAGCCTCAATATGTTCTACTTCCATCCATAAATGAGCAAAGCTCAATAATCTTGCGGACATTCCTACATATATATGCTGTGGATTTTCAAGACAGGTACAGCCTTTGAATCATTCCAAGCATCAGGTGAGTTTCATTCTAGAATAGTATTGCGAACAGAATATGAATCAAGCTGCAAGGAACTTCACTTCAAGAGATCCAAGATCCATGCCTAAAACTAAAACTTATCAATTCTTGACAAACTAATAGTACTTATCGGATCCAAGGCTCATGTTTTGCCGCCTTCCATGTAGAGGCAGCCTTTTCCTTCTAGGATGTTCATGTGCAGCTTTGTCTAACTTACATTATTGAATTTCCATCCAGATTATCACCGATGGAACCACCAGCTAATAAAATGGGGAAGAAATGCCTCCTCTATTTGTTCATACCATGCAGGAATGGATAATAAAATAAGTTATTTACTCTTTAGTTACACATAAATCTAGATAGTTCTCTTCTATTTTCTCCTTACCATGCAAGTTAGAGTAGGTATTTACTCTTCAGTTACACATAGCATCTAAATAGTAGTAATTGATATCCTATAAAAACCTTAATTTGGACCCATCAACTGATAATCATGCAATCAGTTAACCTCGCTGCTCACATGTCATCCCTCTGTTTATATATTTATTAAATGTTTGTAACTAAAAAGTAGTAACTGACGCCCTATAAATATGAGTAATTTCCACTGACCATTAACAATTCTGCAACCACAGTTAACTTCGCTGCTCACATGCCATCCCTCTATTTGTATACATGTTTGTAGCTAAAAAGTAGTAACTGACATCCAATAAATATGATTAATTTCCACCGGCCATTAACAATTCTTCAACCACAGTTAACCTCGCTGTTCACATGTCATCTCTCTGTCTATATACATGTTTGTAGCTAAAAAGGAGTAACTGACATCCTATAAATATGATTAATTCCCACCGGCCATTAACAATTCTGCAACCATTTAAACTGACTGCTACGTGTCATCCCTCTGTTTATATAGAACGTCTACAGTAGATATTGGAACACTCAACAATTCCTACTCTTAGGTACCACGCCTACACTCTCCTTATGTATATCTGTCTACTTTGCACTCAATTGTAGATGAATCAATCAGGGGATGAGTTTCATCCAAGAATAGCTTAAAGCATAGAGCATGCATTAGATGATACGTCGAACCATGATGAATCTACTCTCTCCTCCTCAAAGGTACCAGCTATTGAATACTCGCTTATGCTTCGTACCTTTCACCTTTTCCTTCATAGTTTGCTGTTGCGCTTGCAGGCTTAGGTTCACTGCAAGTAGTTGACAAAAAAATGCAAGTGCACAACATAATACTTTTCTAACTTCTTAAATTTGGAAATTTTTGTAGAAACGGGATTGATAGCGGCCTTTTGGATTGCACTCTTAATAAAGCTTTAAGCTCAAGGCCTTTGATATTTGTGAAGTTCTAGAGTAAGAAGATTGACTGTAGCATCTTGGAACACACTAATATTGAAATAAATCCTTCAATATTTGTGTTGCCTTAAGGCTACAGGTTCTGTAATTTCCCCAAATATGAAGTACTTGGCATTTTCTCTACCTAAATATGAGTGTAATGTTTCAGATCATATAGTCCCAATATTATTAAGCCATCATGTACTTGGAAGTTATTTGTGCCCTTAGAATGCTGCGTTTAGCAAATCTTTGAGCATGCCATTCCTTTAGTTATGTACTAAGTATTTGGCAGATCTGAACGTGCAATCATCTGAAAGCTTTACTCCTTTCTTTTATGTTCTCACTATAACATTCAGGGACCTTGAATCTAATTTGTCCAATGTGATCTTACATTAGAAAAAAACATGCTTCATTATAGGGAAAACAAAGTTGATTTAAGCAATAGAACATTGATAACCAAATGTCTTTAATCAATCCTCAATAGTAACTTCTTTTTTCTTTCAAGTTGACCAAAAAATGCTATATCAGTATTGCTTATAATGTGCAAACAGATTTATCCCAGACAATAAGACACTACAACAATTGATGTGCAAAATTATTCCATATGTATTAATGGACTAGCTATTATCAGCTTCATGGGAGACACTATCACCTTGATTAAACATATTATTATACGTATAAGCTAACATAAACTATATGTTTGTACATAAATTTCTAACACTCTCATGCAACATTCAAAATAGACGGGCGCAGCAACGCGCGCCATCGACGATCTAGTAGATAATATAATAGCATGGAACAACCAAAAGTTATAGCTACGTTGGAGACGTATCCGGCCTCCATGGCAGCGGAGGGGCGGGAGCTCCTCTGAGATTGGATCTATCCCTCTGTTCTCTTCTGTTTCGCGTTCCCCAGATCTGGCCGAAAACCATTTCTTAAATATGCGGAGATCCGTAACTCCGATTGCGCTGAGATTTTGACACGATATTTTTCCTAAAAATAAGCTTCCTTGCACCCCAAGTAGAGCTCCAACCGATGTTCGAGGAGGGCACAAGACACCTAGGTGCGCCTGGGGCCTGGGGCGCGCCCTGGTGTATCTTGGGAGTTGTGGGCCCCCGTTTGCGTTGATTCCACCTCCCAAAAATCATAAATATTCCAAAATAATTCTCCATAAATTTTTATCACGTTTGGAATTTGTTTGATATGGATATTTTGCGAAACAAAAAACATGCAACAAACAGGAAGTGGCACTGGGCACTGGATCAATAGGTTAGTCCAATAAATCATATAAAATGTTGCCAAAAGTATGTGAAAGCTGTATAATATTTGCATGAAATAGTCAAAAATTATAGATACGACGGAGACGTATCATGGTGGCATCGCAAGCTTACTCAAAACAGAAGGTCAATCAAGTGCAGAGCTAGATGGTAGTTCCTTACCTCCCCTCTTAGTAGAGGGAAATTTTTTGGTTCTTGTATCTTTCAGATTCCTCATAGTGATCAACAGATATAAATCCCAAGTGACTTGGAAAATAGAGCTATGCTCCCCGGCAACAGCGCCATAAAAAGGTCTTGATAACCCACAAGTATAGGGGATTGCAACAATTTTCGAGGATAGAGTATTCAACCCAAATTTATTGATTCGACACAAGGGGAGCCAAAGAATATTCTCGAGTATTAGCAATTGAGTTGTCAATTCAACCACACCTGAAAGACTTAATATCTGCAGCAATGTTTTTAGTAGCAAAAGTAGTATGGAAATAACAGTAACAGTGGCAAAAGTAACAGTAGCAGTTTGTCGTGATTGTAACAGCAGTAGCAACAAAAGTAACTTAGCAAAGATCAATATGTGAAAAGCTCGTAGGCAATGGATCGGCAATGATAATTGTGTTTGATGATATTCATCATGTAGCAGTCATAACCTAGGCTGACACAGGACTAGCTCCAATTCATCAATATAATGTAGGCATGTATTCTGTATATAGTCATACATGCTTATGGAAAAGAACTTGCATGACATCTTTTGTCCTCCCCCCCCCCCCGTGCCAGCAGGGTCCTAATGTTAACTAAGGGATATTAAGGCCTCCTTTTAATAGAGAGCCGGAACAAAGCATTAGCACTTGGTGAATACATGAACTCCTCAAACTACGGTAATCACCGGAAAGAATCCCAATTATTATCACCTTGGGGAATGCAGATCATAACTTGTAATCGGGGTCTACAACTTGTAAGATAGGATCAAGAACACAAATATATTCATGAAAACATAATATGTTCATAAATGAAAATCATGGCACTCGGGCCCTAGTGACAAGCATTAAGCATAGAAAATTCATAGCAACATTACTCTCAGAACATAGTGGACACTAGGGATCAAACCCTAACAAAACTAACTCGATTACATGATAAATCTCATCCAACCCATCACCGTCAAGCAAGCCTACGATGGAATTACTCATGCACGGCGGTGAGCATCATGAAATTGATGATGGAGGAAGGTTGGTGATGATGATGGCGGCGAATCCCCCTCTCCGGAGCCTAGAACGGACTCCAGATCAGCCCTCCCAATGAAGAACAGGAGGCGGCGACGGCTCCGTATCGTAAAACATGATGAATCCTTCTCTTTGATTTTTTTTCTCCGCGAATAGGTACTTATAGAGTTGGAGTTAGGGTCGAAGGAGGTCCAGGGGCTCCACAAGCCTGCAGGGCGTGTCCCCAGGGCTTGTGGCCTCTGGGTGGCCCCCTCTGGTATCTTCTTGAGCTAGTATTTTTTATATATTCCGCAAAAATTCTCCATGAATTTTCAGGTCAATCCGAGAACTTTGATTTCTGCACAAAAATAACACCATGGCAATTCTGCTGAAAACAACATCAGTCCAGGTTAGTTCCATTCAAATCAAGCAAATTAGAGTCCAAAACAAGGGAAAAAGAGTTTGGAAAAGTAGATACGATGGAGATGTATTAGACAACTTTCTTGATGATGCAGGTAAGTCAGGTTCATCATCATTTGTGAGGCACAACTTTTGTCTTCTGAGATCACTTGGCCTTTCCATGAGCATCTCTAGCTCCCTTGTGATCATGTGTTGATTCCCAATATCTTCTTCTTCTAAACTTCCATAGTGTGAGAGAATTTCTCCTTCATTTTCCAAAGAAGATTCTTGATTTGCATTTTTCAGTTCCATATTTTCTTCATGAATTGATAACAGCGTCATGACCTCTACATAGTGAAGTTCTTCATAGTCAGGTCCTTGCTTGATCTCTTCTATGATGGAATTGAAAGATGGATCAAGAGCGCTCAGCAGCTTGTCGACCACATCTTTATCGGTGATATCAGTTACTCGTTGATGAAGTCTTTCGACAATGTTTGTCAACCAATCAGTGAGTTCCATAGTACTTTCCTTACACAAACTTTTGAAACCAGCAAACAAAGCACAAAGCATCTGAGTGTGAGGATCCATTCTTGCGATGAATACTTCATGAGCATTTTTATGGCTTCCTAGAGTTGCTTTGTAGTGTCGAGCTTTTGGAATCGAGGAAAAGTGTCTTTCAACAAACTGCAACAGATGATATCTTTCACTTGAGCATCCAACTGCAGATTAGGTTTGTCATCGGAATTTGGATCATTCGGTTGTTTAATAGTTTTTCCATTTTCCACAGTCTCCCACAGATCATAGCTGATGGATTGAATTCTAATTCTCATTCGTTCCTTCCAGTAGAGATAGTCATTTCCATCGAAGATATGAAATCTTTCAGAGTGAGGGGATCTACCTGCATATGACATACTAAAACTCCAAGGACGTTAGACCTTTAATAAACAGAGACATGGAGTAACCGCTCTGATACAAATTGTTAGGACCGAGAGTATATTGATCGGAGGGGGTGAATGGGAGATTCAAAAATTCTTTCGAAAGTTTTGAACTGATCCCAATCACAGTAGTGGAATAATATAAAGGATACACTAAACATAATCAATCCTCTTCTATAGAAGCATATTCCTCGATGAAAGAAGTAATAATAGTGCGAGCTTGGGTAATCACAGGTTTAACTACAATGAGAGTAACGCAACAAGCAAACAGATGCAGTAGTACAAGACAAAACATGATGCGGGTGATGAGAGATATGCAAGATGGTTAACCGAGGTGAAATTATGATCTCTAAACAGAGTAATGAAAATGCAACAGAATGAGATATGAAGAATAACTCATGAGAATAACAACAAGGGCGACAGATGACATAAAACTATGATAGAGGATAATGATCAGATAAACTATCGACACAGGGCATGAAAGTAAACTACCGACGGAAATGTAGTAAAGTAGATAGAACTAGTGGTGCTCGATGGTGATAGAGATATTTGGTAGACCAGTTCACCCTTCTTCCAAAGGGCCACATCTGGTTGGAGGGGCTGTGACTTAACACGAAAGATAAACTCTCTTTACCCTATTCTCCTTCAACTTGAAGCTGGTCAAACTCCGGTTGATTTCACCCGTCATAGATCCTTGTCGGTGATCTCCAAACCTTCGATCGACCTTCGTGAACCACAATCACTCTTGGTTGCTGAAGATCTAGTTCGGTGAAGACAACAACTCTTCAAGACTCGAGTCGAAACCTATCCGTCTAGAGAGTGTGCAACTCTCAAGAGTAAAAGGTACAAGAACTCTAACTCATAACTACTGTGATGCTAAACCACTGCCTAATTTTGGGCTCTTCATTTTCCCTCGGTGGATCTTAAAGTGAAATCACTCAGAGAGGGGTAGCTCAAATCAATCTTCTCAGAAATCTCAAGCGGAGTAGCCAACGAACAACGTTGGAGCGGGGTGGCTATTTATAGCCGCAACCTTCCTGATGTGGCTTGAACTACATCGGTATTTCCCGAAAGAGGAAGGGATGATGCAGCACAACTACGGTAGGTATTTCCCTCAGTTATGAAACCAAGGTATCAAATCCAGTAGGAGAACCAAGCAACACTATGTAAACGATACCTGCACACAAAGAACAAATACTTGCAACCTGACACTTATGAGGGGTTGTCAGTCGCTCTTGCGAGTAACGGCGTAGGAGATTGCCAAGTTGATGGGATAAAATTGTGATAGATTGGATAAATACATCTCAAATAAAAGATGCAAATAAAAAGTGCAGCAAAGTATTTTTTGGTTTTTGGAATAAAAGATCTGAAAGTGAAAGCGAATAAAAATAGATCTCAAAGAAAATATGACAAAGAATAGACCTGGGGGCGTAGATTTCACCAGTGGCTTCTCTCGAGAAAAATAGCATATGGTGGGTAAAGAAAGTTATGTTGGGCAGTTGATAGAACTTCAAATAATAATGACGATATCCAGGCAATGATCATTATATAGGCATCATGTCCAAGATTAGTAGGCTCACTCCTGCTTGCATCTACTACTATTACTCCACACATCGATGACTATCCAGCATGCATCTAGTGTATTAAGTTCATGGAGAAATGGAGTAATGCAATAAGAATGATGAAATGATGTAGACAAGATCTATTCATGTAGGAATATACCCCATCTTGTTATCCTTAATAGCAACGATACATACGTATCATGTCCCCTTGTGTCACTAGGATTGAGCACCGTAAGATTGAGCCCATCACAAAGCACTGAAGGAAATATGCCCTAGAGGCAATAATAAAGTTGTTATTTATATTTCCTTATATCATGATAAATGTTTATTATTCATGCTAGAATGTACTAACTGGAACTTAGTACAAGTGTGAATAAATAGATAAACAGAGTGTCCCTAGTATGCCTCTACTTGGCTAGCTCGTTAATCAAAGATGGTTAAGTTTCCTGACCATAGACATGTGTTGGCATTTGATGAACGGGATTGCATCATTAGAGAATGATGTGATGGACAAGATCCATCTATTAGCTTAGCATAATGATCGTTTAGTTTTATTGCTATTGCTTTCTTCATGACTTATGCATATTCCTCTCACTATGAGATTATGCAACTCCCAAATACCGGAGGAATGATACGTCTCCAACGTATCTATAATTTTTGATTGTTCCATGCTATTATATTACCCATCTAGGATGTTTTATATACATTTATATGCTATTTTATATGATTTTTGGGACTAACCTATTAACCTAGAGCCTAGTGCCAGTTTCGGTTTTTTCTTTGTTTTTGAGTTTTATAGAAAAGGAATACCAAACGGAGTCCAATTGACGTGCCAATTTTTGATGATTTTTTATGGACCAAAAGAAGCCCCCGGAGTAAAAGAGTTGGGCCAGGAGAGTCCTTGGCCGTCCACGAGGGTGAGGACCCCCCTAACTTGTTCCCAACGCCAAAAATTCCTATAAATATTGAAACTTCCAGAATATAACCTAGATTGAGAGTTCCGCCGCTGCAAGCCTCCATAGCCACCGAAAACCAATCTAGACCCGTTCCGGCACCCTGCCGAAGGGGGGAATCCATCACCGGTGGCCATCTTCATAATCACGACGCTCTCCATGATAAGGAGGGAGTGTTTCACCCTCGGGGCTGAGGGTATATACCAGTAGCTATGTGTTTGATCTCTCTCTCTCTTGTGTTCTTGATTCGGCACGATCTTGATGTATCGCGAGCTTTGCAATTATAGTTGGATCTTATGATGTTTCTCCCCCTCTACTCTCTTGTAATGGATTGAGTTTTCCCTTTGAAGTTATCTTATCGGATTGAGTCTTTAAGTATTTGAGAACACTTGATGTATGTCTTGCATGTGCTTATCTGTGGTGACAATGGGATATTCACGTGATCCACTTGATGTATGTTTTGGTGATCAACTTGCGAGTTCCATGACCTCGTGAAATTATGCATAGGGGTTGGCACATGTTTTCGTCTTGACTCTCTGGAAGAAACTTTGTGGCACTCTTTGAAGTTCTTTGTGTTGGTTGAATAGATGAATCTGAGATTGTGATGCATATCATATAATCATACCCGCGGATACTTGAGGTGACATTGGAGTATCTAGGTGACATTAGGGTTTTGGTTGATTTGTGTCTTAAGGTGTTATTCTAGTATGAACTCTAGCATAGATCGAACGGAAAGAGAATAGCTTCGTGTTATTTTACTACGGACTCTTGAATAGATCGATCAGAAAGGATAACTTTGAGGTGGTTTCGTACCCTACAATAATCTCTTCGTTTGTTCTCCGCTATTAGTGACTTTGGAGTGACTCTTTGTTCCATGTTGAGTCATAGTTATATGATCCAATTATGTTATTATTGTTGAGAGAACTTGCACTAGTGAAAGTATGAACCCTAGGCCTTGTTTCAACGCATTGCAAAACTGTTTTCGCTCTCTTTTATCATTAGCTACCTCGCTGTTTTTATATTTTCAGATTACAAAAACCTATATCCTCCATCCATATTGCACTTGTATCACCATCTCTTCGCCGAACTAGTGCACCTATACAATTTACCATTGTATTGGGTGTGTTGGGGACACAAGAGACTCTTTGCTATTTGGTTGCAGGGTTGTTTGAGAGAGACCATCTTCTTCCTACGCCTCCCATGGATTGATAAACCTTAGGTCATCCACTTGAGGGAAATTTGCTATTGTCCTACAAACCTCTGCACTTGGAGGCCCAACAACGTCTACAAGAAGAAGGTTGTGTAGTAGACATCAAGCTCTTTTCTGGCGCCGTTGCTGGGGAGGTTAGCGCTTGAAGGTATATCTTTAGATCTTGCAATCGAATCTTTTAGTTTCTTGTTTTATCACTAGTTTAGTCTATAAAAAACTACAAAAAATGGAATTAAGATTGCCTCATATGCTTCATCTTTTTAACATCTTTCGTGAAAATAAGGATTCCGATAATGGTGCCAAAGTGTTAGAAGAAGAATGCATTAAAATATTTGGCACTAAATCTTTGGATGATGAGCATGATTGCAATGTTGTTAGTATGAATTCTTTGAATATCCATGATGCTAATGATATGCAAAGCCACAAGCTTGGGGAAGCTATGTTTGATGAAGATGATATTTTTTATCTCCCAAGTTTTGATGAGCAAATTTATTATGATGATAGCATGCCTCCTATTTATGATGATTATATTGATGAAAGTGGGTTTGGAAGAGTGTCAACTTTAGGAAGTGATGATCCCACTATTCTGGAGGATGTTGAATCTTATTGTGATAATTATAAAAGTGGATTTGGAGAGGTCATGACTTTATTTAGTAATGATTCCACTATTTCGGAAGTGGTTCCAATTGATTATGAGAACAAAGTTGCTATCTATGATGATTATTGTGATGACTTGTATGCTACTAAGAATAATGATAACCTGAAACTTGTCATCATGATTTTAACTTTCAATTGGATTATGCCTCACATGATAGTTATTTTGTTGAATTTACTCCCACTATTCCGAATGAGAAGAATTTTGCTTGTGCAGAGTAATAAAAATTCTATGCATGTGGCTCATGAAAAGAATGCTTTATGTGATAGTTATATTTTTTAATTCATTCATGATGCTACTGAAAATTATTATGAGGGAGGAATATATGCTTGTACAAATTTCAATAATACCAAGTTTCCTCTCTATGTGCTTAAAGTTTTGAAGTTATGCTTGTTTTGCTTTCTTATGCTAATTGATTCTTGTTCCAATAAATTGTTTACTCACAAAATCCCTATGCATAGGAAGTGGGTTAGACTTAAATGTGCTAGTCATATGCTTCACGATGCTCTCTTTGTGTTTCAATTCTTATCTTTTATGTGAGCTTCATTGAAATCACCATGCCTAGCTAGAAAGGCATTAAAGAAAAGCACATGTTGGGAGACAACCCAACATTTATACCTACTGTTTTTATGTGTTCACATGATTATGCTACTGTAGTAATCATGTTTTATAGCTTTTGTTTTAATAAAGTGCCAATTAAAGCCTTTAGCATCTTCTTGGGTGATTGTTGTTTGATCTTGATGATAAAAACAGAAAGTATGCGCTCACGAAAATAATTATCATTTTTTACCAGAGAGCGATAAAATACCGATTCCCACTGCAGTAGATCAGTATACTTTTTATCCTGGTCGTCCTAATTTTTCAGAATTTTTGGAGTTACAGAAGTATTCGAAATCTCTAGATTACTACAAACTGTTCTGTTTTTGACATATTCTGTTTTTCATTGTGTTGTTTGCTTATTTTGATAAATCTATGAGTAGTATCGGAGGGTATGAACCATAGAGAAGTTGGAATACAGTAGATATTACGTCAATATAAATAAAGAATGAGTTCACAACAGTACCAAAAGTGGTGATTTTATTTTCTTATACTAACGGAGCTTACGAGTTTTCTGTTAAGTTTTGTGTTGTGAAGTTTTCTGTTAAGTTTTGTGTTGTGAAGTTTTCAAGTTTTGGGTAAAGATTCGATGGACTATGGAATAAGGAGTGGCAAGAGCCTAAACTTGGGGATGCCCAAGGCACACCAAGGTAATATTCAAGGACAACCAAGAGCCTAAGCTTGGGGATGCCCCGGATGGCATCCCCTCTTTCGTCTTCGTTCATCGGTAACTTTACTTGGAGCAATATTTTTATTCACCACATGATATGTGTTTTGCTTGGAGCGTCATTTTATTTTATTTTGTTTTGATTGCTGTTTGAATAATATCCCAAGTTCTGAAATTCGTAAATGTTAGAGAGTCTTCACATAGTTACATAATTATTCAACTACTCATTGATCTTCACTTATATCTTTTTAGAGCATGACAGTAGTTTTATTTTGAAGAAATTGTTGAACACTCATGCTTCACTTACATCATTTTGAGAGTCTCTAAACAGCATGGTAATTTTATTTGGTTATAAAATTAGTCCTAATATGATGGGTATTCAAGATGGGTATAATAAAAACTTTCATATAGAGTGCATTATGAGAAGTTTGATACTTGATAATTGTTTTGAGATATAAAGATGGTGATATTAGAGTCGTGCTAGTTGAGTAATTGTGAAATTGAGAAATACTTGTGTTGAGGTTTGCAAGTCTCGTAGCATGCACGTATGATAACCGTTGTGTGACAAATTTGAAGCATGAGGTGTTTCTTTGATTGCCTTCCTTATGGGTGGCGGTCGTGAACGAGCGATGGTGTTCTCCTACCAATCTATCCCCCTAGGAGCATGCGCGTAGTGCTTGGTTTTGATGACTTGTAAGATTTTTGCAATAAGTATGTGAGTTCTTTATGACTAATGTTGAGTCCTTGGATTATACACACTCTTACCCTTCCACCATTGCTAGCCTCTCTTGTGCCCCGCAACTTTCGCCGGTACCATAAAACCATCATTTACCTTCCTCAAAACAGCCACCATACCTACCTATTATGGCATTTCCATAGCCATTCCAAGATATATTGCCATGCAACTTTCCACCATTCCGTTTATTATGACACACTTCATCATAGTCATATTGCTTTGCATGATCATGTAGTTGACATCGTATTTGTGGCATGGCCACCATTCATAAATTTTCATACATGTCACTCTTGATTCATTGCACATCCCGGTACACCGCCGGAGGCATTCACATCAAAAATTACGTTTTTATCATTTACCTACTCAAGGACGAGCAGGAATTAAGCTTGGGGTTGCTTGATATGTCTCCAACATATCTATAATTTTTGATTGTTACATGCTATTATATTACCCATCTAGGATGTTTTATATGCATTTATATGCTATTTTATATGATTCTTGGGAGTAACCTATTAACCTAGAGCCCAGTGCCAGTTTCTATTTTTTCCTTGTTTTTGAGTTTTACAGAAAAGGAATACCAAATGGAGTCCAATTGACGTGCCAATTTTTGATGATTTTTTATGGACCAAAATAAGCCCCCGGAGTAAAATAGTTGGGCCGGAATAGTCCCCGGCCGTCCACGAGGGTGGGGCGCGCCATACCCCCCCCCCCCCGGCGCGCCGCCCTATCTCGTGGACAACTCGGGGACCCCCCTAACTTGTTCCCGACGCCAAAAATTCCTATAAATACTGAAACCTCCAGAAAATAACCTAGATTGGGAGTTCCTCCGCCGCAAGCCACCATAGCCACCGAAAACCAATCTAGACCCATTCCGGCACACTGCCGGAGGGGGGAATCCATCGCCGGTGGCCATCTTCATCATCCCGGCGCTCTCCATGACGAGGAGGGAGTAGTTCACCCTCGGGGCTGAGGGTATGTACCAGTAGCTATGTGTTTGATCTCTCTCTCTCATGTTCTTGATTCTGCACGATTTTGATATATCGCGAGCTTTGCTACTATAGTTGGATCTTATGATGTTTCTCCCCCTCTACACTCTTGTAATGGATTGATTTTTTCCTTTGAAGTTAACTTATCAGATTGAGTCTTCAAGGATTTGAGAACACTTGATGTATGTCTTGTGCTACCACTCGAGCACTGCGTTGGTTTTCCCTTGAAGAGGAAAGGGTGATGCAGCATAGTAGCGTAAGTATTTCCCTCAGTTTTTGAGAACCAAGGTATCAATCCAGTAGGAGGACACACGCAAGTCCCTCGTACCTACACAAACAAATAAGAACCTCGCAACCAACGCGATAAAGGGGTTGTCAATCCCTTCACGGTCACTTACGAGAGTAAGATCTGATAGAGATAATAATAATAAGATAAATATTTTTGATATTTTTATGATATAGATTGATAGTAAAGATTGCAAAGTAAAATATATTGGAAACTTATATGATGGAAAATAGACCCGAGGGCCATAGGTTTCACTAGTGGCTTCTCTCAAGATAGCATAAGTATTACGGTGGGTGAACAAATTACTGTCGAGCAATTGATAGAAAAGCGAATAATTATGAGAATATCTAGGCATGATCATGTATATAGGCATCATGTCCGCGACAAGTAGACCGACTCCCGCCTGCATCTACTACTATTACTCCACACATAGACCGCTGTCCAGCATGCATCTAGAGTATTAAGTTCATAAGAATAGAGTGATGCATTAGGTAAGATGACATGATGTAGAGGGATAAACTCATCAATATTATATAAAACCCATCTTTTTATCCTCGATGGCAACAGTACAATACATGTCGTTTCCCTTTCTGTCACTGGGATCGAGCACCGCAAGATTGAACCCAAAGCTAAGCACTTCTCCCATTGCAAGAAAGATCAATCTAGTAGGCCAAACCAAATTGATAATTCGAAGAGACTTGCAAAGATAACCAATCATACATAAAAGATTTCAGAGAAGAATCAAATATTGTTCATAGATAGACTTGATCATAAACTCACAATTCATCGGATCTCGACAAACACACCGCAAAAAGAGTTACATCGAATAGATCTCCAAGAAGATCGAGGAGAACTTTGTATTGAGATTCAAAGAGAGAGAAGAAGCCATCTAGCTAATAACTACGGACCCGAAGGTCTGAAGTAAACTACTCACACATCATCGGAGGGGGCATGGAGTTGATGTAGAGGCCCTCCATGATCGATGCCCCCTCTGGTGGAGCTCCGGAAAAGGCCCCAAGATGGGATCTCTTGGGTAAAGAAGGTTGCGGTGGTGGAAATAGGGTTTCGTGGTGCTCCTGGATGTTTTCGGGGTATCTGAACATATATAGGAGGAAGAAGTAGGTCAGTTGAGCCATGAGGGGCCCACGAGGGGGGAGGGC
This sequence comes from Triticum urartu, assembly GCF_003073215.2. Classification (NCBI taxonomy): domain Eukaryota; kingdom Viridiplantae; phylum Streptophyta; class Magnoliopsida; order Poales; family Poaceae; genus Triticum; species Triticum urartu. The sequence goes on from NC_053024.1 coordinate 102,702,849, forward strand.
GCGCCCCTGCATCGTGGACACCTCGTTCGTTTCTTGACGTCCACTCCAAGTCCTCTGGATCACGTTTGTTCCAAAAATCACGCTCCCGAAGGTTTCATTCCGTTTGCACTCTGTTTGCACTCCGTTTGATATTCCTTTTCTACGAAACACTGAAATAGGCAAAAAAAACAACAATTTGCACTAGGCCTTGGGTTAATAGGTTAGTCCCAAAAATAATATAAAAGTGTAAAATAAATCCCATTAACATCCAAAACAGATAATATAATAGCATGGAACAATCAAAAATTATAGATACGTTGGAGACGTATCAAGCATCCCCAAGCTTAATTCCCGCTCATCCTCGAGTAAGTAAATGATAAAAACAGAATTTTTGATGTGGAATGCTTTCTAGCATGTTCTTCAATGTATTTTTCTCTATTGTGGCATGAATGATCAGATCCGAAAGACTCAAGATAAAAGTTTATTGTTCACATAAAAATAGTAATACTCCAAGTATGCTAATCAAGCAATTATGACTTATCAAAATAACATAGCCAAAGAAAACTTATCCCTACAAAATCATATTGTTTGGCCATGCTTCATTTTCATCAAGCAAAATGCTCTCATCATGCACAACCCCGATGACAAGCCAAGCAATTGTTTCATACTTAGCCTTTTCAAACTCTTTCAACTTTTGCGCAATATATGAGCGCGAGCCATGGTCATAGCACTATGGGTGGAATAGAATGTGATGATTGAGGTTGTGTGGGAAGACAAAAAGGGAGAAAGTCTCACATTGATGCGGCTAATCAATGGGCTATGGAGATGCCCACCGATTGATGTCAATGCAAGGAGTAGGGATTTCCATGCAACGGATGCACTAGAGCTATAAATATATGAAAGCTCATCAAAGAAACTAAGTGGGTGTGCATCCAACTTGCTTGCTCATGAAGGACTAGGGAATTTGAGGAAGCCCATCATTGGAATATACAAGCCAAGTTCTGTAATGAAAAATTCCCACTAGTATATGAAACTAACAAAATAAGAGACTCTCTATCATGAAGATCATGGTGCTACTTTGAAGCACAAGAGTGGAAAAAGGATAGTAACATTGTCCCTTCTCTCTTTTTTCTCTCTCTTTTTTTGGGGACTTCTTTTCTTTTTTTATGGCCTCTTTTTTTTGTCCAGAGTCTCATCCCAACTTGTGGGGGAATCATAGCCTCCATCATCCTTTACTCACATTGGACAATGCTCTAATGATGATCATCAGACTTTTATTTACTTACAACTCAAGAATTACAACTCGATACTTAGAACGAAATATGACCCTATGTGAATGCCTCCGGCGGTGTACTGGGATTGCGATGAATCAAGAGTGACATGTATGAAAAATTAAGCATGGTGGCTTTGCCACAAATACGATGTCAACTACATGATCATGCAAAGCAATATGAGAATGATGCGTGTCATAATAAATGGAACGGTGGAAAGTTGCATGGCAATATATCTCGGAATGGCTATGGAAATGCCATAATAGGTAGGTATGGTGGCCGTTTTGAGCAAGATAAAAAGGAGGATTATATGTGATAGAGCGTATCATATCACGGGGTTTGGATGCACCAGCGAAGTTTCCACCAACTCTCAAGGTGAGAAAGGGCAATGCACGGTACCGAAGAGGCTAGCAATGATGGAAGGGTGAGAGTGCGTATAATCCATGGACTCAACATTAGTCATAAAGAATTCACATACTTATTGCAAAAATCTACAAGTCATCAAAACCAAGCACTACGCGCATGCTCCTAGGGAGATAGATTGGTAGGAAAAGACCATCGCTCATCCCCGACCGCCACTCTTAAGGAAAGCAATCAAAGAACACCCCACGGTTCAAATTTGTCACACAACATTTACCATACGTGCATGCTACGGCACTTGCCAACTTCAACACAAGTATGCATCAATTTCACAATTACTCAACTAGCACAACTCTAATATTACCACCTTTATATCTCAAAACAACTATCAAGCATCCAACTTCTCTTAGCATTTAAAATTTATAACCAAAGTAAATTACCATGCTGTTCTAAAGGACTCTCAAAATGATATAAGTGAAGCATGAGAGATCAATTATTTCTATAAAATAGAACCACCGCCGTGCTCTAAAAGATATAAGCGAAGTACTACAGCAAAAATTATCCAATTCAAAAGATATAAGTGAAGCACATAGAGTATTCTAATAAATTCCAATTCATGTGTGTCTCTCCCAAAAGGTGTATACAGCAAGGATGATTGTGGTAAACTAAAAAGCAAAGACTCAAATCATACAAGACGCTCCAAGCAAAACACATATCATGTGGCGAATAAAAATATAGCTCCAGGTAAAGTAACTGATGGACGAAGATGAAAGAGGGGATGCCTTCCGGGGCATCCCCAAGCTTAGGCTTTTGGTTGTACTTGGATTTTACCTTGGGGTGCCTTTTGCATCACCAAGCTTAGTCTCTTTCCACTCCTTGTTCCATAATCCATAAAATCTTTACCCAAAACTTGAAAACTTCACAACACAAAACTTAAAAGAAAATCTCACGAGCTCCGTTAGTAAAAGAAAACAAACCGCCACTTCAAGGTACTTTAATGAACTCATTATTTATTTATATTGGTGTTAAACCTACTGTATTCCAACTTTTCTATGGTTCATAAAATCTATTACTAGCCATAGATTCATCAAAATAAGCAAACAACACACGAAAAACAGAATCTGTCAAAAACAGAACAGTTTGTAGTAATCTGAAGGTTTCGAATACTTATGAACTCCAAAAATTCTAAAATAAATTTCTGGACATGAGGAATTTATCTATTAATCATATTCAAAAAGAATTAACTGAATAACACTATCCAGTAAAAAATGGCATGAAATATCGTGAGCGCTAAAGTTTATGTTTTTACAGCAAGATCGCAAAGACTTTCCCCAAGTCTTCCCAAAGGTTCTACTTGGCACAAACACTAATTAAAAGCATAAAACCACATCTAAACAGAGGCTAGATGAATTATTTATTGAATAATAGCAAGTAAAAATATTGGGCTGTCTCCCAACAAGCGCTTTTCCTTAAAGCGTTTTAGCTAGGCAAGAGATTTCAACGATGCTCACATGAAAGACAAGAATTGAAGCACAAAGAGAGCATCATAAAACACGTGACAAACACATCTAAGTCTAACATACTTCCTATGCATAGGCATATTATAGGCAAAAAATTATCAAGGCAAGCAAAAACTGGCATATGCAAGGAAGCGGAAAGAAACAATAGCAATCTCAACATAACGAGAGGTAATTTAGTAACATGAAAATTTCTACAACCATATTTTCCTCTCTCATAATAATTACATGTAGGATCATAAGCAAATTCAACAATATAGCTATCACAAAACATATTCTTAACACGATCCACATGTTTGCAAAGTTGACACTCTTCCAAAATAGTGGGATTAACATTAACTAAGGTCATGACCTCTCCAAACCCACTTTTATCAAAAACTTCATAAGATTGAACATTCTCCAAATATGTGGGATCTAAAGTTGACAATCTTCCAAATCCACTTTCAATATTATTGCAAACATTACAATCAATCTCATATTCATAATGGGGCTTAAATATATTTTAATGATCATAAGAAGAACCACCCTAATCATGATCATTGCAACAAGTAGTAGACATAGCAAAACTAGCATCCCCAAGCTTAGGGTTTTGCATATTATAAGCACAATTGACATTAATAGAATTTATACTATCATCATTGCAATCATGCTTTCTATTCAAAGATCCATCATGAATCAATCCATAAAGTACTTCATCACAATTTTCAGATTCACGAATTTCAAGCAAAACTTCATAAAGATAATCTAGTGCACAAAACTTACTAGCAATTGGTTCATCATAATTGGATCTCTTAAAAAGATTAGAAATTGATGAGGATCCATAGATCTTAGGTTCTCTGTTTACCAATAAATAAACAACTATTCCAACCAAACGAGCAAATGAGCCAAGTAAGACATCAAAGCAATTGGAAAGACGAACAGAAGAAGGGTGAATAAAACTACAAGGGTGAAGTGGGCGAGAGGAAAACGAGAGGCAAATGGCAAATAATGTAATGCGAGGGATAAGAGTTTGTGATGGGTACTTGATATGTCTTGACTTGTGCGTAGACCAGCAACGACGCCAAAAATCCTTCTTGCTACCTCTTGAGCACTGCGTTGGTTTTCCCTTGAAGAGGAAAGGGTGATGCAGCAAAGTAGCGTAAGTATTTCCCTCAGTTTTTGAGAACCAAGGTATCAATCCAGTAGGAGGCCACACGCAAGTCCCTCGTACCTACACAAACAAATAAGAACCTCGCAACCAACGCGATAAAGGGGTTGTCAATCCCTTCACGGTCACTTACGAGAGTGAGATCTGATAGAGATAATAATAATAATAAGATAATTTTTTTGATATTTTTATGATATAGATTGATAGTAAAGATTGCAAAGTAAAATATATTGGAAACTTATATGATGGAAAATAGACCCGGGGGCCATAGGTTTCACTAGTGGCTTCTCTCAAGATAGCATAAGTATTACGGTGGGTGAACAAATTACTGTCCAGCAATTGATAGAAAAGCGAATAATTATGAGAATATCTAGGCATGATCATGTATATAGGCATCACGTCCGCGACAAGTAGACTGACTCCCGCCTACATCTACTACCATTACTCCACACATAGACCGCTATCCAGCATGCATCTAGAGTATTAAGTTCATAAGAACAGAGTGACACATTAGGTAAGATGACATGACGTAGAGGGATAAACTCAAGCAATATTATATAAACCCCATCTTTTTATCCTCGATGGCAACAATACAATATGTGTCATTTCCCTTTCTGTAACTGGGATCGAGCACCGCAAGATTGAACCCAAAGCTAAGCACTTCTCCCAATGCAATAAAGATCAATCTAGTAGGCCAAACCAAACTGATAATTCGAAGAGACTTGCAAAGATAACAAATCATACATAAAAGATTTCAGAGAAGAATCAAATATTGTTCATAGATAGACTTGATCATAAACCCATAATTCATTGGATCTTGACAAACACACCGCAAAAAGAGTTACATCGAATAGATTTCCAAGAAGATCGAGGAGAACTTTGTATTGATATTCAAAGAGAGAGAAGAAGACATCTAGCTAATAACTATGGACCCGAAGGTCTGAAGTAAACTACTCACACATCATCGGAGGGGCCATGGAGTTGATGTATAGGCCCTCCATGATCGATGCCCCCTCCGGTGGAGCTCCGGAACAGGCCCCAAGATGGGATCTCTTGGGTAAAGAAGGTTGCGGTAGTGGAAACAGGGTTTCGTGTTGCTCCTGGATGTTTTCGGGGTATGTGAACATATATAGGAGGAAGAAGTAGGTCGGTTGAGCCACGAGGGGCCCACGATGGGGGAGGGCGCACCCATGGGGGTAGGCGCGCCCCCTGCCTCATGGACACCTCATTCATTTCTTGACGTCCACTCCAAGTCCTCTGGATCACGTTTGTTCCAAAAATCACGCTCCCGAAGGTTTCATTCCGTTTGGACTCCGTTTGATATTCCTTTTCTACGAAACACTGAAATAGGCAAAAAAAACAGCAATTTGCTCTGGGCCTTGGGTTAATAGGTTAGTCCCAAAAATAATATGAAAGTGTAAAATAAAACCCATTAACATCCAAAACAGACAATATAATAGCATGGAACAATCAAAAATTATAGATACGTTGGAGACGTATCATCTTGCATGTGCTAATCTATGGTGACAATGGGATATTCACGTGATCCACTTGATGTATGTTTTGGTGATTAACTTGCGAGTTCCGTGACCTCATGAACTTATGCATAGGTGTTGGCACACGCTTTCGTCTTGACTCTCCGGTAGAAACTTTGGGGCACTCTTTGAAGTTCTTTGTGTTGGTTGAATAGATGAATCTGAGATTGTGTGATGCATATCGTATAATCCTACCCGCGGATACTTGAGGTGACATTGGAGTATCTAGGTGACATTAGGGTTTTGGTTGATTTGTGTCTTAAGGTGTTATTCTAGTATGAACTCTAAGATAGATCGAACGGAAAGAATAGCTTCGTGTTATTTTACTATGGACTCTTGAATAGATCGATCAGAAAGTGTCGTGGTTTTTTCACAACAGATGTCCTAGCGTAAGGACTTAGTCGTGGAGCCATCGCAACATAGTAGCTTAGAGATGTTAAAGCGAAACAAGGGATGCAAGGAATTATACTGGTTCGGCCCCTTACGGTGAAGGTCAAAGCCTACTCCAGTTGTGATGGAATTGCTAGGGTTTCAATGACTAGGGAGCGAATCCGCTTTGCCTGGCTCTCGAGTTGTTGTTGTCTGTCCTTAAACTGCCGCCGGGTCATCCCTTTATATACACAAGTTGACGCCCGATGGTTCACAGAATCCCGGCCGGCTCATAAACGTGTCCGGCTCAGTTTCTACCCTTTCTTATCTTACAATACAAGTTACATATCATATGGCGGTTTATGTCTACGGGCCCTAATCCGCCGTTGGGCCCTGGGCCTTTATGTCAGATCTACTCCATAAAGTGTCATATCCCTTTGTCTTCATGGGCTTCCATATGAATAACTTCTTATGGGTATAACCCGGCCCCTCCTGGCTGGTTTATACTCAGTAGTAATATCTCCAACATTAGGCCCCAGATTGATTTGAACCTGTTCATGTCAATCTTCAACACTTTAAGAAAAATTCCTCCTTCAACACCTTCACGTAAATCTTGTAATCCGCCATGGCGTCATCTTCCAGGATTATAGTAAACCGCCACGACGTCACCTGTTATGAAAAGTTGTATATACCACACCTTCATTAATGAGCCTCCGACAATCGAGGCGACAGCTCTGTCACATATCCAATTTTTGGGCTCCTTGATTTTCGCGCCTGTCACTCATCCCTTCACCTTATAAATAAGGCCGAGGGTCATTTTCATCTTTCCCCCTCGTGCCTCTTCGCATCGTCCCCTTCCTTGCGTCGACCTAGTGCTCGAGCTCTGCCACCGCCGTCGTCCTTCGCTTCTACCCCAACAATGGCCACTGCATCATCCCGATCGAACCAGAGAACCGCGGCACCTCTCCGCTACTCCTGTGACATTGGTAAGTCCTATTTCCTTCCACCCTAGATCTGTCATTAGGGTTTCAGTGTTCATTTGAGTTCGTCGGTGTTCGTCCTTGTTCATCTCTGCCGGATAGTTCGTGATCTAAACTTTGATGCTTATTCCGCATACAAATCGCCATGATCCTTCCTTTCTACTAATGCATCTTATTTAAGTAGAAAATCCCATCTGAATACTTCGACTGTTCAAGTACCAGAATATTTAACCCTGAATAATTTTCATTTTCTGACACATGATAGATCCAGATTTGTAATACCAATTTGTGGAAATTGTTTCTCCATCACTTAGTTATTTCATATCTGTACCTTCCTTACCAGCATAGGCGTTTTAATTTTTAGAAAATGATAATCCGGTAGGTACCATTAGTCCCCTCTTAAACCGCTGATTTGTTTATCTTTGTAACCCTTCCCATGTCAGACTCTGGTTTAACATGTGTATATGCCTCAATGTCTTTTCCTTTGATCTTGCAACGCTTTATACTTGTCAGTCATAAATCATAAACCGGCATTTAATCTTTTCTTTCATCTTTTCCTTGAAATGGCCAAGAAATTTTACTCCTGTAATTGGGTTCCGTCCTGGGTTACCGAGCAACAATACGGTTTAGTCAACATGGGCGCTTTATCAAAAAAGGAGGCCATCCACTGGACGGTCCCTGGCCCGGAAAATCCTCCTGAGCCTAAGGATGGAGAAGTGATTGTGTTTGTTGACCATCTGGGCCGAGGGTTTAGCTCTCCTGAATCAAAAAAACTCCGAGATGTGCTTGCTAGCTTCCAACTCCATCCTCAAGACATTGGACCAAACTCCGTGTCCAATATTTGCAATTTCCAAGTATTTTGTGAGGCTTATCTTCAAGAAGACCCCACGGTTGAACTGTTTAGGGATTTCTTCTACTTGAACCGCCGTACAGAATTTACAGACGGACCCAATACTGAACTTGGCGGGATGGAAATTCAGAAAAGGAAAGACGTCATCTTCCCTCACGCCAAGCATCACAGTCACCCCCAAGGACTGGAATCAGACTTGGTTTTACTGTCGAGATACATCTCCAACTGATGAAAATCCTCTGCCAGGTTATCGTCCTCATCGGCTTAGCAACACACATCCATTTTCCCAACGTCTTAGTGCCAAGGAACTATCCAAGTATGCACCACAGCTTTCAAAGCTTGGGGCCTTCATTGCAAACAGTTTAACAGGCGTCGATTTTGTTCGTTGCTGGATCGCCTGGAGCATTCTGCCTTTAAGCCGACGCCCCGGTTTAATGTGTGAGTACACAGGGGGCTTGAAAGATCCTCAACGACATATTGACATTCAGCTAACATAAAATGAAATTACTGAAGCTGTTAAGAAAATATTAGATGAATCGGTGGCTGTCTGCAGCAAAATAGGGCTGAATCCCTTCTGTGCTTCCAATAAACCGCCAGCTATAAGAATCATATAACTCCTGCTTTAATCCGATCATTTTAAATAGTCCCTCAAAATTTTGTCAATTTTTGACAGGGTGATGATCCATTCTGGAAGAAGAAACCACAGGACAAATCAGCCAAGACGCCTGCCCCAAGACCAAGGTTACTAAAAAGCCTGCCAAGAAGAAAAATGCTGAACCCTCTGAACCGAACGTTGATGATGACCTGGACAATCCGGACTCAGAGGTAGAACTTGACTCTCTTGGTTCGTTTTTGTACACCTCATTGACAATGACTATTATCAGGATGACGCTGAAGGCAGCCAAGCCGATGACGCAGAGGTAATTATTCTTTCCTCCGGTTCAGATCCTCTGCCAACACAGAAAATCCGTCAAGCAAACCGGAAAGTAAGATTTTCTCACCCCTCGCTCACTTGGACCCAAACTTTCTTTTGAAGAAGCAGCAACACGAAGCTCGCCGCACAAACCAGCACAGCGGCCAAGTAGTCACTTCAGTCGGTTTACCGAACACTTCGGTTCGGAAATGTCGATCTAAGGTCTCACATACTTCTAATACTTCTTATCCCCAGGCAGGTTATTTCCGACAACCTCTTAATCCGTCCGATTCAAATTATCAGGGAACGCCTCATTCATCATCTGGCGAGTCAACTGCCACACATCTCCGTCCTCTTAAGAGTGTTCCTGGGTAAACACTTTAAACTTAACGTTTTGATGCTTTATACTTGCGTGTTATACTAACCTTTATATCTTTTCCTTCCAGAGCCAAGGCCAGGCCCAGAAAAAATGCCAAATTGAATAAACCAGTGGACGATAACCCGGCTGAAGATAACCCAGAACAGTTTGAGCCGAACGCTGATGACATACATGATGATTCGCCACCAGAATACCATGATACCTTTGCTGAACCGATGGAAGAGGATCCCACCGGCCGTGCTACTGACCCGCCAGGCCCAGCCAAACCCGCAGATAAACTGCCAAGCCCGGCCAAAGCCGCTGAGGAATAATCAGACGACGTCATTGTTACTGGCGTCGGCCACACTACCCCTGGCAATCCTATCGCTTTATCAAAGCATAGTGCCAAGGAAGAGTTTTCTGCTATGGACAAGGGCAAGTGGAAAATGGATTTATCCAGCTATGCCCACCTCAATGCTCAAGAGATTCATTCTGGTTTCTTGAACCGCCAATATATCAGTCGCGACTATGAAGCCGGTTTAGTAGGCCTGATGAAGGAGCGATATGAGGTAAACACTGTTTAACTCTTCATAATTGTTTCTCTTTTTCAATTTCTACTATCAACTCCAGCAGCCCCCAAGGGCCGATTTATGATATCAACACGAACCGGTATTTTGTAATACTTCAATTTTTTCCTACGTAGCCCCCAAGGGATCGGTTTATACTTTTAGGATGAATCGGTACCTTCCTGTCATGAAGCTTCCAAAACTCTTGATAACCATCTTTGTAAACTGGTTGATGAAGAAAAATCCATAATTCTCACTTGAGAAAATATACATTAGCCCCCAAGTGCCAAGAGTATAACTTGTTATGTGCTTGGGACTTAAAATGTCGGTTGAGAAAAGCCATATGCATTAGCCCCCAAGTGCCAAGTGTATAACCTGTTATGTGCTTGGGACTTCCAACATGCACTACTGACTTATTAAATGTTGCTTGCAGGCTGATCTGAGCCAGAAAGAATATCAAATCGCCGACCTTCAGGAAAATATTAATTCCCAGCAAGCTGAAACCTCCAAGGCTGAAGAGGAGTTGACTGGCGCTTTAACTGCTATCGAATAACTGAAGGAAAGCTTCAAAAGCGAACGGGCAGGATGGGATACTGAAAAAGCAGCTCTGCTAAAATGGGCGGAGGACGCTAAAACAGCTCTTAAACCAGTAGCAGAAGAATTGACTGGCTTGAAGTGGCAAATCAATGCCATGACCACTGCTATATTTGGTAAGTACCTTTATGATAAGCTTCAATATGTATTATCCCATAAACTGCCGATTTATCAATATGTTCAATGACGCAGGATCCCGCATTACCCACCTGGGCTCTGATATGCAGAAGAAGCTGAAGGCTGCCTATACTCTTATAGAGAAATTATATTCCGGCGCCCAACGGTCCATTTGCACTGTTGCTCATAACAAACCGCCCCCAACCTTGATCAAGGAAACACTTGAGAAGCTGTCAATGTTGCCTGCCCGGTTGGACGAGTTAAAAAGATCAGCTGCAAGGTCGGGTGCTCTGACTGCGCTAATCTGGGCTAAAGCTTGGGTACCAGATCTCGACTCAACAGATATAGGAAGCGGCTATCCGAGCCTAAAGGAAGATGGTTCAGAGTTTAACAATGATGATCTTCGAAGGTTGACAAAGGAAATGCGTCCCTTAGCGAGCAAATTGGCTGAAGAAACAGATCTTTCGCATTATCAGTCGGTTTATGATACTGACAACACACGACTTCCTGCGCCAACTCATGATGTGGAAGATCTTATCCTGCCAATCCGTAAGCATACCTATGCCCCTGATGTCGACCCCTCCACCCTTATTAGAGACGAAGCTGTATTCAAGGCCCTAACTGGAATCGACTGGACAACCATTAACTTCCAGCTGCTGGGTAGAGAGGAGGAGGAGGAACCAGCACAGGATGACCTGCAGCCGTCAAGTCAGCCCGAAGAATCATCATCCGGAGGCCGGTTTAGCCCTCTGCATACTGCAATCCTTTGCTTGAAAAATATAGTTATCCTTTTGGGCATCAAAGCGCCTTGTAATAAGCTAGTTTAAACACTTGGTCTCTATGCCATCGTGCATATTCACTTTTGCCTGATACTGTGAACCTCCATGATTTATGTTATGTCTGCTTATGATCCTTAGTAGCTTTATTGAATCTGTTTCTGCATATGACAAGTATAAAGTGCCCTGGCGGTTTATCGCCAGGCGGGTCATAATGCCCAACATATAACCCAGGTTTATAACCAGGCTGTAAATAATAATAATCAAATATGAAATACTCCCTCCGTTCCTTGATATAAGGTGTATAGATTTTTGAGAAAAAACCCAAAATATAAGGTGTATTACATTGCACCACTCGTTTGGATAATTTTTTTAGGGATGTGATTACATTTCCTTATATTAGGCAACCTCCTCTATTTTCTCATGCCAAATAGTCAGGTGTAATCTCGCTCAAAACTTGTATAATTTTACCTCCACGTGTGTTCTTTAATTTCCGTGCCAAAAACTATACACCCTATATTTAGGAATGGAGGGAGTATATCATACCTGTGATATTGAATCACGTCATTGGCTTACCAATGTTCTGTAGTAAGGGTGATAACCCAAATCTTGAGTACTGATAACTCCTCCTTACTTTGCTGGCTTATAATAAAACCATGCTGGGGTGTAATAAACACCGGATTATTCGTATATCATGCTGGCGACTTGTAGTCAAAGCCAAACTGGGTCAATCAACACCGGTTTACATCCGATTGTAAACTGACGATTTATAATCGACAGCCAAGCCGTGTCAATAGATACCAACAATATTCTCAATTTGTTCGGCCAACTTATAGTCAACAGCCAGGCCGGGTCAATAAGCACCGGATTATAACAGATCATGAACTGACAACTTATAGTTGAAAGCCAAGCCAGGTCAATAAACGTCGTTTTATCATAAGATATTATAAACTTCATCAAAGGAGAAAAAACTTGGCAAATAAAAACATAAAAAAGAACATGCGAGGCTTTTCACGGGCTGCCAGGCCCAAATCGAGGCTTTTCATGGGCTGCCAGGCCACCGAGTTAAACCATTTTACAAAGCCTTTTAAGATGGACCTCACATTAACCAATCGTCGTTTTAACGTTGACAAGTTCAGGGTCTATGAGATTGACTTGTCAAACGTTCGGCGGGTCATACCAAGATTACCTAGACGGAGTGGCTTACTTAAAAAGGAAGGATAACCCGGGGTTTTAGGTGAATACATCTGGCTTCCAAGCCTGGCTTTATAGCCTATTACAAGGGTGTAGACTCTTTGTTCTTTGAAAATCAAAGAGCCCCCAAGCAATATTTTGAGCTGTGCTTAGTGGGTGCCTACGTTTGAGTTGTGCTTTTGCAATACTCTCTTTGGCCCCCACGTGATTTCCATTTGGCTTTAAGCCGATCAAGAGGTGTAGCTATGGTTCAAATACAACCAAGCCCCCAAGTGATTTCCCTGGTGGCCTTATGCCGATCAAGAGGTGTAGCTATGGTTCGAATACGACCAAGCCCCCAAGTGATTTTTTTCTATATATGGCTTTATAAGCCGGATCAATGGGTAAACAGAACTCCGCCTTATAAACAAAAGCCCCGTGTAGTCACACATGATGTCAGAAAAACAATAGAGACCCCGCTTTAGCTGAGGCTCCGGTTTATTATATTGATCATAATATATACATTGTCATAACTATGTACATAAGAAGAGCCTGTGGCTCAAGTATAGTAAGGCGAAGATGAGCTATATTCCACGGCCGTTGGGTCTCCTCCTCCAATTTACGTGAGTCTTTGTGCTCTCGAACATCGATAAGGTAGTATGATCCATTGTGCAGATTTTTGCTGACCACAAAAGGTCCTTCCCAAGGTGGGGACAACTTGTGCATATCAGTCTGATCCTGGATGAGCCGGAGCACTAGATTGCCTTCTTGAAAAGTTCTGGTTTTAAACCGGCGGCTGTGATAATGACACGGGTCTTGCTGGTAAATTGCCAAACGAGCCGCTGCAATATCACGCTCCTCATCTAACAGGTCAAGTGAATCCTGACGTGCTTTCTCATTATCAGCTTCAACATAAGGCGCCACACGGGGCGAGTCATGACGGATGTCACTAGGGAGAACCGCCTCTGCTCCCTAAACCATGAACAAAGGTGTGTAACCTGTAGATCTGTTCGGTCTGGTATTGATGCTCCATAACACAGAAGGTGACTCCTCCACCCAACAACCCGGCATCCGCTTTAAAGGAACCATAAGCCGGGGCTTGATACCTCTCAAAATCTCTTGATTGGCTCTCTCTGATTGACCATTAGATTGGGGGTGAGCCACTGATGACAGTCAAGCCGGATGTGCTCATGTTGACAAAATTCTTCCATAGCACCCTTGGATAGATTAGTACCATTATCGGTTCTGATGTTGTGTGGAAAACCAAAACGGAAGATCACCTTTTTGATGAATTGAACCGCCGTAGCTACATCACACTTACTGACTGGCTCTGCCTCCACCCACTTGGTGAATTTATCAACCGCCACCAGAAGGTGGGTCTTCTTGTCCTTGAACCTCTTAAAGGGCCCAACCATATACAACCCCCAAGTTGCAAACGGCCAAGTGATTGGAATCATCCTCAACTCTTGAGCCGGAACATGGGCTCAGCGTGAAAATTTCTGACAACCATCGCACCTTTTCAACAAGTCCTCAGCGTCAGCATGAGCCGTCAACCAATAGAAGCCATGGCGAAAAGCTTTGGCTACCAAGAATTTTAAACCAGCGTGGTGATCACAATCTCCTTCGTGGATCTCACGCAAAATCTCACAGCCTTCTTCAGGAGATACGCAACGCTGAAACGCCCCTGTTACACTGCAATGATGCAATTCCCCATTGACAATAGTCATTGACTTGGACCGCCGGATTATCTGCCTGGCCAAGGTTTCATCCTTCGGTAGCTCGCCCCGATTCATATACGCCAAATATGGGAATGTCCAAACAACATGAAGAGCCGCCACCAATTGAGCTTCCGGGTCAGGAATAGCCAAATCCTCCTCTGTAGGTAGCTTGACCGACGGGTAATGCAAAACATCCAAAAAACATTAGGTGGTACTGGTTTACGTTGAGATCCCAAATGACTTAAAGCGTCCGCTGCTCCATTCTTTCACCGGTCTACATGGTCGACCTGATAACCCTTGAAATGACCGGCCACCATGTCCACCTCTCATCGGTATGCCGCCATGAGTGGATCCTTGGAATCCCAAGAGCCAGACACTTGTTGAGCTACCAGGTCCGAGTCACCAAAGCACTTAACCCGACTTAAATTCATCTCCTTAGCCATTCGAAGACCATGGAGCAAGGCCTCATATTCAGCTGCATTGTTAGTGCAAGGGAACATTAAACGGAGAACATAACAAAACTTATCACCTCGTGGGGGAGTTAATACGACTCCAGCCCCCGAGCCCTCTAATTGTCTGAACCCATCAAAATGAATAGTCCAATAAGTGTTATCTGGCTTTTCCTCCGGTGCCTGCAACTATGTCCAGTCATTGATGAAATCCACAAGTGCTTGGGACTTGATTGCCGTGTGAGGCATATATTTTAACCCGTGAGGTCCAAGCTCAATGGCCCATTTGGCAACCCGGCCATTTGCTTCCCTGTTTTGGATGATATCCCCCAAGGGGGCAGAACTGACCATAGTGATAGGATGACCCTGAAAATACTGCTTGAGCATCCGGCTTGCCATGAAAACTCCATACACCAGTTTCTGCCAATGTGGGTACCTTTGTTTGGATTCAATAAGCACCTCACTGATATAATAAACCGGCCATTGAACCAGATACTCCTTCCCAGCCTCCTTGCGCTCCACCACAATGGCCACACTAATAGCCCGGGCATTAGCAGCCACATATAACAAAAGTGGTTCTTTATCGACCGGAGCCGCAAGGACAGGTGGCTCGGCTAACTGTTTCTTCAAGTCCTCAAATGCCGCATTAGCAGCATCACTCCAGACAAAATTGTTTGTCTTCTTCATCATCTGATATAGAGGAATTGCTTTTTCTCCCAAACGGCTGATAAACCGGCTCAATGCTGCAACACGACCCGCCAGACGCTGAACATCGTTAATACACGCCAGTTTAGCCAGAGACATAATAGCTTTGATCTTTTCCGGATTAGCTTCAATGCCCCTGTTAGACACCAGAAACCCAAGAGCTTGCCTGCCGGAACACCAAAAACACACTTGGCCGGATTAAGCATCATCTTATAGACCCGAAGATTATCAAAGGTTTCCTTTAAGTCATCTATTAACGTCTCCTCTTTTCTGGACTTCACCATAATATCACCTACATAAGCATGAACATTGCGCCCGATCTAATTATGAAGACAATTCTGCACACAGCGCTGATAAGTCGCATGGGCACTCTTGAGCCGAAAAGGCATAGATACATAGAAAAAGGCTCCAAAGGGAGTTAGAAAAGTTGTCTTCTCCTGGTCTTTGACTGCCATTTTGATCTGATGATAACCAGAATAAGCATCCAGAAAACACAAATGGTCACAACCCACCGTAGCATCAATGATTTGATCAATACAAGGGAGAGCAAAGGGATCAGCTGGACAAGCCTTGTTCAAATTTGTGTAGTCCACACACATACGCCAAGTGTCGTTCTTCTTAAGTACCAGCACCGAATTAGCTAGCCACTCATGGTGAAAAACCTCCACAATAAACCCTGCTGCCAAGAGCCGGGCTACCTCCTCACCAATAGCCTTGCGCCTTTCTTCATTGAAGCGGTGGAGAAACTGCCTGACCGGTTTAAACTTAGGATCTATATTAAGAGTGTGCTCAGCGAGTTCCCTCGGTACACCTGGCATATCAGAAGGTTTCCATGCAAAGATGTCCCGGTTCTCACGGATGAACTCGATGAGCGCGCTTTCCTATTTCGGATCCAAGTTGGCGCTGATGCTGAACTGCCTGGATGAATCGCCATGAACAAAGTCAACCAGCTTAGTCTCCTTAGCCGATTTAAACTTCAAAGACGGATCATGCTCTGTAGTTGGCTTTTTTAGAGAAGTCATATCTGCCGGATCAACATTGTCCTTGTAAAAATTCAACTCCTCTGTTGCACAAACCGACTCAGCATAGGCCGCATCACCTTCTTCACATTCTAGAGCAATCTTCCGGCTCCCATGCACTATGATGGTCCCCTTATGACCTGGCATCTTAAGCTGCAGATAAGCATAACAGGGCCTTGCCACGAACTTAGCATAAGCCGGCCGTCCAAACAGGGCATGATACGAGCTCTTGATTTTCACCACTTCAAAAGTCAATGTCTCTGATCTTGAATCATGAGCATCTCCAAAAGCAACCTCTAGAGCTATCTTACCAATTGGGTACGCCGATTTACCAAGCACCACACCATGAAAAACGGTGTTCGATGGTTTAAGATTTTTATCTGTCAATCCCATGCGACGGAAGGTTTCATAATAAAGGATATTGATACTTCTCCCTCCATCCATGAGTACCTTGGCGAACTTATACCCCCCAACCTGAGGTGCCACCACTAATGCTAGATGACTCGGATTATCAACCCCGGGTGGATGATCCTCTCGACTCCACAAAATGGGTTGTTCAGACCAGCACAAATAACGGGGCACTGCCGGTTCAATGGAGTTTACTGCCCTTTTATGAAGCTTCTGATCGCGCTTACACAAGCTAGTGGTGAAGACATGGTATTTCCCACTATTCAACTGCTTCGGATTACTCTGATAACCCGATTGTTGTTGCTGCTGACTCCCCTGATGATTATAACTACCCTGGTTGCCCTGACTGCCTTGATTGCCATGTCCGGTTTGGTTGCCTTGAAATCCTGAACCGGAGCTGCCTCCACCATAACCCGTCCCATGAGAACCGCCTCCTGAACCGCCGGGCGGTCCATGATCGTATTGGAAAAGATTCGAATTTTTGAACCCCCGCATAATAAAGCAATCCTTCCAAAGGTGCGTAGCTGGCCTTTCTCGCAACCCGTGCTTTGGGCAAGGTTGGTTTAATAGGCGCTCAAGATTGGGACCTGATCCTCCACATCGCGGGGGCGGTTTACCCTTACGGCGCTGACCATTATCCTACACATTGGTGTTCGCCACAAAATCCAAACTGTTATCTGCCTTGCGCTTACCGTTGTTCCCATGACCCGCCGGGTTATGCTGCTGCCCCTTGGTACTGCCATTCTTCTTTCCCTTCCCCGGCTTTTCATCATCAGACTCAGGGTCCTTGGTACTATCCGAGTCGGCATACTTAACCAGAGCTGCCATAAGCGTTGCCATGTCATTGTAGTGACGCTTGAGTCTTCCCAACTTCAGCTTCAAAGGCGTAAACCGGCAATTGCCTTCCAATTTTAAGACTGCCGTATCAGCATTGATGTGGTCTGATGAATGCAGAATAGTTGAGACTCGCTTCACCCAATGGGTTGTAGACTCCCCATCCTCTTGAACACAGGCAGCTAGGTCCACAATTGACATGGGTTGCTTGCACGTATCTTTGAAATTCTGGATAAACCGGCTTTTTAACTCAGCCCTTGACCCAACGGAGTTAGCTGGTAAACTTTTCAGCTAGGTACGAGTTGTTCCTTCCAGCATCATGGTGAAGTACTTAGCACATGCCGCATCATCCACGTCCAGCATCTCCATCGCCATCTCATAGCTCTCGACCCATGATTCGGGGGGTAAATCGGTAGTGTAATTGGGCACCTTACGAGGACCCTTGAAATCCTTGGGCAGCCGCATGTTACGTAAGGCCGGGGTGAGACATGGCACCCCCAAAGAACTGAAAACCACACCTGGTTCCACCAAAGTGGTTGGACGAAGCGGATGGGCCGCGTATTGCATTGCTAACTCGGCTTCTCGACGTGCTCTACCGTGATCCACCACATCTTGGGCATTAGCATCGCCGCCCGCCGGGTTATGCCCTTGCAGCGGGTTACGGTTTCACGCACTGCTTGACACAGCCGGCTCATGAATATGACTGTTGTATGCTACGTCTTGAGCTTGCGTTGGTTTTCCCGAAGAGGAAGGGATGATGCAGCAGAGTAGCGTAAGTATTTCCCTCACTTTTTGAGAACCAAGGTATCAATCCAGTAGGAGCCCACGCTCAAGTCCCTCGTACCTGCACAAAGCGATAGCTACTTGCAACCAACACGATTAGGGGTTGTCAATCCCTTCATGGTCACTTACGAGAGTGAGATCTGATAGATATAATATTTTTGGTATAACGATGCAAAGTAAAAAGTAAAAGCAAAGTAAAAAAGCAAAGCAAGATTAAAGCGATGGAGATTGATATGATGAGAATAGACCCGGGGGCCATAGGTTTCACTAGTGGCTTCTCTCAAGAGCATAAGTATTCTACGGTGGGTGAACAAATTACTGTTGAGCAATTGACAGAATTGAGCATAGTTATGAGAATATCTAGGCATGATCATGTATATAGGCATCACGTCCGTGACAAGTAGATCGAAACGATTCTGCATCTACTACTATTACTCCACTCATCAACCGGTATCCAGCATGCATCTAGGGTATTAAGTTAAAAACAGAGTAACGCCTTAAGCAAGATGACATGATGTAGAGAGATAAATTCATGCAATATGAAATAAACCGCATCTTGTTATCCTCGATGGCAATGATACAATACGTTCCTCGCTGCCCCTTCTGTCATTGGGTAAGGACACCGCAAGATCGAACCCAAAGCTAAGCACTTCTCCCATGGCAAGAACTACCAATCTAGTTGGCCAAACCAAACGGATAATTCGAAGAGACTTGCAAAGATAACCAATCATACATAAAAGAATTCAAAGAAGATTCAAATATTATTCATAGATAGACTTGATCATAAACCCACAATTCATCGGTCTCAACAAACACATCGCAAAAATAAGATTACATCGAATAGATCTCCACAAGAGAGGGGGAGAACTTTGTATTGAGATTCAAAGTGAGAGAAGAAGTCATCTAGCTACTAACTATGGACTCGAATGTCTGAGGTAAACTACTCACACTTCATTGGAGAGGCTATGATGATGTAGAAGCCCTCCGTGATGACGGCCCTCTTCCGGCGGAGCTCCGGAACAGGCCCCAAGATGGGATCTCGTGGATACAGAAAGTTGCAGCGGTGGAATTAGGTTTTTGGTTCCTCTTCTGATCGTTTGGGGGTACGTGTGTATATATAGGAGGAAGAAGTACACCAGAGGAGCAACGAGGGGCCCATGAGGCAGGGGGCGCGCCCTAGGGGGGCGCGCCCCCCACCCTCGTGACCGCCTCTTTTGTTCCTTGGAGCAGGGTCCAAGTCTCCTGGATCACGTTCGGTGAGAAAATCACGTTCCCAAAGATTTTATTCCGTTTGGACTCCGTTTGATATTCCGTTTATCCGAAACACTAAAATAGGCAAAAAAACAGCAATTCAGGGCTGGGCCTCCGGTTAATAGGTTAGTAACAAAAATAATATAAAAGTGGAAAATAAAGCCCAATATAGTCCAAAACAGTAGATAATATAGCATGGAGCAATCAAAAATTATAGATACGTTGGAGACGTATCAGGCATCCCCAAGCTTAATTCCTGCTCGTCCTCGAGTAGGTAAATGATAAAAAGAGAATTTTTGATGCGGAGTGCTACTTGGCATAATTTCAATGCAAATCTTCTTAATTGTGGTATGAATATTCAGATTAGAAAGATTCAAGACAAAAGTTTATATTGACATAAAAAATAATAATACTTCAAGCATACTAACAAAGCAATTATGTCTTCTCGAAATAACATGGCCAAAGAAAGTTATCCCTACAAAATCATATAGTCTGGCTATGCTCCATCATGCACAACCCCGATGACAAGCCAAGCAATTGTTTCATACTCTAACTTTTTCAAAAGTTTTTCAATCTTCACGCAATACATGAGTGTGAGCCATGGATATAGCACTATAGGTGGAATAGAATGGTGGTTGTGGAGAAGACAAAAAGGAGAAGATAGTCTCACATCAACTAGATGTATCAACGGGCTATGGAGATGCCCATCAATAGATATCAATGTGAGTGAGTAGGGATTGCCATGCAACGGATGCACTAGAGATATAAGTATGTGAAAGCTCAAAAAAGAAACTAAGTGGGTGTGCATCCAACTTGCTTGCTCATGAAGACCTAGGGCAATTTGAGAAAGCCCATCATTGGAATATACAAGCCAAGTTCTATAATGAAAAATTCCCACTAGTATATGAAAGTGATAACATGAGAGACTCTCTACTATGAAGATCATGGTGCTACTTTGAAGCACAAGTGTGGTAAAAGGATTTCTCTCTTTTTCTCTCATTTTTTATTTTTTTTGTTTGGGCCTTTTCTCTTTTTTATGGCCTCTTTTTATTTGGGCTTCTTTGGCCTCTTTTTTTTTTCGTCCGGAGTCTCATCCCGACTTATGGGGGAATCATAGTCTCCATCATTCTTTCCTCACTGGGACAATGCTCTAATAATGATGATCATCACACTTTTATTTTTCTTACAACTCAACAATTACAACTCGATACTTAGAACAAAATATGACTCTATATGAATGCATCCGGCGGTGTACCGGGATATGCAATATGACAATGATGAATGTGTCATGATAAACGGAACGGTGGAAAGTTGCATGGCAATATATCTCGGAATGGCTATGGAAATTATGGTGGCTGTTTTGAGGAAGGTATATGGTAGGTGTATGATACCGGTGAAAGGTGCGCGGTATTAGAGAGGCTAGCAAAGGTGGAAGGGTGAGAGTGCGTATAATCCATGGACTCAACATTAGTCATAAAGAACTCATATACTTATTGCAAAAATCTAGAAGTTATCAAAGCAAAGTATTACGCGCATGCTCCTAGGGGGATAGATTGGTAGGAAAAGACCATCGCTCGTCCCCGACCGCCACTCATAAGGAAGACAATCAATAAATAAATCATGCTCCGACTTCGTCACATAACGGTTCACCATACATGCATGCTACGGGAATCACAAACTTTAACACAAGTATTCTTTAAATTCACAACTACTCAACTAGCATGACTTTAATATTATCACCTCCATATCTCAAAACAATTATCATGCTTCAATCTTTTCTTAGTATTCAACACACTCAAAAGAAAGTTTCACAAATCTTGAATACCAAGCATATTATTATTAAGCAAATTACCATGCTATTAAGAGACTCTCAAAATAATTTAAGTGAAGCATGAGAGATCAATAGTTTCTTTAAAACAAATCCACCACCGTGCTCTAAAAAAATCTAAGTGAAGCACATAGAGCAAAATTATCTAGCTCAAAAGATATAAGTGAAGCACATAGAGCAAAACTACTTAGCTCAAAAGATATAAGTGAAGCACATAGAGCAAAATTATCTAGCTCAAAAGATATAAGTGAAGCACATAGAGTATTCTATCAAATTTTAATTCATGTATGGCTCTCTCAAAAGGTGTGTACAAAAAGGATGATTGTGGCATACTAAGACACAGAGACACAAATAATACAAGACGCTCCAAGCAAAACACATATCATGTTGGTGAATAAAAATATAGCTCCAAGTAAATTACCGATAGAAGTGGACGAAAGAGGGGATGCCTTCCGGGGCATCCCAAAGCTTTGACTTTTTGGTGTCATTGGATTATCTTGGGGGTTCCATGGGCATCCCCAAGCTTAGGCTCTTGCCACTCCTTGTTCCATGATCCATCAAAAGGATTCACCCAAAACTTGAAAACTTCACAACACAAAACTCAAAATAGAAAACTCATGAGCTCCGTTAGCGAAAGAAAACAAAAGACCACTTCAAGGTACTGTAATGAACTCATTCTTTATTTATATTGGTGTTAAACCTACTTTATTCCAACTTCTCTATGGATTATAAACTATTTTACTAGCCATAGATTCATCAAAATAAGCAAACAACACACGAAAAACAGAATCTGTCAAAAACAGAACAGTCTGTAGTAATCTGTAGCTAGCGCAAGACCTGGAACCCCAAAAATTCTAAAATAAATTGCTGGACGTGAGGAACTTATCTATTAATCATCTTCAAAAAGAATTAACTAAATATCACTCTTCAAATAAAAATTACAGCAGTTCTCGTGAGCACTAAAGTTTCTGTTTTTTACAGCAAGTTCAACAAGACTTTCCCCAAGTCTTCCCAACGGTTCTACTTGGCACAAACACTAATTAAACACAAAAACACAACCAAAACAGAGGCTAAATAATTTATTTATTACTAAGCAGGAGCAAAAATCAAGGAATAAAAATAAAATTGGGTTGCCTCCCAACAAGCTCTATCGTTTAACGCCCCTAGCTAGGCATAAAAGCGAGGATAGATCTAGGTATTGCCATCTTTGGTAGGCAATCCATAAGTGGCTCTCATGATAGTTTCATATGGTAATTTTATTTTATTTCTTGGAAATTGTCCCACGCCCTTTTTAATGTAAATTGAAATCTAATGTTCCCTTCCTTCATATCAATAATCGCACCAACCGTTCTAAGGAAAGGTCTACCAAGAATAATAGGGCAAGAAGGATTGCAATCTATATCAAGAACAATGAAATCTACGGGCACATAATTCCTATTCACAACAATAAGAACATCATTAATCCTTCCCATAGGTTTCTTAATAGTGGAATCCGCAACATGCAAGTTTAGAGAGCAATCGTCAAAATTACGGAAATCTAGCAATTCACACGAAGTCTTGGGAATAGTAGAGACACTAGCACCCAAATCACACAAAGCATAAAACTTATGATCTTTAATTTTAATTTTAATAGTTGTTTACCACTCATCATAGAGTTTTCTAGGGATAGAAACTTTCAACTCAAGTTTTTCTTCATAAGATTGCATCAAGGCATCAACAATATGTTTGGTAAGGCTTTATTTTGACTATAAGCATGTGGAGAATTTAGCACGGATTGCAACAAGGAAATACAATCAATTAAAGAACAACTTTCATAATTAAATTCCTTGAAATCCAACATAGTGGGTTTAGCAACATCTAGATTTTTATTTCTTTCAATCCCACTTTCATCAATTTCATCATTAAGATCTAAATACTCCGAATTTTTAGAACGCCTTCTAGGTAAAGGAAGCTCATATTCAGTTTCATCAAGATTCATATTGCAAAATAAAGATTTAATAGGGGACACATCAATAACTTTTAGATCTTCATCTTGATTTTCATAGGCATTCGGTTTAGCGGCCATCTTATTGACTAAGGTGGCTTGCATATCCGAAATTTCAGCAGTCATCTTTTCTAGACGAGAAATTTGGGATCTTATACCATCAAATTCTTTAGACATGTCATCAAGCTACTTATTCATATAACTCATAAAACTGTTTTGTTCTTTAAGCTCGTTTCTAAAGAAATTATTATGCTCAAATTGCAAAACCATAAACTTCCTAACGTTGTTTTTGATCTCCTCCAACCTTTTAAGGTGAAGATCACCAAATCTCGGTTGAGCCATCGTGACAAACAAGCAAACTAGCACACAAGCAAACAAAATCAAACGGGCAAAAGGGGGCAAATAGAGATGGAGGATAGAGAGAGAGGGCGAATAAAACGGCAAGGGTGAATTGGGGGGAGATGAAAACGAGAGGCAAATGGAAAATAATGTAATGCAAGAGATAGGGACTGTTATGGGTACTTGGTATGTTGACTTTTTGCGTAGACTCCCCGGCAACGGCACCAGAAATCCTTCTTGCTACGTCTTGAGCTTGCGTTGGTTTTCCCCGAAGAGGAAGGGATGATGCAGCAGAGTAGCGTAAGTATTTCCCTCAGTTTTTGAGAACCAAGGTATCAATCCAGTAGGAGCCCACGCTCAAGTCCCTCGTACCTGCACAAAGCGATAGCTACTCACAACCAACGTGATTAGGGGTTGTCAATCCCTTCACGGTCACTTACGAGAGTGAGATCTGATAGATATAATATTTTTGGTATAAAGATGCAAAGTAAAAAGTAAAAGAAAAGCAAGATTAAAGTGATGGAGATTGATATGATGAGAATAGACCCAGGGGCCATAGGTTTCACTAGTGGCTTCTCTCAAGAGCATAAGTATTCTACGGTGGGTGAACAAATTACTGTTGAGCAATTGACAAAATTGAGCATAGTTATGAGAATATCTAGGCATGATTATGTATATAGGCATCACGTCCGTGACAAGTAGATCGAAATGATTCTGCATCTACTACTATTACTCCACTCATCGACCGCTATCCAGCATGCGTCTAGAGTATTAAGTTAAAAACAGAGTGACGCCTTAAGCAAGATGACATGATGTAGAGAGATAAATTCATGCAATATGAAGTAAACCCCATCTTGTTATCCTCGATGGCAATGATACAATACGTGCCTTGCTGCCCCTTCTGTCACTGGGTAAGGACACCGCAAGATCGAACCCAAAGCTAAGCACTTCTACCATGGCAAGAACTACCAATCTAGTTGGCCAAACCAAACGGATAATTCGAAGAGACTTGCAAAGATAACCAATCATACATAAAAGAATTCAGAGAAGATTCAAATATTATTCATAGATAGACTTGATCATAAACCCACAATTCATTGGTCTCAACAAGCACACCACAAAAATAAGATTACATGGAATAGATCTCCACAAGAGAGGGGGAGAACTTTGTATTGAGATTCAAAGAGAGAGAAGAAGCCATCTAGCTACTAACTATGGACCCGAAGGTCTGAGGTAAACTACTCGCACTTCACTGGAGAGGCTATGATGATGTAGAAGCCCTCCGTGATGACGGCCCTCTTCCGGCGGAGCTCGGGAACAGGCCCCAGATGGGATCTCGTGGATACAAAAAGTTGCAGCGGTGGAATTAGGTTTTTGGCTCCTCTTCTGATCATTTGGGGGTACTGTTGGGGAACGTAGTAATTTCAAAAATTTCCTATGCACACACAGGATCATGGTGATGCATAGCAACGATAGGGGAGAGTGTTGTCTACATACCCTTGTAGACCGTTCGCGGAAGCGTTATATCAACGCGGTTGATGTAGTCGTACATCTTCACGATCCAACCGATCAATTACCGAACGCATGCCACCTCCGAGTTCTGCACACGTTCAACTCGATGACGTCCCTCGAACTCTGATCCAGCCGAGCTTTGAGGGAGAGTTCCATCAGCACGACAGCATGGTGACGATGATGATGTTCTACCGACGCAGGGATTCGCCTAAGCACCGCTACGATATAACCGAGGTGGATTATGGTGGAGGGGGGCACCGCACACGGCTAAGAGATCCAAAGGATCAATTGTTGTGTCTATGTGGTGCCCCCTGGCAACGTATATAAAGGAGTGGAGGAGGGGAGGGGCCGGCCCTCTCTATGGCGCGCCCTAGGGGAGTCCTACTCCCACCGAGAGTAGGATTCTCCCTTTCCTAGTAGAACTAGGAGCCCTTCCAAGTAGTAGGAGTAGGAGGGAAGGAAAGGGAAGGGAAAAGGAGAAGGAAGGAAGGGGGCGCCCCACCTCCCTAGTCCAATTCGGACCAGCCCATGGGGAGGGGTGCGTCCACCCTTTGAGGCCTTTCTCTCCTTTCCCGTATGGCCCATTAAGGCCTAATACGAATTCCCGTAACTCCCCGGTACTCCCGAAAATACCCGAATCACTCGGAACCTTTCCGATGTCCGAATATAGTCGTCCAATATATCGATTTTTACGTCTCGACCATTTCGAGACTCCTCGTCATGTCCCCAATCTCATCCGGGACTCCGAACTCCTTCGGTACATCAAAACACATAAACTCATAATATAACCGTCATCGAACTTTAAGCGTGCGGACCCTACGGGTTCGAGAACTATGTAGACATGACCGAGACACGTCTCCGGTCAATAACCAATAGCGGAACCTAGATGCTCATATTGGCTCCTACATATTCTACGAAGATCTTTATCGGTCAAACCGCATAACAACATACGTTGTTCCCTTTGTCATCGGTATGTTACTTGCCTGAGATTCGATCATCGGTATCTCAATACCTAGTTCAATCTCTTTACCGGCAAGTCTCTTTACTCGTTCCGTAACACATCATCCTGCAACTAACTCATTAGTTGCAATGCTTACAAGGCTTATAGTGATGTGCATTACCGAGTGGGCCCAGAGATACCTCTCCGACAATCGGAGTGACAAATCCTAATCTCGAAATACGCCAACCCAACAAGTACCTTTGGAGACACCTGTAGAGCACCTTTATAATCACCCAGTTACGTTGTGACGTTTGGTAGCACACAAAGTGTTCCTCCCGTAAACGGGAGTTGCATAATCTCATAGTCATAGGAACATCCATAAGTCATGAAGAAAGCAATAGCAACAAACTAAATGATCAAGTGCTAAGCTAACGGAATGGGTCAAGTCAATCACATCATTCTCCTAATGATGTGATCCCGTTAATCAAATGACAACTCATGTCTATGGTTAGGAAACATAACCATCTTTGATCAACGAGCTAGTCAAGTAGAGGCATACTAGTGACACTCTGTTTGTCTATGTATTCACACATGTATTATGTTTCCGGATAATACAATTCTAGCATGAATAATAAACATTTATCATGATATAAGGAAATAAATAATAACTTTATTATTTCCTCTAGGGCATATTTCCTTCAGTCTCTCCCACTTGCACTAGAGTCAATAATCTAGTTCACATCTCCATGTGATTTAATACCAATAGTTCACATCACCATGTAATTAACACCCATAGTTCACATCGACATATGACCAACACTCAAAGGGTTTACTAGATTCAATAATCTAGTTCACATCGCTATGTGATTAACGCCCAAAGAGTACTAAGGTGTGATCATGTTTTGCTTGTGAGAGAAGTTTAGTCAACGGGTCTGCCACATTCAGATCCGTAAGTATTTTGCAAATTTCTATGTCAACAATGCTCTGCACAGAGCTATTCTAGCTAATTGCTCACACTTTCAATATGTATCCAGATTGAGACTTTGAGTCATCTGGATCAGTGTCAAAACTTGCATCGACATAACCCTTTACGACGAACCTTTTATCACATCCATAATCGAGAAACATATCCTTATTCCACTAAGGATAATTTTGACCGATGTCCAGTGATCTACTCCTAGATCACTATTGCACTACCTTGCCAAAATGTGTAGGGTATACAATAGATCTGGTACACAGCATGGCATATTTTATAGAACCTATGGCCAAGGCATAGGGAATGAGTTTCATTCTCTTTCTATCTTCTGCCTCGGGCTTTGAGTCTTACTCAGTTTCACACCTTGTAACACAGGCAAGAACTCTTTCTTTGACTGTTCCATTTTGAACTACTTCAAAATCTTGTCAAGGTATGTACTCATTGAAAAAACTTATCAAGCGTCTTGATCTATCTCTATAGATCTTGATGCTCAATATGTAAGCAGCTTCACCGAGGTCTTTCTTTGAAAAAACTCCTTTCAAACACTCCTTTATGCTTTGCAGAATAATTCTACATTTATCTCCGATCAACAATATGTCATTCACATATACTTATCAGAAATGATGTAGTGCTCCCACTCACTTTCTTGTAAATACAGGCTTCACCGAAAGTCTGTATAAAACTATATGCTTTGATCAACTTATCAAAGCGTATATTCCAACTCCGAGATGCTTACACTAGTCCATAGATGGATCGCTGGAGCTTGCATATTTTGTTAGCACCTTTAGGATTGACAAAACCTTCTGGTTGCATCATATACAACTCTTCTTTAATAAATCCATTAAGGAATGCAGTTTTGTTTATCCATTTGCCAGATTTCATAAAATGTGGCAATTGCTAACATGATTCGGACAGACTTAAGCATAGATACGAGTGAGAAACTCTCATCGTAGTTAACACCTTGAACTTGTCGAAAACCTTTTGCGACAATTCTAGGTTTGTAGATAATAACACTACTATCAATGTCCGTCTTCCTCTTGAAGATCCATTTAATCTCAATGGCTCGCCGATCTTTGGGCAAGTCAATCAAAGTCCATAGTTTGTTCTCATACATGGATCTCATCTCAGATTTCATGGCCTCAAGCCATTTCGCGGAATCTGGGCTCATCATCGCTTTCTCATAGTTCGTAGGCTCGTCATGGTCAAGTACCATGACCTCCAGAACAGGATTACCGTACCACTCTAGTGCGGATCTCACTCTGGTTTACCTATGAGGTTTGTTAGTAACTTGATCTGAAGTTACATGATCATCATCGTTAGCTTCCTCACTAATTGGTGTAGTAGTCACAGGAACATATTTTTGTGATGAACTACTTTCCAATAAGGGAGCAGGTACAGTTACGTCATCAAGTTCTACTTTCCTCCCACTCACTTCTTTCGAGAGAAACTCCTTCTCTAGAAAGGATCCATTCAAAGCAACGAATATCTTGCCTTCGGATCTGTGATAGAAGGTGTACCCAACATTTTCTTTTGGGTATCCTATGAAGACGCACTTCTCCGATTTGGGTTTGAGCTTATCAGGTTGAAACTTTTTCACATAAGCATTGCAACCTCAAACTTTAAGAAACGATAGCTTAGGTTTCTTGCCAAACCATAGTTCATACGGTGTCGTCTCAACGGATTTAGATGGTGCCCTATTTAACGTGAATGCAGCTGTCTCTAATGCATAGCCCGAAAACGATAGTGGTAGATCGGTAAGAGACATCATAGATCGCACCATATCTAATAAAGTACGGTTATGACGTTCGGACACACCATTACACTATGGTGTTCCAGGTGGCGTGAGTAGTGAAACTATTTCACATTGTTTTTAACTGAAGGCCAAACTCGTAACTCAAATATTTTACTTCTGCGATCATATCGTAGAAACTTTTATTTTTGTTACAATGATTCTCCACTTCACTCTGAAATTCTTTAAACTTTTCAAATGTTTCATACTTGTGTTTCATCAAGTAGATATACTCATATCTTCTCAAATCATCTGTGAAGATGAGAAAATAATGATACCTGCCGCGAGCCTCAATATTCATCGGACCACATACATCAGTATGTATGATTTCCAACAAATCTGTTGCTCGCTCCATTGTTCCGGAGAACGGAGTCTTAGTCATCTTGCCCATGAGGCATGGTTCGCAAGCATCAACTGATTCATAATCAAGTGATTCCAAAAGCCCATCAGCATGGATTTTCTTCATGTGCTTTACACCAATATGACCTAAACAGCAGTGCCACAAATAACTTGCACTATCATTATTAACTTTGCACCTTTTGGTTTCAATATTATGAATATGTGTATCACTACGATCGAGATCCAACGAACCATTTTCATTGGGTGTGTAACCATATAAGGTTTTATTCATGTAAACAGAACAACAATTTATTCTCTTACTTATATGAATAACCCTATTGCAATAAACATGATCAAATCATATTCATGCTCAACGCAAACACCAAATAACACTTATTTAGGTTCAACACTAATCCCAAAAGTATAGGGAGTGTGCGATGATGATCATATCAATCTTGGAACCACTTCCAACACACATCATCACTTCACCCTTAACTAGTCTATGTTCATTCTGCAACTCCCGTTTCGAGTTACTACTCTTAGCAAATGAACCAGTATCAAATACCGAGGGGTTGCTACGAAGACTAGTAAAATACAAATCAATAATCTGTATATCAAATATACCTTTGTTCACTTTACCATCCTTCTTATCCGCCAAATACTTGGGGCAGTTCCGCTTCCAGTGACTAGTCCCTTTGCAGTAGAAGCACTTAGTCTCAGGCTTAGGACCAGACTTGGGCTTCTTCACTTGAGCAGCAACTTGCTTGCTGTTCTTCTTGAAGTTCCCCTTCTTCCCTTTGCCCTTTTCTTGAAACTAGTGGTCTTGTCTACCATCAACACTTGATATTTTTCTTGATTTCTACCTTCGTCGATTTTAGCATTACGAAGAGCTTGGGAATCGTTTCCGTTATCCCTTGCATATCATAGTTCATCACGAAGTTCTACTAACTTGGTGATGGTGACTAGAGAATTCTTTCAATCACTATTTTATCTGGAAGATTAACTCCCACTTGATTCAAGCGATTGTAGTACCCAGACAATCTGAGCACATGCTCACTGCTTGAGCTATTCTCCTCCATCTTTTAGCTATAGAACTTGTTGGAGACTTCATATCTCTCAACTCGGGTATTTGCTTGAAATATTAACTTCAACTCCTGGAACTCTCATATGGTCCATGATGTTCAAAACGTCTTTGAAGTCCCAATTCTAAGCCGTTTAAGCATGGTGCACTAAACTATCAAGTAGTCATCATATTGAGCTAGCCAAATGTTCATAACATCTGCATCTGCTCCTGCAATAGGTTTGTCACCTAGCGGTGCATCAAAGACATAATTCTTCTGTGCAGCAATGAGGATAAACCTTAGATCATGGATCCAATCCGCATCATTTCTACTAACATCTTTCAACTTAGTTTTCTCTAGGAACATATCAAAAATAAAACAGGGGAGCTAAACGCGAGCTATTGATCTACAACATAGATATGCTAATACTACCAGGACTAAGTTCATGATAAATTAAAGTTCAATTAATCATATTACTTAAGATCTCCCACTTAGATAGACATCCCTCTAATCCTCTAAGTGATCAGGTGATCCAAATCAACTAAACCATGTCCGATGATATGGAGTAGTTTCAATGGTGAACATCACTATGTTGATCATATCTACTATATGATTCATGCTCGACCTTTCGGTCTCCGTGTTCCGAGGCCATATCTGCTATATGCTAGGCTCGTCAAGTTTAACCTGAGTATTCCGCGTGTGCAACTGTTTTGCACCCGTTGTATTTGAACGTAGAGCCTATCACACCCGATCATCACGTGGTGTCTCAGAACGAAGAACTTTCGCAACGGTGCATACTCAGGGAGAACACTTGTACCTTGATAATTAGTGAGAGATCATCTTATAAAGCTACCGTCGAACTAAGCAAAATAAGATGTATAAAAGATAAACATCACATGCAATCAAAATATGTGACATGATATGGCCATCATCATCTTGTGCCTTTGATCTCCATCCCCAAAGTATCGTCATGATTTCCATCATCACCAGCATGACGCCATGATCTCCATCATCTTGATATATATCAATGTGTCGTCACATGGTCGTCTCGCCAACTACTGCTCTTGCAACTATTGCTATCGCATAGCGATAAAGTAAAGCAATTATTTGGCGCTTGCATCTTATGCAATAAAGAGACAACCATAAGGCTTCTGCCAGTTGCCGATAACTTCAACAAAACATGATCATCTTATACAACAACTTATATCTCATCACGTCTTGACCATATCACATCACAACATGCCCTGCAAAAACAAGTTAGACGTCATCTACTTTGTTGTTGCAAGTTTTACGTGGCTGCTACGGGCTGAGCAAGAACCGTTCTTACCTATGCATCAAAACCACAACGATAGTTTGTCAAGTTAGTGTTGTTTTAACCTTCTCAAGGACCGGGCGTAGCCACACTCGGTTCAACTAAAGTTGGAGAAACTGACACCCGCTAGTCACCTGTGTGCATAGCACGGCGGTAAAACCAGTCTCGCGTAAGCGTACGCGTAATGTTGGTCTGGGCCGCTTCATACAACAATACCGCTGAACCAAAGTGTGAGATGCTGGTAAGCAGTATGACTTATATCGCCCACAACTCACTTGTGTTCTACTCGTTCATATTACATCAACGCATAAAACCTGGCTCGGATGCCACAGTTGGGGAACGTAGTAATTTCAAAATTTTCCTACGCACACGCAGGATCATGGTGATGCATAGCAACGAGAGGGGAGAGTGTTGTCTACATACCCTTGTAGACCGTTCGCGGAAGCGTTATATCAACGCGGTTGATGTAGTCGTACGTCTTCACGATCCGACCGATCAAGTACCGAACGCACGGCACCTCCGAGTTCTGCACACGTTCAACTCGATGACGTCCCTCGAACTCCGATCCAGCCAAGCTTTGAGGGAGAGTTCCATCAGCACAACGGCGTGGTGACGATAATGATGTTCTACCGACGCAGGGCTTCGCCTAAGCACCGCTACGATATGACCGAGGTGGATTATGGTGGAGGGGGCACCGCACACGGCTAAGAGATCCAAAGGATCAATTGTTGTGTCTATGGGGTGCCCCTGGCCACGTATATAAAGGAGTGGAGGAGGGGAGGGGCCGGCCCTCTCTATGGCGCGCCCTAGGGGAGTCCTACTCCTACCGGGAGTAGGATTCCCCCTTTCCTAGTAGAACTAGGAGCCCTTCCAAGTAGTTGGAGTAGGAGGGAAGGGAAAAGGAGAAGGAAGGAAGGGGGCGCCCCCCCCCCCTCCCTAGTCCAATTCGGACCAGCCCATGGGGAGGGGTGCGGCCACCCTTTGAGGCCTTTTTCTCCTTTCCCGTATGGCCCATTAAGGCCCAATACGAATTCCCGTAACTCCCCGGTACTGCCGAAAATACCCGAATCACTCGGAACCTTTCCGATGTCCGAATAAAGTCGTCCAATATATCGATTTTTACGTCTTGACCATTTCGAGACTCCTCGTCATGTCCCCAATGTCATCCAGGACTCCGAACTCCTTCGGTACATCAAAACACATAAACTCGTAATATAACCGTCATCGAACTTTAAGCGTGCGGACCCTACGGGTTCGAGAACTATGTAGACATGACCGAGACACGTCTCCGGTCAATAACCAATAGCGGAACCTGGATGCTCATATTGGCTCCTACATATTCTACGAAGATTTTTATCGGTCAAACCGCATAACAACATACGTTGTTCCGTTTGTCATCGGTATGTTACTTGCCCGAGATTTGATCGTCGATATCTCAATACCTAGTTCAATCTCGTTACCGGAAAGTCTCTTTACTCATTCCGTAACACATCATCCTGCAACTAACTCATTAGTTGCAATGCTTGCAAGGCCTATAGTGATGTGCATTACCGAGTGGGCCCAGAGATACTTCTCCAACAATCGGAGTGACAAATCCTAATCTCGAAATACGCCAACCCAACAAGTACCTTTGGAGACACCTGTAGAGCACCTTTATAATCACCCAGTTACGTTGTGACGTTTGGTAGCACACAAAGTGTTCCTCCCGTAAACGGAAGTTTCATAATCTCATAGTCATAGGAACATGTATAAGTCATGAAGAAAGCAATAGAAACAAACTAAGCGATCAAGTGCTAATCTAACGGAATGGGTCAAGTCAATCACATCATTCTCCTAATGATGTGATCTTGTTAATCAAATGACAACTCATGTCTATGGTTAGGAAACATAACCATCTTTGATCAACGAGCTAGTCAAGTAGAGGCATACTAGTGACACTCTGTTTGTCTATGTATTCACACATGTATTATGTTTCCGGTTAATACAATTCTAGCATGAATAATAAACATTTATCACGATATAAGGAAATAAATAATAACTTTATTATTGCCTCTAGGGCATATTTCCTTTAGGTACGTGTGTATATATAGGAGGAAGAAGTACGCCGGAGGAACAACAAGGGGCCCACGAGGCAGGGGGCGCGCCCTAGGGGGGGCGCCCCCCACCCTCGTGACCGCCTCTTTTGTTCCTTGGAGTAGGGTCCAAGTCTCCTGGATCACGTTTGGTGAGAAAATCACGTTCCTGAAGATTTTATTCTGTTTGGACTCCGTTTGATATTCCGTCTATCCGAAACACTGAAATAGGCAAAAAACAACAATTCTGGGCTGGGCCTCCGGTTAATAGGTTAGTCCCAAAAATAATATAAAAGTGGAAAATAAAGCCCAATATAGTACAAAACAGTAGATAATATAGCATGGAGCAATCAAAAATTATAGATACGTTGGAGACGTATCATTGTAGCTCCGACTTGGGCGGGGGGTGGAATGAATCCTCTCGTGACTGTACGAATAAGCCTGCTGTTGGGTTAAAGCTGTCTGAAGGAGCTCTCTAGCCCGTCGTGTTTCAACTGCTACTGGAGACTCGCCTTCGATCAGGAGATCTGCCAATCGTGAAGTGGCGGCAACGATGTTATCCAACGGGTTAGAGTAATGACCCGGAGGCGTTGAGACGTGTTGTGACAGGACATTGTTCTGACGAGGTGAATCCATCGTGCACGGCTAAACCGGCGCCCCCGTTCCTGGTGCCTCCACCCAGTTTACCACTGGCTGGTTACTGGTTCCTGCCCCTGGCGTGTTAAAGAGATTCCTTGCCTCGTAAACCAGAGGCAGGTTAGACTGGTACCTTCTCCTCATGGCATCATTTGATGCGCTCTGATCTAGCATAAGCCGGTAAGCCTGTCCCTCTAACTCAGCCTACTCTGTGGCCATCCTGGTGTTCTCTACTGCCAGATCTACCTTAGCTTGAGCTATCTGATCCTTCACCTTTGCAATTTCTGCGTTATGCTGATCCTGATCTGCTGGATTAACCTCCGCTTCCAGCAATGTTGCCAAAGTGTCGAATAAATCGGACAAAACCTGAACCGGCGGTGGCGCAGGGCCTCCTACCCCATCTGGTGTTGCAGCTACTGAACCAGAAATCATTGCTGCTGCGGTAGAAGAATGCTGCACCGACTGTGTACCAGCCATGAAAATCGCAACTCGGCTTGGCGGATCAAAGGGGTCCGGAATACTCTCGCCATCGGAACCGCACCCATCCGGCGATCGTGCAGCTGATACAGTGACTCGGTCTCTCCGGTTGAAGACTCGTCATCAGAGTAAACGACGGTTTCGCCACCAGATACCAATCTATCCTCAAATTCCGCTTCGTGGATGACTCCCACGAAGGCACGCTTTACGGCAGGCTGAACCCGGGCAGGTCTTGCATGCTGAGCCGTCTCGACGATGTCGGTGCAGATGTACGGCTCAGGGCCCAGTTTGCCGATCTTGCCAATAAAGACGTGTATTCCGCTAAATGGGACCCGGTACCCTTACTCAATCGAGCCGGCCTCGGGGCCCCAGCCTGCGTCGTCGATGTAGAGCTTGCCGCGACGACTCTTGGTCATCCGGCCCATAGTGTATCCCTTGAGTCCTTCGAAGCTGCCCTCTAAGAACTCGAAACCATCGTGCAATAGCCCCATGGTGGGCGCCAACTGTCGTGGGTTTGTCATGGTAGATGTCCTACCGTAAGGACTTAGTCTTGGAGCCATCGCAATGTAGTAGCTTAGAGAGGTTAAAGCGGAACAAGGGACACAAGGAATTATACTGGTTCGGCCCCTTACGATGAAGGTAAAAGCCTACTCCAATTGTGATGGAATTGCTAGGGTTTCGATGACCAGGGAGCGAATCCGCTTTGCCTGGCTCTTGAGTTGTTGTTGTCTATCCTTAAACCACCGCCGGGTCGTCCCTTTATATACACAAGTTGACACCCGACGATTCACAAAATCCCGGCCGGCACCTAAACGTGTCCGGCTCGGTTTCTACCCTTCCTATCTTACAATACAAGTTACATATCATATGGCGGTTTATGTCTATGGGCCCTAATCCACCGTTGGGCCCTGGGCCTTTATGTCAGATCTGCTCCATAAAGCGTCATATCCCTTTGTCTTCATGGGCTTCCATATGAATAACTTGTTATGGGAATAACTTTGAGGTGGTTTCGTACCCTACAATAATCTCTTCGTTTGTTCTCCGCTATTAGTGACTTTGGAGTGAGTCTTTGTTGCATGTTGAGGGATAGTTATATGATCCAATTATGTTATTATTATTGACAGAACTTGCACTAGTGAAAGTGTGAACCCTAGGCCTTGTTTCAACACATTGCAATACTGTTTTCGCTCTCTTTTATCATTAGTTACCTCACTGTTTTTATATTGTTAGATTACAAAAACCTATATCTTCCATCCATATTGCATTTGTATCACCATCTCTTCGCCGAACTAGTGCACCTATACAATTTACCATTGTATTGGGTGTGTTGGCGACACTGATGTCTACTACACAATCTTCTTCTTGTAGACGTTGTTGGGCCCCCAAGTGCAGAGGTTTGTAGGACAATAGCAAATTTCCCTCAAGTGGATGACCTAAGGTTTATCAATCCGTAGGAGGCGTAGGATGAAGATAGTCTCTCTCAAGCAACCCTGCAACCAAATAACAAAGAGTCTCTTGTGTCCCCAACACACCCAATACAATGGTAAATTGTATAGGTGCACTAGTTCGGCGAAAGAGATGGTGATACAAGTGCAATATGGATGGTAGATAAAGGTATTTGTAATCTGAAATTATAAAAACAGCAAGGTAACCAATGGTAAAAGTGAGCGTAAACGGTATTGCAATGAGTTGAAACAAGGCCTAGGGTTCATACTTTCACTAGTGCAAGTCCTCTCAACAATAATAACATAATTGGATCGCATAACTATCCCTCAACATGCAACAAAGAGTCACTCCAAAGTCACTAATAGCGGAGAACAAACGAAGAGATTATGGTAGGGTACGAAACCACCTCAAAGTTATTCTTTCCAATCAATCCGTTGGGCTATTCCTATAAGTGTCACAAACAACCCTAGAGTTCGTACTAGAATAACACCTTAAGACACAAATCAACCAAAACCCTAATGTCACCTAGATACTCCAATGTCACCTCAAGTATCTGTGGGTATGATTATACGATATGCATCACACAATCTCAGATTCATCTATTCAACCAACACATAGAACCTCAAAGGTGCCCCAAAGTTTCTACCGGAGAATCACGACGAAAACTTGTGCCAACCGCTATGCATAGGTTCATGGGCGGAACCCGCAAGTTGATCACCAAAACATACATCAAGTGAATCACGTGATATCCCATTGTCACCACAGATACGCACAGCAAGACATACATCAAGTGTTCTCAAATCTTTAAAGACTCAATCTTATAAGATAACTTCAAAGGGGAAACTCAATCCATTACAAGAGAGTAGAGGGGGGAGAAAAAATCATAAGATCCAACTATAATAGCAAAACTCGCGATACATCAAGATCGTACCACCTCAAGAACACGAGAGACAGAGATCAAACACATAGCTACTCGTACATACCCTCAGCCCCGAGGGAGAACTACTCCCTCCTCGTCATGGAGAGCACTGGGATGATGAAGATGGCCACGTCAGAGGGATTGCCCCCTCCAGCAGGGTGCCGGAACGGGTCTAGATTGGTTTTAGGTGGCTACGGAGGCTTCTGGCGGCGGAACTCCCGATCTATTGTGCTCCCCGATCGTTTTAGGGTATATGGAGATATATAGGCGGAAGAAGTACGTTAGGGGAGCCACGGGGGGCCCATGAGGGTGGAGGGCACGCCCAGGGGGGTGGGCGCGCCCCCTACCTCGTGGCCTCCTCGTTGCTTCCCTTACGTGGAATCCAAGTCTCCCGGGTTGCTTTCCTTCCAAAAATAAGTTCTGTGAACTTTCAGGTCAATTGGACTCCGTTTGATTTTCCTTTTCTATGATACTCTAAAACAAGGAAAAAACAGAAACTGGCGCTGGCACTGGGTTCTAGGTTAATAGGTTAGTCCCAAAAATAATATAAAAGTGTATAATAAGGCCCATAAACATCCAAAGTTGATAATATAATAGCATGGAACAATCAGAAATTATAGATACGTTGGAGACGTATCAGCATCCCCAAGCTTAATTCCCACTCGTCCTCAAGTAGGTAAATGATAAAAACAGAATTTTTGATGTGGAATGCTACCTAACATATTTATCCATGTAGTTCTCTTTATTGTGGCAAAAATATTCAGATCCATAAGATTCAAGACAAAAGTTTAATATTGACATAAAAATAATAATACTTCAAGCATACTAACCAAGTAATTATGTCTTCTCAAAATAACATGGCCAAAGAAAGCTATCCCTACAAAATCATATAGTCTGGCTATGCTCCATCTTCACCACACAACATATTTAAA
Source organism: Triticum urartu (assembly GCF_003073215.2). NCBI lineage: Eukaryota > Viridiplantae > Streptophyta > Magnoliopsida > Poales > Poaceae > Triticum > Triticum urartu. Next base: position 102,741,083 of record NC_053024.1, read on the forward strand.
TCATGCACAACCGCGATGACAAGCCAAGCAACTGTTTCATACTTTTGATGTTCTCAAACCTTTTCAATCTTCACGCAATACATGAGCGTGAGCCATGGATATAGCACTATAGGTGGAATAGAATGGTGGTTGTGGAGAAGACAAAAAAGGAGAAGATAGTCTCACATCAACTAGGCGTATCAATGGGCTATGGAGATGCCCATCAATAGATATCAATGTGAGTGAGTAGGGATTGCCATGCAACGGATGCACTAGAGCTATAAGTATATGAAAGCTCAACAAAAGAAACCAGTGGGTGTGCATCCAACTCGCTTGCTCACGAAGACCTAGGGCGTTTTGAGGAAGCCCGTCATTGGAATAAACAAGCCAAGTTCTATAATGAAAGATTCCCACTAGTATATGAAAGTGACAACATAGGACACTCTCTATCATGAAGATCATGGTGCTACTTTGAAGCACAAGTGTGGTAAAAGGATAGTAGCATTGCCCCTTCTCTCTTTTTCTCTCATTTTTTTATTTGGGCCTTTCTCTCCCTTTTTTATGGCCTCTTTTTTTCTCTTTTTTTATTTGGGCTTCTTTGGCCTCTTTTATTTATTTATTTTCGTCCGGAGTCTCATCCCGACTTGTGGGGGAATCATAGTCTCCATCATCCTTTCCTCACTGGGACAATGCTCTAATAATGATGACCATCACACTTATATTTACTTACAACTCAAGAATTACAACTCGATACTTAGAGCAAGATATGACTCTATATGAATGCCTCCGGCGGTGTACCAGGATGTGCAATGATGCATTAGTGACATGTATGAAAGAATTATGAATGGTGGCTTTGCCACAAATACAATGTCAACTACATGATCACGCAAAGCAGTATGACAATGATGGAGCGTGTCATAATAAACGGAACGGTGGAAAGTTGCATGGCAATATATCTCGGAATGGCTATGGAAATTCCATGATAGGTAGGTATGGTGGCTGTTTTGAGGAAGATATATGGTGGGTTTATGGTACCGGTGAAATTTGTGCGGTACTAGAGAGGCTAGCAACAGTGAAAGGGTGAGAGTGCGTATAATCCATGGACTCAACATTAGTCATAAAGAACTCACATACTTATTGCAAAAATCTATTAGTTATCAAAACAAAGTACTACACGCGTGCTCCTAGGGGGATAGATTGGTAGGAAAAGACCACCGCTCGTCCCCGACCGCCACTCATAAGGAAGACAATCAATAAATAAATCATGCTCCGACTTCATCACATAACAGTTCACCATACGTGCATGCTAAGGGAATCACAAACTTTAACACAAGTATCTCTCAAATTCACAACTACTCACTAGCATGAATCTAATATTACCATCCTCATATCTCAAAACAATTATCAAGTATCAAACTTCTCATAGTATTCAATGCACTTTATATGAAAGTTTTTATTTTATCCATCTTGGATGCCCATAATATTAGGAATAGTTTCATAACCGAAGCAAACCACCATGCTGTTCTAAAGGACTCTAAAAATAATATAAGTGAAGCATGAGAGATCAATTATTTCTATAAAATAAAACCACCACCGTGCTCTAAAAGGATGTAAGTGAAGCACTAGAGCAACGACAAACTACTCCGAAAGATATAAGTGAAGATCAATGAGTAGTCGAATAATTATGCAACTATATGAAGACTCTCTGACATTTAATAATTTCAGATCTTGGTATTTTATTCAAACAGCAAGCAAAACTAAATAAAATAAAATGACGCTCCAAGCAAAACACATATCATGTGGCGAATAAAAATATAGCTCCAAGTAAATTTACCGACGAATGAAGACGAAAGAGGGGATGCCTTCCGGGGCATCCCCAAGCTTAGGCTCTTGGTTGTCCTTGAATATTACCTTGGGGTTCCTTGGTCATCCCCAAGCTTAGGCTCTTGCCACTCCTTATTCCATAGTCCATCGAATCTTTACCCAAAACTTGAAAACTTCACAACACAAAACTTAATAGAAAACTCGTAAGCTCCGTTAGTATAAGAAAATAAATCACCACTAAGGTAATGTTGTGAACTCATTATTTATTTATATTGGTGTAATATCTACTTTATTACAACTTCTCTATGGTTCATACCCTCCTATACTACTCATAGATTCATCAAAATAAGCAAACAACACATAGAAAAAGGAATCTGTCAAAAACAGAACAGTCTGTAGTAATCTGAATCAAACGTATACTTCTGGAACTCATAAAATTCTCAAATAAATTGTTGGACGTGAGGGATTTATCTATTAATCATCTGCAAAAAGAATTAACTAAATAGAACTCCCAATAAAAAATGGAAGCAATTCTTGTGAGCGGTAAAGTTTCTGTGTTTTACAGCATGATCACAAAGACTTTCCCCAAGTCTTCCCAATGTTTCTACTTGGCACAAACACTAATTAAAAGCATAAAACCACATCTAAACAGAGACTAGATAAATTATTTATTACTAAACAGGATCAAAAATCAAGGAACAAAAATAAAGTTGGGTTGCCTCCCAACAAGCGCTATCGTTTAACGCCCCTAGCTAGGCATGATGATTTCAATGATGCTCACATAAAAGATAAGAATTGTAACATAAAGAGAGCATCATGATGAATATGACTAGCACATTTAAGTCTAACCCTATTCCTATGCATAGGGATTTTGTGATCAAACAACTTATGGGAACAAGAATCAACTTGCATAGGAAGGTAAAACAAGCATAACTTCAAAACTTTAAGCACAAAGAGAGGAAACTTGATATTATTGCAATTCCCACAAGCATATATTACTCCCTCATAATAATTTTCAGTAGCATCAAGAATGAATTCAACAATATAACCACCACCTAAAGCATTCTTTTCATGATCTACAAGCATAGAATTTTTATTACTCTCCACATAAGCAAATTTCTTCTCACGAATAGTAGTGGGAGCAAACTCAACAAAATAACTATCATGTGAGGCATAATCCAATTGAAAACTAAAATCATGATGACAAGTTTCATGGATATCATTATTCTTTATAGCATACTAGTCATCACAATAATCATCATAGATAGCAACTTTGTTCTCATAATCAATTGGAACCTCTTCCGGAATAGTGGATTCATCACAAAATAAAGTTATGACCTCTCCAAATCCACTTTCATCAATATAATCATCATAAATAGGAGGCATGCTTTCATCATAATAAATTTGCTCATCAAAACTTGGGGGACAAAAAATATCATCTTCATCAAACATACCTTCCCCAAGCTTGTGGCTTTGCCTATCATTAGCATCATGGATATTCAAGGAATTCATACTAACAACATTGCAATGATGCTCATCATTCAAATATTTAGTGCCAAAAAATTTAATGCATTCTTCTTCTAGCACTTGAGCACAATTATCGGAATCCTTATTCTCACGAAAGACATTAAAAAGATGAAGCATATGAGTCAAACTTAATTCCATATTTTTTTGTAATTTTCTTTTATAAACTAAACTAGTCATAAAACAAGAAACTAAAAGACTCGATTGCAAGATCTAAAGATATACCTTCAAGCGCTAACCTCCCCAGCAACGGCACCAGAAAAGAGCTTGATGTCTACTACACAACCTTCTTCTTGTAGACGTTGTTGGGCCTCCAAGTGCAGAGGTTTGTAGGACAGTAGAAAATTTCCCTCAAGTGGATGACCTAAGGTTTATCAATCCGTAGGAGGCGTAGGATGAAGATGGTCTCTCTCAAGCAACCCTGCAACCAAATAACAAAGAGTCTCTTGTGTCCCCAACACACCCAATACAATTGGTAAATTGTATAGGTGCACTAGTTCGGCGAAGAGATGGTGATACAAGTGCAATATGGATGGTAGATAAAGGTATTTGTAATCTGAAATTATAAAAACAGCAAGGTAACCAATGGTAAAAGTGAGCGTAAACGGTATTGCAATGAGTTGAAACAAGGCCTAGGGTTCATACTTTCACTAGTGCAAGTCCTCTCAACAATAATAACATAATTGGATCGCATAACTATCCCTAAACATGCAACAAAGAGTCACTCCAAAGTCACTAATAGCGGAGAACAAACGAAGAGATTATGGTAGGGTACGAAACCACCTCAAAGTTATTCTTTCCAATCAATCCGTTGGGCTATTCCTATAAGTGTCACAAACAACCCTAGAGTTCATACTAGAATAACACCTTAAGACACAAATCAACCAAAACCCTAATGACACCTAGGTACTCCAATGTCACCTCAAGTATCCGTGGGTATGATTATACGATATGCATCACACAATCTCAGATTGATCTATTCAACCAACACATAGAACCTCAAAGAGTGCCCCAAAGTTTCTACCGGAGAAACACGACGAAAACGTGTGCCAACCCCTATGCATAGGTTCATGGGCAGAACCCGCAAGTTGATCACCAAAACATACATCAAGTGAATCACATGATATCCTATTGTCACCACAGATACGCATGGCAAGACATACATCAAGTGTTCTCAAATCTTTAAAGACTCAATCCGATAAGATAACTTCAAAGGGGAAACTCAATCCATTACAAGAGAGTAGAGGGGGGAGAAAACATCATAAGATCCAACTATAATAGTAAAACTCGCGATACATCAAGATCGTACCACCTCAAGAACACGAGAGAGAGAGAGAGAGATCAAACACATAGCTACTGCTACATACCCTAAGCCCCGAGGGAGAACTACTCCCTCCTCGTCATGGAGAGCACCGGGATGATGAAGATGGCCACCGGAGAGGGATTGCCCCCTCCGGTAGGGTGCCGGAACGGGTCTAGATTGGTTTTCGGTGGCTACGGGGGCTTCTAGCGGCGGAACTCCCGATCTATTGTGCTCCCCGATCATTTTAGGGTATATGGAGATATATAGGCGGAAGAAGTACGTCAGGGGAGCCACGAGGGTGGAGGGCGCGCCCCCATGCCTCGTGGCCTCCTCGTTGCTTCCCTTACGTGGACTCCAAGTCTCCCGAGTTGCTTTCCTTCCAAAAATATGTTCCGTGAAGTTTCAGGTCAATTGGAGTCCCTTTGATTTTCCTTTTCTGCGATACTCTAAAACAAGGGAAAAACAGAAATTGGCACTGGGCTCTAGGTTAATAGGTTAGTCCCAAAAATAATATAAAAGTGTATAATAAAGCCCATAAACATCCAAAGTTGATAATATAATAGCATGGAACAATCAAAAATTATAGATACGTTGGAGACGTATCAGACACAAGAGACTCTTTGCTATTTGGTTGCAGGGTTGTTTGAGAGAGACCATCATCATCCTACGCCTCCCACGGATTGATAAACCTTAGGTCATCCACTTGAGGGAAATTTGCTACTGTCCTACAAACCTCTGCACTTGGAGGCCCAACAATGTCTACAAGAAGAAGGTTGTGTACTAGACATCAAGGAACACCTTGTGTGCTATCAAACGTCACAACGTAAATGGGTGATTATAAAGATGCTCTATAGGTGTCTCCGAAGGTGTTTTTTGAGTTTGCATAGATCGAGATTAGGATTTGTCACTCTCAGTATCAGAGAGATATCTCTGGGTCCTCTCGGTAATGCACATCACTATAAGCCTTGCAAGCAGTGTAACTAATGAGTTAGTTGCGGGATGATGCATTACGGAACGAGTAAAGAGACTTGCCGGTAATGAGATTAAACTAGGTATGAGGATACCAACAATCGAATCTCGGGCAAGTAACATACCGATGACAAAGGGAATGGCGTATGTTGTTATGCGGTTTAACCGATAAAGATCTTCATAGAATATGTAGGAACCAATATGAGCATCCAGGTTCCGCTATTGGTTATTGACCGGAGATGTGCCTCGGTCATGTCTACATAGTTCTCGAACCCGTAGGGTCCGCACGCTTAACATTCGATGACGATTTGTATTATGAGTTATGTGTTTTGGTGACCGAAGTTTGCTCGGAGGCCCAGATGAGATCACGGACATGACTTGGAGTCTCAAAATGGTCAAGAGGTAAAGATTCATATATTGGAAGGTTATATTCGGAAATCGGAATGGTTCTGAGTGATTCGGGTATTTTTCCGGAGTACCAAGGGTTACCGGAACCCCCGTGGAAGTGTTGGGCCAACATGGGCCTAAGGGAGAGAGAGGGAAGCCCGCGGGGGGTGGCCATGCGCCCCCATCCTAGGGACTCTGAATAGGACAAGGAGGAGGGGTGGCACCCCCTTCCTTTTCCCTCTCCCTCTCCTTCCTATTCCCTCCAGTGGAGAAAGGAAAGGGGGGAGAATCCTACTTGGACTAGGAGTCCAAGTAGGACACCCCCCATGGAGCACCCCTCCTGGCCGCCGACCTCTCTCCACCCCTCCTTTATATACGTGGGCAGGGGCACCCCAAAGGCACACCAAGATTTCTCTTAGCCGTGGGTGGTGCCCCCTCCATAGTTTACTCCTCCGGTCATAGCGTCGTAGTGCTTAGGCGAAGCCCTGCGTGTATCACACCACCATCACAGTCACCACGTCGTCGTGCTGACGGAACTCACCCTCGACCCTCTACTGGATCAAGAGCTTGAGGGACGTCATTGAGCTGAAAGTGTGCAGAACACGGAGGTGCCGTATATTTGGTACTTGGATCGGTTGGATCGCGAAGACGTTCGACTACATCAACCGCGTTAACATAACGCTTCCGCTTTCGGTCTACGAGGGTACGTGGACACACTCTCCCCGTATTGTTTCTATGCATCTCATAGATAGATCTTGCGTGATCATAGGAATTTTTTTGAAAATGCATGCTACGTTTCCCCAACAATGGCATCCGAGCCAGGTCTATACGTAGATGATATGCACGAGTAGAACACAAAGAGTTGTGGGCGATAATAGTCATACTACTTACCACTATACCTGGCCAAACCTCGGGCCGGGCCTAGCCAAGCCCGAGCCAAAAAACCTAGGCCCGAGCCCGGCCTGGCCCGGCCATCGGGCCTAGTTTTTGGGCCCAAGCCCGGACCGAACACGCAAAAGCCCGCCGGGCCTCGAGCCTCGGGTCGGGCCCCTTCAGAAAACTACAAAAATGACGGGCCCCGGCCCAGACCGGCCAGGCCATCGGGCTCAAAATCTAGGCCCGAGCCCGGCTCGAGAGCAGCGTCGGGTCGGGCTTTTTCAGGCCGGGTCGGGCCGGGCCGGCCGAGCCAGGCTGCCCTTGGCCAGGACTACTTACCACCAACGTCTTACTTTGATTCGGCGGTATTGTAGGATGAAGTGGCCCGGACCGACATTACATGACCGCATTCATGAGACTGGTTCTACCGACGTGCTTTGCACACAGGTGGCTGGCGGGTGTCTGTCTCTCCAACTTTAGTTGAATCGAGTTTGACTATGGCCCGTCCTTGTTGAAGGTTAAAACAACACACTTGACGAAAAAGTGTTGTGGTTTTGATGCGTATGTAAGAATGGTTCTTGCTAGAAGCCCATAGCAGCCACGTAAAACTTGCAAAAACAAAGTAGAGGACGTCTAACTTGTTTTTGCAGGGCATGTTGTGATGTGATATGGTCAAGACGTGATGAGATATAAATTGTTGTATGAGATGATCATGTTTTGTAATAGTTATCGGCAACTGGCAGGAGCCATATGGTTGTCGCTTTATTGTATGAAATGCAATCGCCATGTAATTGCTTTACTTTATCACTAAGCGGTAGCGATAGTCGTCGAAGAAATAGTTGGCGAGACGACAATGATGCTACGATGGAGATCAAGGTGTGAAACCGGTGACAATGGAGATCATGACGGTGCTTTGGAGATGGAGATCAAAGGCACAAGATGATGATGGCCATATCATGTCACATATTTTAATTGCATGTGATGTTTATCTTTTATGCATATTTTTTTTGCTTAGTACGGTGGTAGCATTATAAGATGATCCCTCATTATATTTCAAGGTATAACTGTTCTCCCTGAGTATGCACCATTGCTACAGTTTGTCGTGCCGAGACACCACGTGAGGATCAGGTGTGATAAGCTCTACGTTCACATACAACGGGTGCAAGCCAGTTTTGCACGTGCAGAATACTCGGGTTAAACTTGACGAGCCTAGCATATGCAGATATGGCCTCGGAACACTGAAACCGAAAGGTCGAACATGAATCATATAGTAGATATGATCAACATAGTGATGTTCACCATTGAAAACTACTCCATCTCACGTGATGATCGGACATGGTTTAGTTGATATGGATCACATGATCATTTAAATGACTAGAGGGATGTCTATCTAAGTGGGAGTTCTTTAGTAATATGATTAATTGAACATTAATTTATCATGAACTTAGTACCTGATAGTTTTTGCTTATCTATGTTGTTGTAGATCAATGGCCCGTGCTACCGTTCCCTTGAATTTTAATGCGTTCCTAGAGAAAGCTAGTTGAAAGATGATGGTAGCAACTACACGGACTGGGTCCGTAACTTGAGGATTATCCTCATTGCTACAGAGAAGAATTACGTCCTGGAAGCACCGCTAGGTGCAAGACCCACTGCAGGAGCAAGTTCGGACATTATGAATGTCTGGCAGAGCAAAGCTAACGACGACTCAATATTTCAGCGTGCCATGCTTTACGGCTTAGAGTCATAACTTCAAAGATGTTTTGAACGTCATGGAGCATATGAGATGTTCCATGAGTTGAAGTTAATATTTCAAGAAAATGCCCGAGTTGAGAGATATGAAGTCTCCAACAAGTTCTATAGCTCAAAGATGGAGGAGAATAGTTCTGTCAGTAAACAGATACTCAGAATGTCTGGGTACCATAACCACTCGACTCAGCTGGGAGTTAATCTTCCTGATTATAGTGTCATTGATAGAGTTCTTCAATCACTGCCACCAAGCTATAAAGGCTTCGTAATGAACTATAATATGCAAGGGATGGAAAAGACAATTCCCGAGATCTTCGCGATGCTAAAGGTTGCGGAGGTAGAAATCAAGAAGGAGCATCAAGTGTTGATGGTTAACAAGACCACTAGTTTCAAGAAAAAGGGCAAAGGGAAGAATGGGAACTTCAAGTAGAACAGCAAGCAAGTTTTTGCTCAAGGGAAGAAGCCCAAGTCTGGACCTAAGCCTGAAACTGAGTGCTTCTATTGCAAAGGGACTGGTCACTAGAAGAAGCGGAACTGCCCCAAGTATTTGGCGGATAAGAAGGATGGAAAAGTGAAAGGAATATTTGATATGCATGTTATTGATGTGTACCTTACTAATGCTTGTCGTAGCGCCCGGGTATTTGATACTGGTTCTATTGCTCATATTTGCAACTCGAAACGGGGTCTACAGATTAAACGAAGATTGGCTAAGGATGAGGTGACGATGCGCGTCGGAAATGGTTCCAAGGTTGATGTGATCGCCGTCGGCACGGTACCTCTACATCTACCGTCGGGATTAGTTTTAGACCTGAATAATTGTTATTTGGTGCCAGCGTTGAGCATGAACATTATAATTGGATCTTGTTTGATGCATGACGGTTATTCATTTAAATCGGAGAATAATGGTTGTCCTATTTATATGAGTAATATTTTTTATGGTCATGCACCCTTGATGAGTGGTCTATTTTTGTTGAATCTTAATTGTAGTGATACACATACTCATAATATTGAAGCCAAAAGAAGCAAAGTTAATAATGATAGTGCAACTTATTTGTGGCACTGCCCTTTAGGTCATATTGGTGTAAAGCGCATGAAGAAACTCCATGCTGATGGACTTTTGGAATCACTTGATTATGAATCACTTGATGCTTGCGAACCATGCCTCATGGGCAAGATGTAACATCCAATTTTCAATTTGCATGTTAATCATTAGGCCATCATATGCATCCATATTTTGAGCATTTTTGAATTTTGGTTTATTTGGACTTTTTGATCCTAGAGACCTTAAGCAACTCAAGGACCATGTGAGAGAGTTGGAGGTTTTCATAAAATTCCATTTTGAATTTTCAAAGTTGGAAATTTGGATCAAAGTGATTTTTATTTGAAATTATTTTTTCAATTATTTCCAAATAAATAAAAACAATGAGAGAAGATAATATGACTTCTTCAAAACAGAGGAAATAATGGAAATTTAATTTTGAATAAAAATATTATCTATTTGAGATTTTATTCGGATAAATTAGGGAAAATTGCATTTTAGCCCAGAAAAATGTTCACGTGGTCCTAAATATCAGGAGAGGACTGTGAAAATTATTTTTGGAATTTTAGGATTTTTAATTAATTTTATTTGAATTTTTTCTCTACGGCGAAATTATTTAAAAAAATATATTTTTTCCGCGCACCAACTGGGCCGGGCCACCCGAGCCAGGCCAAGGTCCAGCCGCCGCCACCGCCTTCCCCGCGTCGTCGCCGTGCCCACGCCAGACTCCGCCCGCTGCCGTGGCCCCTTGCCCAAGCCGGCCTCGCCCCCCATCATATAGGGTCGCCCCCTCTCCTCCTCAAGCCTCCGTCGCCCGTAGCCGCCACTGCCGACGTCGCCGCTTCCCGCCGCGGCGCGCCGTCGCTAGCTCGCTTCTCCGCCGCCTCGCTTCTCCGCCGCCCTCGCCGCCTCCCGCTGTTGCCGACGCCGCCACACGCCGCCCCACTGCCGCGCCTCCTCGCCACACCTCGCCGGAGTACCCGTGCCGCCGCCGCCAGTTCTCCCTCCCCCCCGAACCGATATAAAACTGATAGAACCCGTTCGCTTTTTTAAGAGTTCGGTTTTGTTTTATTAGATCGTTTATTATTTAGGTTATGTTATTTAGTGATCGTTCACCCGTTTCGTTCTGTTAACGAAAGAAATAGTTCGTTAGTTTCTGTTAGCGAATGCTCGTTCGTTAGATTTTTCTTTTTAGTTTAATTTTCAGCCAGGGACCTATCCATAATTATTTTCATCGCAGATTAGTCCCTTATTTTCAAACCCTCACTACTTTTTGCTCGTTTATCCAAATCCAGTGAAACCAACACCAAAATCTTCGTCTTGATCCCCTCTGTCCAGATAAACAACTTGAACATGATTTTGGAAATTTAAAATTTGGTTTCAAGTAGAATTGAATTTGAACTTCTTTTGATCGTAGTTTGAGTTTCGTAACTCCGATTCGATTGATTCTTTTTGCAAATCGAAGTTCTTCACTTGAACTTTCTATTTAGATCTTTTCTTTTGGTTTTACCTTTGCATCTTATGCTTGAGTGCTTATGTATGCTATTGTTTGTTCACGATAGAGTTTCCGGAGTGCGAGGCTTGCTACTACGAATCTCTAGGGTTTTCCGACCGTCAGCAAGGAAAGTAACACTTTGATCATATACATTTTACCCAGTTTTATGCATTAGTTTCAAACCTCAAATATTGCATGAGTAGGATTTGATAACATGTGGGTATTGGAAAGTAGTTGATAAGGTAGGAACATGCTGTCTTATATTCAAACCTCGGGTATTACTGCGTTATGATTGCACTATTTTGCTATGCTCGTAGACGTGGATTGGTTTGTGAGATTCATAAAAGATGTGAGAGTTATTTATACCTAAGGTAAACTTAAGGTGGCTACTTTAATACACATCTGAGCGGATTGGTTGTGGGCACCTAGGGAATCCAGTGTTCTCCTAGGAGATCCAGGGGTACCCGTGTGATCATCCTATGGAATGCCACCCAGGCTCAAAGGGATCATAAGATTATTCATGCTAGAAACTTCCGTGTGCAGCCACAAGCCATTATGAGCTCTGGCATAGTTGAGTAAGTTGTGGGAATCCTTTCCATGATGGGCTAGCAAATGTAGGGGGATTGTAGGTGTACCGGCCTATCTATCGGTTAAGGGGACCTCTTCAGAAAGACTGTGTCTCGGTCATCCGTTTCTCAAACATCATGCAGTGCAAGAAATACAATGGAAGAGATCGAGTCTTGTGGGGAAAAGTGTGCAAACCTCTGTAGAGTGTATAAATTAATCATGGTTAGCCCTGTCCCCGGTTATGGACATCTTGAATATCTGGTATTTGAATTATTTTGTTGATCTCATCACTTTACTTAATGAATTTGTTGGGTTATTAATGTTAATTTGGCATTGAGTTGGGGGTACCTTCTCTATAATTTCATCAAACATTGTAGTTAAATAAAATATATTCCTTTGTTGTAGGGAAAAATTAGCTTTATGCAAATGAGAACCATAGAGCCTCCACCAGCCATATATGCATGTAGTGATAGTTGTTATTTGTTCGTTGCTCTATGGTGTTATCTTGCCAGCATATTCCATGTGCTGACCTACACGGCTGCAACGTATCATGTTGCAGAGTGCATCCAGGTTTCGCTATTGGTTATTGACCGGAGATGTGTCTCGGTCATGTCTACATAGTTCTCGAACCCGTAGGGTTCGCACGCTTAACGTTCGATGACGATTTGTATTATGAGTTATGTTTTGGTGACCGAAGTTTGTTTGGAGTCCTGGATGAGATCACGGACATGACGAGGAGTCTCGAAATGGTCGAGAGGTAAAGATTCATATATTGGATGGTTATATTTGGACATCGAAATGGTTTCGAGTGATTCGAGTATTTTTCCGGAGTACCAAGGGTTACCGGACCCCCCGGGGAAGTGTTGGGCCGACATGGGCCTAAGGGAGAGAGAGAGGGAAGCCCGCGGGGGGTGGCTGCGCGCCCCCCCCCTCCTAGGGGGTCCAAATAGAACAAGGAGGGGGTGGCGCCACCCTTCCCTTTCCCTTTCCCTCTCCCTCTCATTCCTATTCCCTCTGATGGAGAAAGGAAAGGGGGCGAATACTACTTGGACTAGGAGTCCAAGTAGGACTCCCCCATTGGCGCGCCCCTCCTGGTCGTCGGCCTCTCTCCCCCTCCTTTATATACGTGGGCAGGGGGCACCCCAAAGGCACACCAAGATTTCTGTTAGTCGTGTGCGGTGTCCCCCTCCACAGTTTACTCCTCCATTCATAGCGTCATAGTGCTTAGGCGAAGCCCTGCGTGGATCACACCACCATCACCCTCACCACGCCATCGTGCTGACGGAACTCTCCCTCGACCCTCTACTGGATCAAGAGCTCGAGGGACGTCATTGAGCTAAACGTGTGCAGAACACAGAGGTGTCGTACGTTTGGTACTTGGATCTGTTGGACTGTGAAGACGTTCGATTACATCAACCGCGTTAACATAACACTTCCGCTTTCGGTCTACGAGGGTACGTGGACACACTCTCCCTGTCTCATTGCTATGCATCTCCTAGATAGATCTTGCGTGATCGTAGGATTTTTTTTGAAATTGCATGCTATGTTCCCCAACAAGCACCTCTTCCCATGGCAAGAAAAATCGATCTAGTTGGCCTAACTAAACCAAAGATTCGAAGAAGAAATACAAGGCTATAAGCAATCATGCATATAAGAGATCAAAACTCAAATAACTTCCGTGGATAAAATAGATTTGATCATAAACTCAAAGTTCGTCGGATCCCAACAAACACACCGCAAAAAGAGTTACATCAAATAGATCTCCAAGAGACCATTGTATTGATAATCAAAAGAGAGAGAGGAAGCCATCTAGCTACTAACTATGGACCCGAAGGACTATAATGAACTACTCACGCATCATCGGAGAGGCACCAATGAGGATGATGAACCTCTCCTTGATGGTGTCTAGATTGGATCTGGTGTTTTTGGAACTTGCAGCGGCTCGAATTGTGTTTCGTCGAATCCCCTAGGGTTTTTGGATTTTCAGGGTATTTATAGAGCAAAGAGGTGGTGTGGGAGGCGGCCGAGGTGGGCACAACCCACCAGGGCGCACCTGGGCCCCCGGGCATGACCAGGTGGGTTGTGCTCCCCTCGAAGCCCCCTCTGGTACTTCTTTGGCCAATCGTGTGTCTTCTGGTCCAGAAAAAATATCCAAAAAGTTTCACTGTGTTTGGTATTGATTTTTTGCGAAGTAAAAAAACAAGCAAAAAACAACAACTGGCACGTGGCACTATGTCGATAGGTTAGTCCAAAAAATGATATAAAGTTGCTATAAAATGATTGTAAAACATCTAAGAATGATGATATAACAGCATGAAACAATCAAAAATTATAAGTACGTTGGAGACGTATCACTTCCCAGATGGGAAAATACCAAATTGGACGTCGAGAGCAGCCAATGGCCGAACGACATGAGTCCAACGGTCGGATTTGAGCACAACTGTAACATTGCTTGCGAAGCAAGTAATGCTAACTCCTCAGTCTGAGACAAATCTCTCATAGCGAAGAAGATCACAGTCTCTTGCTGGCAAGTATTTGCTCAAAACACAAAGAGGTTTCTCTCGCAACTTTCATAGGTTTGGCTAAGCATCACAATGGGTCGAAGCTACGAGAACCTATACCCCTCTTAATAGTACGGAGGTCCCATGACTCAAATAAGTGAAAGAACAACAACAAAATGAATACTACGTCTTCACTTTGTCTTCGACTTCCATTCACTCTAGTCGATTTCTTGGGACGACCATACCAAAACATATGCTTCGCTTCAGTAGTAAATTCTTCGAGGGGTTAATTCCTTCACATCAATCTTCTCATCTATATATCTTAATCAGATGTAGCTCGCTCTTCTTTGCAACGCAGATATACTTCGGTGAAGTTCCTCGAACTTAGCACCGGAGACAACATTCTCTTCAGTTCTGTATGGACTATTTCTCTCTGTATGCACTAGCAAACCAATAAGTCCATGCCTATTTCTGTCAACAATCTCCAAAACACAAGGTAGGCAGATATTGCACCAACACATCCGTCCTCCACCCAGTAGTGAATTGAAGTCCTTCTTGAGATCCTGAAGTCCTGGGTTGTAGTCATCAACTTAACTGTCACAACTCCCATGTAATTCATTCAACCAACCCCGTCTACTAAGCATAGCAAAAAAACTACAACGTTCCTGGGCATTGGTAACAAGGGGGTTTGGGTTCAACCTACCACATGGTACTATTCAAGAAAATAAATCAAATTCACCTACTTGCACGCATGGTGGGGAGGATAAAAACTAATGCAACAAAAATCATAGGTAATAAAATACATGATCAAATGACTTGCCTTGGTGTTGATCTTCAAACTCTAAAGACTCGTAGTAACAAGCCTCGCACTCTGGATACTCTATCGAAACAAATAAGACATATATAAGCATACCATCATACAGCAATAATGCTATAACAACAAGTAAAACTAGTAAATAAACAATCAAATTAGCACACAAAGAAAACCAAAAACAAGACCAAAGAAAACTCTAAAACTCAATGCAAAGTCTTACTACAAGTAAAACAAGCTACAAATAAAATTTCTACCACTAATAAATTTATAGCAAAACAAAAATATTTTTTTAGTAAATAACAGAAAGAAAACACATAGAAAATTTTATACAAAAGGAATCACATTAAAATCATTTGTAAAACTCCCATTATGCTCAGAACAAGTTTTCTAGTAAGATAAAAGAAACAAAATACAAAAAAAAAATTTTACTACAAATAAAATTGTTACTTATAACTAACAGAAACAAAAAGTAATATATCAAAAAAAATTAAAGCAATTAAAATTAAAAGAAATAGCACAAAACCAATAAAACACTAAAATATTAATGTTTTCATTAAAACCTAATTTTAAATAGTACTACAATTCACCAATTAAATCCTACTAATAAACCAAGTCACATGGAACCAGTAGCAAAAAGAATCACTCAAAAATAATACTTCTAGCTCAAATTATAGCCAATCTAGTGATTTGAGCAAATTCATGCAAACTCAAATTCAAACTTTTTCAAACATGTCAAAATTTGCATCTACAGAAACTTCATAAAATTCTAAGTCCAATGCAAAAAGAATAAAATTAAAATACTAAAAATCCTAATTGATATGAATTTTCTAAAACATGAACTATTCTGTTTTAAAAACAGAAACGGAAAGAAAAAGAAAAAAACTACAGATCGGAGATTGGCTTCGTGGCATGCTGCTATTGGGCTAGGGGGATGTCCGGCAGAAGCTATCCTGCGCTTGGCCGAGATCCAACAGAATCGCGCGCACGCATATAAATAAAACAAACCGATCGACCGATTTGATCTAACCGGAAATAAACCATACCTAAAAACCGATCTATTTAAAAAACTAACTCTTCGTGGGATCTAATCTGGAGCGTCAGACTAAGATTGAGCGGAGGGGAATTCGCTGGCGCTTACAGGGCGGGGGACGACGGTGAGACGGGTATCGATCACGACGGCTCTCCGGTGGTCAGGGGTGACGACGGTGATGACATGCGGGTGTGGCGGAGCGAGACAAACTCTGGGGTGTAGTCGATGGAGCTTGGGGACGTCTATGGTGAGCGGGGAGATGACGGAGCTCGGGTGAGCTACGGCTCCGGCGGAGGGCGGACGAGGTCGAGACGGCGGCTCTGGTGGAATCTGGGCGTCCTTAAGGTGTCAGCCGGAAGCGCAAAGACAAGGGGAATCTTTTTGATAGAAGAAGGGCTCCGTCTGACCCGTAGGTCTGTGGTGAACTACTCACGCATCATCGGAAGGCAGAAATGATGATGTACAAGCCCTTCATGATCGATTCCTCTCCGACAAAGTACCATAAAAGGTCTCTAGATGGGATCGCGGAAGAACAGAAACTTGCGGCGGCGGAAAAAAGATTTCATGTGGTTCTCTCTATTGGTTTCCTAATATTTGAGAATTTATAGAAGTGACATTAGGTCAGATGGAGCCTCGAGGGGCCTACAAAGGGGCCTACAAGGTAACAGGGTGCGACCCCCCCCCCCCCCCCGCGTCTCCTCATTTGTCCTCTGGTCACCTCTCGAAGCTTCCAGGGTCTCTCTTGTCTAGAAAAATTCCGTAGCGTTTGGACTCCCCTTGACACTGATTTTCTGGAAAACCAAAAACAAGCAGAAAACAACAACTGATATTAGGCATTGGGTTAATAGGTTAGCCTCAATAAAGATACTCCCTCCGATCCTTTTTAGTTCGCATATAAGATTTGACTGAAGTCAAGCCTTGTAAAGTTTGACCAACTTTATAGAAAAAAGTACCAACATTTACAATCTGAAATCAATATCAATAGATGTGCCATGACTTAAAGTTTCATATTGTATAACTTTAGCATGGCAGATGTTGATATTTTTTCATATAAATACGGTCAAACTTTGTGAAGTTTGACTTCAGAAAATTCTAATATGTAGAGTAAAAAGGACCGGAGGGAGTATAAAATAGTATAAAAGACATATAAAATGTTCATGATTGACTATATAATAGCATGAACCAATAAAAAAAATTATAGATACGTTGGAGACGTATTACCAGGCAACCAAACAGCCTCTGTTTTCTTCTCACGCGTGCCTGGTTAGGCCTAATGCAAGCAACCAAACACGTCATAAACGTATGTCCGACTTTGAACAGACGTGGACACCAGGGACGCGGAGTGGGCGACGACTCGTCGCTTCGATGCCGGCGCTAGTAAGAGGCCGCGTCCGCTTTGGGCCGGCGTCAATCAGCGGCATGAATGCTGGCAGCTGGCGCGCGCGGGTGAGGAAGGAGGGTTTTTGGTGGGCCGGATAGTCAGAAGTGGGTGTGGTAGTGGTCCGGACGCCCGCAAGCCGCCTTTCCTCCTCCCTCTCACTTTGTCTCTGGTTTGCGTGAAAAAAACACGCCCGGATCACCGAGCGGATTGATACAGGACCGCGTAGGATAGCACAACACGTTCATACCGCGCGGTTCGGATGTATGCGGGCGGTTTAATAGCCAGCGTTGGAGATGCCCCTAGTGCTAACTCGTTTAATTTCAAGCACATTAATCACGTATTGATAGTCTGATTCACCTCAGCGCTCCGAACAGCGGCATTCTTTTTTAGACATAAGCGGCAGTTAAGCTAGTGCTCCTAGCTCCTCCCGTCTCAAAAGGGCCTTTGCAGTGGTGTGAGTGATGTGAGGCTGGCTGGGCTCCCGTCGGAAAACAAACAGGGTCGCGTCATGGGCCAGTTGGGAGGAGCCCGATTGGAGGATCCGGACGACTCACTTGTCACACAAAGCGAACAAACAAATCAATAAAGCCTTAATTACTCCAAGAAAGGAAAGGGCCTCAAAGGCGAAAGCAAACTAACCAACCGCTGCCTTTTCCTGCCCCCCTTTTCGCGCTCCACGCCTTCGCAATTGCAAGCCGCGCGTGCCTAACCTAGCCGGGCGAACAAAGCCAGCCACGGCGGCAGGCGGAAGCAGCACACCACCCGTGCCGTGGCGTGTTGGTCTCGTGCCAAATCACAGACCCGCCGCCGCCGCCGCCGTCCACCACGGTCCACTCCATGGGACGATCGATGGACGAGGGTGCATGGAAAGACACGGAGGAAAGTCCATGCCATCATGCAAAGGCTGCGGGCCGTGACCCCGTCACCGTGCGTGCTCCTCGTGCGTGCGCCCGTCGAAGCTGCGGCCGGCCACCTCGTGCTCCCGGGCCCGGCCGTGGCGAGGAAGGCAGCCGGTGCCGATGCGTGGGTCTCGCGCGCGTGTGAGCGGCTGATACCCAGGGGCTACGGTACACGGGAAGGGTGCTGCTACGTGCGACGTCAACAGGCAGGTGAGGACGATAGGTGGGAATGGATAGGATGGCGCGAGCTGTACAGCGGGGAGGATCGGGCAAAAGGCGCGGGCACGTTTGCTTAGCATGGGAGGCAACGTTGCCTGGTGGTGCTGGGGAGTGTGGCGTGGAGTGGGCGGAGGGCGCGCCCGTCCACCCGCGCGCGCGTGCATGTCTCCTTCGCTCGCGGCGACTAGTAGCCATCGCGGCCTCGGCCTGTTCCCGTTCGTTTCGTCCACGGACAGGCCAGTCAATCATGGCGAGGCGACAGGAGCCATCTGGCAATTTTAACCTTACCCGGCTAGTCGGGTATGTCTGGACAACTGCCCTTTCTAAAGCCTGTCAGATACAGGTGGCAAAGACCTAAAAAACTGAGTAAATGTTAAGTGCCACACGTGTGCCACGAAGTAACACCGCACTGAAGTTTTTTACACTACAATTGCCATTAAAAACAAACAAACCCAAAAAAAACTAAAACGTGTCATCCAAATAGAAACTTGTCATACTTCACAACTAAAGTCGCCATCCTCGGGTAAATAAACTTGCCATCAAAACCGTCAAGGCGGCATTTTTTCGTGCCACACGTGTGGCACTTATCAGGGTCCGAAAAAAAGATACAAGTGGCAAAGATGAAACCGGATTTTTTACGCTCCTCTTGTACGAAAAAAATTTGACCCGACTGATATATATTTCCTCTTATATAGTACTAGATAATGCCCCACGCGTTGCTGCGCGGGGATCTTGTCAAAAAATGCATAAATAGTTGCTTAAAACATCTAAAACTGATGGAAAGCAAATGTAAGCTTAAAAAGATGAAAATACTCCCTCTATCCCAAAATAAGTGTCTCAACTTTGTACTAGAGTTGAGACACTTATTTTGGGACAGAGGGAGTATGAAGCATATAAATAGAAAAAATGTTAATTTCTACAAATAAAATGTGAAAGATGAAATACGTTGGTACAATGCAATCATGCAACCAAGGACGAATCCACCATGGGGCATGGGTGTAACGATGTACACCCATTTTTTCTTTTTCTTTTTTGCAAAAGATTTGTATATAGGTATATACATCATATGATATGACAGAAATACCAGGCTATAGGCCCAATAAGCTCAATTCAGGAGTAGCCCACTAGCCCAGCAGCAAGCCAGCAACCACCAACCACCAGCCCACGAGACAAGAGAGAGAGAGAGACTCACAAGCTACCAGCCCATTTCTCCTTCCCACAGACAAGGCGGGAGCGTGACCCTCTGCCAATGGTGAGCCCCGGCCAGGCGAGGGAGCCACCGACGCCGAAGCACCCAATGGTTTCTGTGAACGATACATGCAAGCCCGTAGTGGAGGAAATATGCCCTAGAGGCAATAATAAAGTTGTTATTTATATTTCCTTATATCATGATAAATGTTTATTATTCATGCTAGAATTGCATTAACCGAAAACTTAGTACATGTATGAATACATAGACAAACAGAGTGTCCCTACTATGCCTCTACTTGACTAGCTCGTTAATCAAAGATGGTTAAGTTTCCTGACCATAGACATGTGCTGTCATTTGATGAACGAGATCACATCATTCTCACATCATTTAAAGAATGATATGATGGACAAGACCTATCCGTCAGCTTAGCATTATGACCGTTTAGTTTTATTGCTATTGCTTTCTTCATGACTTATACATATTTCTCTGACTATGAGATTATGCAACTCCCGAATATCGAAGGAACACCTTGTGTGCTATCAAACGTCACAACTTAACTGTGTGATTATAAATATGCTCTACAGGGGTCTCCAAAGGTGTTTGTTGAGTTGGCATAGATCAAGATTATGATTTGTCACTCCGAGTATTGGAGACGTATCTCTGGGCCCTCTCGGTAACGCTCATCACTATAAGCCTTGCAAGCAATGTAACTAATGAGTTAGCTGCAGGATGATGCATTACATAACGAGTAAAGAGACTTGCCGGTAACGAGATTGAACTAGGTATAATGATACCGATGATCGAATCTCGGGCAAGTAACATACCGATGACAAAGGGAATAACGTATGTTATTATGCGGTTTGACCGATAAAGATCTTCGTAGAATATGTAGGAGCCAATATGAGCATCCAGGTTCCGCTATTGATTATTGACCGGAGATGTGTCTCGGTCATGTCTACATAGTTCTCGAACCCGTAGGGTCCGCATGCTTAACGTTCGATGACGATTTGTATTATGAGTTATGTGTTCTGGTGACCGAAGTTTGTTCGGAGTCCTGGATGAGATCACGGACATGACGAGGAGTCTCGAAATGGTCGAGAGGTAAAGATTGTTATATTGGAAGGTTATATACGGACACCGGAATGGTTCCGATAAGGTTCGGGGATTTTTCGAAGTACCGGGAGGTTACCGGAACCCCTTGGGAAAGTTAATGGGCCTAATGGGCCATAGTGGAGGAGAGGAGCAGGCCACGGGAGGTGGCGCGCGCCCCCCTTGGCCAATCCGAATTGGACAAGGGGAGGGGTGTGGCCCCCCTCTTTCCTTCTCCCTCCTTTCCACTTTCCCCCTCTTCGTTGGAAGGAAAGGGGGGCGAGTCCTACTAGGAACGGTGTCCTAGTAGGACTCCCTCCTCTTGGCGCGCCCCCTTGGGCAGGCCTCCTCCTCCCCCCTCCTTTATATACGTGGGCAGGGGGCACCCCAAAGGCACAACAATTGTTTCTTAGCCGTGTGCGGTGCCCCCCTCCACAGTTTACTCCTCTGCTCATAGTGTCGTAGTGCTTAGGCGAAGCCCTGCGTGGATCACATCACCATCACCATCACCACGCTGTCGTGCTGTCAGAACTCTCCCTTGACCCTCTACTGGATCAAGAGCTCAAGGGACGCCATCAAGCTGAACGTGTGCTGAACATGGAGGTGTTGTACGTTCGGTACTTGGATCGGTTGGATCGTGAAGACGTTCGACTACATCAACCACGTTAACATAATGCCTCTACTTTCGGTCTACGAGGGTACATGGACACACTCTCCCTGTCTCGTTGCTATGAATCTCCTAGATAGATCTTGCGCGATCGTAGGAAATTTTTTGAAATTGCATGCTACGTTCCAAGAGCCAGGTCTATGCGTAGATGATATGCACGAGTAGACCACAAAGAGTTGTGGGCAATAATAGTCATACTGCTTACCAGCAAGATCTTACTTTGATTCGGCGGTATTGTTGGATAAAGCGGCCCGGACCGACATTACATGATCGCGTTCATGAGACTGGTTCTACCGACGTGCTTCGCACATAGGTGGTTGGCGTGTCTCTGTTTCTCCAACTTTAGTTGAATCGAGTTTGACTACGGCCGGTCCTTGTTGAAGGTTAAAACAACACACTTAACAAAAAATCGTTGTGGTTTTGATGCATAGGTAAGAATGGTTCTTGCTAGAAGCCCGTAGCAGTTGTCGTGGATCTAAGACTGGCAGTAGAATGGGGGTAGGTATGAGGAGGCAAGATCCTAGCTATGGCGAAGTTGTACACACGAGTTTTACGAGTTCAGGCCCTTCACGGAGGAAGTAACAGCCCTACGTCTCGGTGCCCGAAGGCGGTCGACTGGATTATGTGTATGTGTGTTACAGGGGGTCCGAACCCTTATGCCAGTGGAGGGGGCTGGCTTATATAGAGTGCGCCCAGACCCCAGCCAGCCCACGTTACAAGGGATTTAAGGTACATCAAGAGGGGGCGTTACTGGTAACGCTAGCAATAAAGTGACATAAATGCCCATTAAGTCTATGAAGTAAACGTCCGACCGTTGCCATGCAGAGTGACTTTAGATCTTCTGTCTGTCGAGTGATAGTTGTTATGGTCGAGTGACTTTGAGTCTTCCGAGTGGAATGCTTCGTGGTCGAGTGGATGATGCTATCCCTTGAATGCTTCTGGTTTTAGGGTGATGTCCTAGGGGAGGGTGTCTAGGTCAGGCCTATGACCCTACCCTAGGTACATAGCTTCATCATTAGCCCCCGAATGGTTCAGGGCTCGAGTGGAGAAGGAGTTGAGAATATCTCTGATTAAATTTTTGCGCTTCAGAAGCGTCTTTACTGGGATCAAATGAACAATCATGATGACTTCAACTTATTTTTCAGTCGCCTTGGTCCATTCTTGGTTTTGTCGAGTGAACTTTTACTGCTAAGCTTCGAGTGTTGATATGGAAAAAATCTTCCATCTCACAGGTTGCTCTGCTGCTCGTGGATCTTGCGGGATTCGGATTTTGGGAAGCGCACAAGGCGGAGGAGGCCGCAGTGATCGGGTTGGATTAGGCAGAGCCGCCTTGATCATGGCGCCACCTTTTTCGCCATGTATCGCGCGCGCGACTGTTGCGGGATTTGATAGGATCGCCTGGGCCCACTGGTCAGCAACTCGGAAACGACCTCATATAAGGCGCCGGATTGGGGTTTTTTGCACAGTGCGTTCCCATTCTTCCCCTTTCTCCTTTGTTTTCTCCACCACATCCACCTCTGCTCCCGGCGCCGCCGCTCAGTTCGAGCTCCGCTCGCTGCAATGGGGAAGGATAAGACGGTGGCCTTGGAGCACGTGAAGAAGGCGACGACGAAGGCAAAGGGGAAGAAGTCCAGCCGGGGCGGATCTTTGTCGAGGTCTGGCCTGCCGCGTGGCTGGATCCAGGGCGATTGGATTCGGTCGACGATTAGTTAGCACGACATCGACAATCTGGCCAAGGGGGGTCTGATTCCCCACAAGTCAGCACGGCTCTCGGAGGATGAGACTGAGCAGCGGCCGTGGGAGAGTGAGTGTGTGCTCCTCGCCACCCACGTTGACCGTGGTTTTTCTTTGCCTCCCCACCCTTTATTCCGAGGTTTCTTGAACTTCTTTGGAGCACAACTTCATCATTTTCCCCCCAACACTATCGTGTATCTTGCTGCATTCGTGTCCATGTGCGAGAATTTCTTGGGTTGTCGGCCACACTGGGGCCTCTTCAAACACATCTTCACCTGTCGTTCTCCGGTCAAAAAGGCCAATCCGAGTGATGAGAGGACACATGTGATCCAGATGTGTGGGGGTCTTGGGATCCAAATGAGAGGTAAAAGCACTTTCCCAGCCATGATTCTTCCCGAGTCAGTTAGAGGGTGGCAGTCGACCTGGTTCTACTACAAAGACCAGCCGACTCCAGGTCATTCGACTGGACTTCCCCCCTTTTCCATGGCTCGAGTCGAGAAGCCCTCCGCCTTGAAAGTGACCCCAGAGGAGAAAGTGGAGGTGAAGGTGCTGGTCGAGCGAGTGGTCCAGCTCGTCCGTGATGGCGTGACCGTCATGGATCTGTTGGAGGTCTTCCTCAGGCGATGCATTCAACTGCTTCAAGCTCATGATCATCCGATGTGGATGTATTCGGGCATTGATGATTCCACTTGGATCCACCCATAAGAGGTCGACGAGGATACGGTGGAGAAGTGGTTGAGGGGTATCACTGGCAACAAAGATAACCCCAGGGGGTCTAGGAGAGTCCCTCCACTCGACAACTCGTATGAACCAGACAAGGTCCAACTCTAAATTGCCGAGTGTTTTCTTGATTTATCATGTAACTACTTGTTGTCAACCGACTAACTTTTTGTTTCGCTTGTTGTCTTTCAGTCCCTTACTGAGATGTACTCGATTCCCAACGGGGAGCAGGAGCAGGATCCAGAGGGGGAGGCGAGAGCGGTGAGTGGCACTCTGACGAAGAGGAGGACGAGGAGAGTGATGACCCAAGTGATGAAGAAGAGGTCGACTCACCTCGCCGTAGGGAAAGGCGATCCAAGCATACTCACGACCTGGCAAGCATCCGTGAAAAAGCGACCACGCGGACCGGGCAGTCGTCAAAGCCCCCTCGGACGTTGAGGAAGTCCTGGATTAGGGGGTCCTCGGAAAGCTGGACTATATACTTTGGTCGGACTGTTGGACTATGAAGATACAATATTGAAGGCTTCGTCCCGTGTCCGGGTGGGACTCTCCTTTGCGTGGAAGGCAATCTTGGAGATTCGGATATGTAGATCTCCTTCTCTATAACCGACTCTGTGTAACCCTAGACCCCTCCGGTGTCTATATAAATCGGAGGGTTTAGTCCGTAGGACAAGAACAATCATAACCATAGGCTAGCTTCTAGGGTTTAGCCTCTACGATCTCGTGGTAGATCAACTCTTGTAATACTCATATCATCAAGATCAATCAAGCAGGAAGTAGGGTATTACCTCCATCGAGAGGGCCCGAACTAGGGTAAACATTGCATCCCCCGCTTCCAGTTACCATCAGCCTTGGACGCACAGTTCGGGACCCCCTACCCGAGATCCGCCGGTTTTGACACCAACATTGGTGCTTTCATTGAGAGTTCCACTGCGTCGTCACAATAAAGGCTTGATGGCTCCTTCGATCATCGGCAACGATGCGATCCAGGATGAGGTTTTTCTCCCCAGACATATCTTCATATTCAGCGGCTTCGTACTGCGGGCCAACTCGCTTGGCCATCTAGAGCAGATCGAGAGCTACGCCCCTGGCCATCAGGTCAGGTTTGGAAGCTTGAACTATACTGCCGACATCCGTAGAGACCTTATCTTTGACGGATTCGAGCCCATGTCAGGTGCGCCACACAGTCACGACAAGCATGACTTAGCTCTGCTGTCGGACGGTTTTCAGGAGATCACACCTGCGGTTACTCCGTCCCTCAATCTAGGGCAGATCGTGCCGTCCAAGGACGGGTGGATGGACCCCGCCATGGATGCCGCACACTCAGCGGCGATAGAGCCAAATACTAACTTCACCTCCTATGAGGCCTGAGTCATCGGACCCTTAGATTCGTCCCCGACCACAGGCTCCGAACCGCTTGCGTTCGTGCCTATCGAATCTTATTGGGCACCGATCATGGAGTTTACCTCCGCGGATATCTTTCAGCACTCGCCCTTGGGCGACATGCTAAATTCATTGAGGTCTCTCTCCTTGTCAGGAGACCCTTGTCCGAACTATGTCCGGCTCGAGTGGGAAGCGGACGACGAAGGAATTCGTTCCCCACCCACCACCTACTTAATAGCCACTGTCGACGACTTAACCGACATGCTTGATTTCGACTCCGAAGACATCGACGGTATGGACGACGATGCAGGAGAGGAACAGGAACCACCGCCCACAGGGCGCTGGACAACCACTTCATCACACGATATATACATGGTGGATACACCCAAAGAAAACAACGACGAGAAATGGGAGGATGCAGCGAAGGATAGTCCCCTTGAGAAGTAACCAAAGTGACGACGTAGGCGCCGCTCCAAATTCCGCCTCAGCAAAAACAACGATAACAGCGCAAGAAAGAATAATACCCCGGTCGACTCCAAAGGAAACGATGACCACATGGACCCAGCGATGGAGCAGGATGAGCCAGCGGACGGTGAATATAGCACAGAGCCGCTGTCCAATCACGGCGATGCCGAGGGTAAAGCTCATCAACCTATCTTCGGAGAGGAGAACAGTCCGGACGACGATGCACACATCATCCCGGAAAGGCACTTGGAACAAGAGAACCTCCATAGAAGGCTTATTGCCACCACGAGGAGCCTGAAGAAGTAGAAGCAAAGGCTTAAGGCCGCACAGAATACGCTCAACAGCAGATGGAACAAAGTGCTTGGCACTGAAGAAAACTACGGCGGAAGTCGCCACGCAAAGAGCTATCCAAAGCGCAAGCTGCTGCCTGAATTCGACAACGAGGCTTTAGAGCCCATTGCTACCTCTTGAGCACTGCGTTGGATTTCCCTGAAGAGGAGAGGATGATGCAGCAAACTAGTGTAAGTATTTCCCTCAGTTTTTGAGAACCAAGGTATCAATCCAGTAGGAGGCTACGCTCAAGTCCCTTATACCTACACAAAAACAATAGCTCAACGCAACCAACCCGCTTAGGGGTTTTCAATCCCTTCACGGTCACTTACGAAAGTGAGATCTGATAGAGATGATAAATAATATTTTTGGTATTTTTGGTATAGAGATGCAAAGTAAAAAGTAAAAGGCAAAGTAAAAGCAAAGCAATAATAAAGTGATGGAGATTGATATAATGAGAAAGAGACCCGGGGGCCATAGGTTTCACTAGTGGCTTCTCTCAAGAGCATAAGTATTCTACGGTGGGTGAACAAATTACTGTTGAGCAATTGAGTAGAATTGAGCATAGTTATGATAATATCTAGGTATGATCATGTATATAGGCATCACGTCCGACACAAGTAGACCGACTCCTGCCTGCATCTACTACTATTACTCCACTCATCGACCGCTATCTAGCATGCATCTAGAGTATTAAGTTAAAAATAGAGTAACGCCTTAAGCAAGATGACATGATGTAGAGGGATAGTTTCATGCAATATGATAAAAACCCCATCTTGTTATCCTCGATGGCAACAATACAATACGTGCCTTGCTGCCTCTTCTGTCACTGGGAAAGGACACCACAAGATCGAACCCAAAGCTAAGCACTTCTCCCATGGCAAGAACAACCAATCTAGTAGGCCAAACCAAACTGATAATACGAAGAGACTTGCAAAGATAACCAATCATACATAAAAGAACTCAGAGAAGATTCAAATATTATTCATAGATAGACTTGATCATAAACCCACAATTCATCAGTCTCAACAAACACACCGCAAAAAGAAGATTACATCGAATAGATCTCCACAAGAGAGGGGGAGAACATTGTATTGAGATCCAAAAAGAGAGAAGAAGCCATCTAGCTACTAACTATGGACCCGTAGGTCTGAAGTAAACTACTCACACTTCATCGGAGAGGCTTGGATGATGATGTAGAAGCCCTCCATGATCGATGCCCCCTCCAACGGAGCTCCGGAACAGGCCCCAAGATGGGATCTCGTGGATACAGAAAGTTGCGGCGGTGGAATTAGGTTTTTGGCTCCGTCCCCGATCGTTTGGGGTTACGTGAATATATATAGGAGGAAGAAGCACGTCGGTGGAGCTTCGAGGGGCCCACGAGGCAGGGGGGCACGCCCTAGGGGGGCGCCCTCCACCCTCGTGACCGCCTCGTGGCTTTCTTGACGGAGGGTCCAAGTCTCCTGGGTCTTATCTGATGAGAAAATCACGTTTCCGAAGATTTCATTCCGTTTGGACTCTGTTTGATATTTTGTTTCTCCGAAACACTGAAATAGGCAAAAAAATAACAATTCTGGGCTGGGCCTCCGGTTAATAGGTTAGTCCCAAAAATAATATAAAAGTGGAAAATAAATCCCAATATAGTCCAAAACAGTAGATAATATAGCATGGAGCAATCAAAAATTATAGATACGTTGGAGACGTATCAAGCATCCCCAAGCTTAATTCCTGCTCGTCCTCGAGTAGGTAAATGATAAAAAACAGAATTTTTGATGTGGAGTGCTACTTGGCATAATTATAATGTAATTCTTCTTAATTGTGGTATGAATATTCAGATCCGAAAGATTCAAGACAAAAGTTCATAATGACATGAAAATGATAATACTTCAAGCATACTAACTAAGCAATTATGTCTTCTCAAAATAACATGGCCAAAGAAAGGTCATCCCTACAAAATCATATAGTTTAGTCATGCTTCATTTTAGTCACACAAGAATGCTCTCATCATGCACAACCCCGATGACAAGCCAAGCAATTGTTTCATACTTTAGTAATCTCAAACCTATAAACTTTCACGCAATATATGAGCGCGAGCCATGGACATAGCACTATGGGTGGAATAGAATATAATGAGGGGGTTATGTGGAGAAGACATAAAAGGAGAAAGTCTCACATCAACGAGGCTAATCAATGGGCTATGGAGATGCCCACTGATTGATGTTAATGCAAGGAGTAGGAATTGCCATGCAACAGATGCACTAGAGCTATAAATGTATGAAAGCTCAACAAAAGAAACTAGTGGGTGTGCATCCAACTTGCTTGCTCACGAAGACCTAGGGCACTTGAGGAGGCCCATTGTTGGAATATACAAGCCAAGTTCTATAATGAAAAATTCCCACTAGTATATGAAAGTGATAACATGAGAGACTCTCTATTATGAAGACCAGGGTGCTACTTTGAAGCACAAGTGTGGTAAAAGGATAGTAACATTGTCCCTTCTCTCTTTTTCTCTCATTTTTTTGGGCTTTTTATTTTTTTATGGCCTTTCTTTTTTTGGAGGGGGGGGCTTCTCTTTTTTTATGGCCGTTCTCTTTTTTTATTCCTCACTTGGGACAATGCTCTAATAATGATGATCATCACACTTCTATTTATTTACAACTCAATGATTACAACTCGATACTAGAACAAAGATGACTCTATATGAATGCCTCCGGCGGTGTACCGGGATATGCAATGAATCAAGAGTGACATGTGTGAAAGAATTATGAACGGTGGCTTTGCCACAAATACTATGTCAACTACATGATCATGCTAAGAAATATGACAATGATGAATGTGTCATGATGATGGAAAGTTGCATGGCAATATATCTCGGAATGGCTAGGGAAATGCCATAATAGGTAGGTATGGTGGCTGTTTTGAGGAAGATATAAGGAGGTTTATGTGTGAAAGAGCGTATCATATCATGGGGTTTGGATGCACCGACGAAGTTTGCGCCAACTCTCAATATGAGAAAGGGCAATGCACGGTACCGAAGAGGCTAGCAAGGATGGAAGGGTGAGAGTGCGTATAATCCATGGACTCAACATTAGTCATAAAGAACTCACATACTTATTGCAAAAATCTACAAGTCATCAAAAACCTCGGCACTACGCGCATGCTCCTAGGGGGATAGATTGGTAGGAAAAGACCATCGCTCATCCCCGACCGCCACTCATAAGGAAGACAATCAAATAACACCTCATGTTTCAAATTTGTTGCATAACGTTTACCATACGTGCATGCTACGAGACTTGCAAACTACAACACAAGTATTCCTCAATTTCACAACTACTCAACTAGCATGACTTTGATATTATTACCTCCATATCTCAAAAACAATCATCAAGCATCAAACTTTTCTTAGTATTCAACACACACATAAGAAAGTTTTACTATTAATCTTGCATACCAAGCATATTAGGATTTTAAGCAAATTACCATGCTATTAAGACTCTCAAAATAATCTAAGTGAAGCATGAGAGATCAATAGTTTCTATAAAATAAATCCACCACCGTGCTCTAAAAGATATAAGTGAAGCACTAGAGAAAAACTATAAAGTTCAAAAGATATAAGTGAAGCACATAGAGTATTCTATCAAATTCCAAATTATGTATGGCTCTCTCAAAAGGTGTGTACAGCAAGGATGATTGTGGTAGACTAACAAGCAAAGACTCAAATCATAAAAGACGCTCCAAGCAAAACACATATCATGTGGTGAATAGAAATATAGCTCCAAGTAAAGTTACCGATAGAAGTACGCGAAAGAGGGGATGCCTTTCGGGGCATCCCCAAGCTTTGGCTTTTAGGGAGTCCTCGATTAGGGGGTCTCCGGACAGCCAGACTATATCCATTGGCCGGACTGTTGGACTATGAAGAAACAAGATTGAAGACTTCCTCCCGTGTCCGGATGGGACTCTACTTGGCGTGGAAGGCAAGCTAAGCAATACGGATATGTATATCTCCTCCTTTGTAACCGACCTTGTGTAACCCTAGCCCCCTCCGGTGTCTATATAAACCGGAGGGTTTTAGTCCGTAGGACAACATAAAATCATACCATAGGCTAGCTTCTAGGGTTTAGCCTCTCCGATCTTGTGGTAGATCAACTGTTGTACTACTCATATTATCAAGATTAATCAAGCAGGACATAGGGTTTTACCTCGATCAAGAGGGCCCGAACCTGGGTAAAACATCGTGTCCCCTGCCTCCTGTTACCATCCGCCTTAGACGCATAGTTTGGGACCCCCTACCCGAGATTTGCTGGTTTTGACACCGACATTGGTGCTTTCATTGAGAGTTCCTCTGTGTCGTCGCCGTTAGGCTTGATGGCTCCTTCGATCATCGATAGCGATGCAGTCCGGGGTGAGATTTTTCTCCCCGGACAGATCTTTGTATTCGGCGGCTTCGCATTGCGGGCCAACTCGCTTGGCCATCTGGAGTAGATCGAAATTTACACCCCTGGCCACCAGGTCAGGTTTGGAAGCTTAAACTACACGGCCGATATCTGCGGAGACTTGATCTTCGACGGATTCGAGCCCCTCCCGGGTGCGCTACACGGTCTCGATGAGCATGATTTAGCTCTACCATCGGACAGTGTTCTGGAGATCGCACCGGCGACTACTCCGGCCCTCAATTCGGAGCCAATTGTGCCATCCATGAACGGGTGGATAGACCCCGCCACGGAGGCTGCACTCTCATCGGCGATCGAGCCGAGTATCGACCTTACCCTTCATGAGAGCCGTGACGCCGGTCTACCAGATTCCTCCCTGGCCACGGACTCCGAACCGCCTGCGCCCGTGCCTATCGAATCCGATTGGGCACCGATCATGGAGTTTACCTCTACGGATATTTTTCAGCACTCGCCCTTGGCGACACACTGAACTCACTAAGGTCTCTCTCCTTGTCAGGAGAATCCTGGCCGAACTATGCCGGCAGGATTGGGATGCGGATGATGAAGAAATTCACCGCCCACCCACCACCCACTTAGTAGCCACTATCGACAACTTAACCGACATGCTCGACTTCGACTCCGAAGACATCGACGGTATGGACGATGATGCGGGAGACGAACAGGAACAACTGCCCACAAGGCACTAGACGCCCACTTCATCACATGACGTATACATGGTGGACACACCCAAAGAAGACGACGACGAGGAACGGAAGGACGCAGCGAAGGGTTGTTCCCTCGAGAAGCAGTCAAAGCGGCGGCGTAAGCGCTGGTCCAAATCCCGCCTCGGCAGAAACAACGATCATATAGACCCAGCATTAGAGCAGGGTGAACCATTGCCTGACCACGGCAACACGGATAATCAAACCGAACAACCCGACTCCATCGAAGATAACAGTCCGGATGACATCACACCGGACAGACGCCCGGAGCAACAGAATGCCCATCAAAGGCTTGTTGCCACCACGAGAAGTCTGAAAAAGCAGAAGCAAAGGCTCAAAGCTGCGCAAGACACACTCAGAATTAGATGGAGTGAAGTACCCAACACTGCAGGAAGTACGGCAGTAATCGCCACACCAAGAGCTACCCGAAGCGAAAGTTGTTACCTGAATTCGATGAGGAGGCCTTAGATCCCCCGCAACCAAAAATTAAAATGGCCATCTTGCCGGATAGATGACCTCATGACCAACATAGAGTGGCAACATACGCCGCACACAAGCTAGTATGCGATCCACGCGAAGGCTCGCATCAGAAGGGCGGCGCAACCAGATCCATATACGGGCCATGCAAGCGCGCTCCAGTATGCAATACAACACAACAAACATCTGAACATCACGGTACACACAAATACAGGGGTGCCGCACACCCCGTGTGTTTCACCGATGAGGTACTGGACCATGAATTTCCAGAGGGATTCAATCCCGTAAACATAGAGGCATACGACGGAACAACAAACCCTAGGGTCTGGATTGAGGACTATATCCTCCATATCCACATGGCTCGAGGAGACGATCTCCATGCCATCAAGTACTTACCCCTCAAGCTCA
The DNA here is from genome assembly GCF_003073215.2 of Triticum urartu. Taxonomy (NCBI): domain Eukaryota; kingdom Viridiplantae; phylum Streptophyta; class Magnoliopsida; order Poales; family Poaceae; genus Triticum; species Triticum urartu. The sequence continues at coordinate 102,773,253 of NC_053024.1, forward strand.
AAGGGCCAGCTCGGCATTCGCTTAAAAGCCTCCCCGAAAGCTCCATTGGAAGCTCGGAAGAGCTCGAAGATGCTTTTCGGGCAAATTTTTAAGGGACTTATGTTCGACCACCGGATGCAGACGATTTGAGTCATATAACTCAACAACCACTAGAGTTAGCCCGAAAGCTTTGGAACAGGTTTCTTACTAAAAAGAACCAAATAGTCGACTGTCCGGACGCCGAAGCCTTAGCAGCTTTCAAGCACAGCGTTCGAGACGAATGGCTTGCCAGACACCTCGGCCAAGAAAAGCTGAGAACAATGGCAGCATTAACAAGCCTCATGACCCACTTTTGCGCGGGCAAGGACAGCTGGCTAGCCCGATGCAGCACCAGCGACCCAAGTACATCCGTAGTCAGAGATGGAAACGGGAAATCACGACGCCGCAAAAATAAGTGCCGGAATAAAGAAGACAGCCCGAAGAGCATGGCGGTAAACGCAGGATTCAGAAGCTCGCGGCCAGGTCAGCAAAAGCCTCCCTCCAGAGGCAACAGAGACGAACTGTCCAGCTTAAACAAAATTCTAGACCAAATATGTCAGATCCATAGCACCCTCGGTAAACCTGCAAATCATACCCGTAGAGAATGTTGGGTCTTCAAGCAGTCCGGCAAGCTCAACGCTGAACATAAGGGGAAGGATACACCAAGCGAAGACGAGGACGAGCCTCGCAAGCAAAGCACTGGGAACAGAAGAAATTCCAACCAGAAGTCAAAATAGTCAACGTGTTACACGTGATAAAGGGGAGAAACAAAACGGCACCCCTAGAGAAACATGCCCCAGGGCCTACCACTGCGGAGTTCTGCCACTGGTCGTCCCAACCGATCACCTTCGACCATCGGGATTACTCGGCAAGTATCCGGCGTGCAGGATGGGATGCCTTGGTATTAGATCCAATAATTGATGGATATCACTTCACACGAGTCCTGATGGACGGCGGCAGCAGTTTAAACCTGATATATCAGGACACAGTCCGCAAAATGGCGATAGACCCAACAAAAATAAGCCATAGCAATACTACCTTTAAAGGAGTAACGCCAGGCCCAGAGGCTCATTGCGCGGGCTCCCTGCTACTAGGGGTTATATTCAGTTTGCCCGATAACTTCCGTAGCGAAAATTTAACCTTCCACATCACTCCGTTCCAAAGTGGCTATCAAGCACTACTCGGACGCGAAGCTTTTGCTTGCTTTAACGCAATTCCACATTACGCTTCCCTCATGCTTAAGATTCCCGGTCCACGCGGTGTCATTACAGTACATGGAAATATGGAGCGCTCCTTGCGCGCCGAAGACAGTGCGGCTGCCTTGGCAGCCGCACACTAAATGGCCTCACCAACTAAAGCATTTGACAGGTCGTTAAGACCACAGACGCGGTTAGACGAGTCCGGCGCAGCTATATGTAATTAATACAGGTTTGATGGCCACACCCCTATTACAATACAAGGGTCTCAACGCGCGCAAACACGTGGCAATTAGGCTCAATTTTACTTATCTTGAATTGTACATGGTTTCTTTAGTATAACCTACCTTTTTGCACGACAACTTTTCAACTAAGTTCCTCTCTTTTACAGATGACCATCGTGCTACACCCGTCCAAGATACGGCACAATGGAGACACAGGCGAAGACGTGCAGCAGGGACCCATTCCAAGGATTCCTTTTAGATTAAGACCCTGCGTAAACCTTTTTTACTGTCTCTTGTTGATACACATCCCTCAGATTCTCAGTACAATTGAGAAGGATGCTGACGTCTTGTCATGTGGCCACGTCAGAATAAATGCACGTACCTGGACACCAGGGGCTTATTACAAAGGGCACTGTTTAGGCCTGGTTTACACCATAAAGACCAAATACCTTAGGGAGTGTTCGGCATCGCGAGTTTGGCCTTATATGCATCAGCTCCGAATCATGTCTTTGGTCAAATGTTGGGTTTTCCCGGCTCCTGTGTTTTGCTGCCTTACATTCCGCTCTATCGGCTAAGGCGGCACCAGGAGAACTACTGCGATTGTGCCCTGGTTCATCCGGACGAGCACCTCAGTAGAGAAAGCCAAAAACTGACTGTCATGATATAGTGTGAGACTGGTCAACCACTCGATGACCTACTGGAATCTTCAGGATTCCTCCGCCTTAACGAAGGGCCGTTTCCCGGCTAGGCATGTACAGACCCCGAATTCTGATGAGTGCGGAGCCACCAGGGGCTATATAGTAGCCCCACTGTCAAACTCCTCTGACTAAGTGAAAGTGTTAAAGCATTATAGTCCGGTTGCCTAGTTCACTGCGCTATCACCTCCTTAATGGACCAAGACGTTGGATCAAGTGTGAACACGCGTCTTCTGCGAACACCCCTGCATTATATGCGTGGGGGCTGAAGCCGACGACCCCAATCTTTCAGGTTATATACATATATACATAAACGGCCGCACAGGAGGCATCATAATACTTTCAGGCAAAAGTATAAATACAGCCTTGATAAATTTAATAAAACATAGTTTTTAAAATGGGAATACATGTCACTCAAACATAATATTCTTCGAGCACTGGGCCTCTATCGAACGAGCGCCTTTGAGAACTTCTTCAAAATAGTGCTCGGCAGCCACTCGGCTTATGGCCGAACCCTGCGCTGCAACAGTGGTGGCATCCATCTCTGCCCAGTATGTTTTGACACGGGCAAGGGCCATCCGCGAGCCTTCTATGCACGCCGACCTCTTCATCGCATTAATGCGCGGCACCGCACCAAGGAACTGTTGCACCAAGATGAAATAGCTATTCGACTTTGGCCTTTCCGGCCACAGATGATCCACAACAGACCTCATGGCGAGTCTGGACAATCTATTCAGCTCGGCCCATTCGACAAGCTGATCAGTCAATGGAAGCGGACGCTCTGGAACGTTAAATTGCGACCAGAATAGCTTGTCCACTTCACGATCTGTTTGATCTCAGAAGTATTCGGCCGCATCGACAGCACTCGCCGCCAAGTCTAGATATGCGTCTGCCAAACTCCATAGCCGATCCAGAGGGGCATACCGAGGATCTCCAAACTTTCTCCGCAGCATAAAGGGCTTCCTAGCCACAATATCCCTGGCTCCACGCAGTTCCTCCTTCTTCGCTCTCATTGCAGAGCGGGTGTCTTTGTCGCCATCGTGGCCTTTTCCAGGTCCATCACCTTCGCCCGGTTTGCTTCTTCAAGAAGCTGGCAGCGGTCGGCAGTATCTTTTAACTTTACAGCCATCTTGGCCATTTTTTCTTGGCTCTCGTTATGCGCGGCCTTCTCGGCTCTTAACTCTTCGGCCGCCTTTAAAGCAGCTGCATTACTACTCCTTGCTTGCTCCTTGGCTCGGGCAAGCTCCGCCCGAAGGGTCTCCACGGTGGCAGCTCCATCTACAGTCACAACATAATAAAGATACTGGCATCATGCTGCTCTTATTATGTGACATTTACTAGTAAAATCACCTACCCTGTGCCTCGTCAAGCCGCTTGTTAACAAGCTCGATGTCAGCATCTGCCGCATCCAGTTACCACTTTAGTTCGACAAAACCATCAGTCCGGCTAGCCACCAGAGCTTCAACCACCTGCACATAACGGCGGCCTGGTTATTACCTGGGACTACGATCCTTTGTTTGCCGCCGTTCCCGACGACAAACAGAGTCTTAGGGGCTACTATCTACACAGGGCACACCTAAAAAGGTGCGGTACTATAAAAAATGTATATCATTTTACGTACCTCAAAGCCCGTCAGTAGACTCATAAAGGCTTCATGCAACCTGCTTTCGGTGGACGAAATCCTTTCAATCACTGTACCCATCAATGTACGGTGCTCTTATGAGATAGTCGCTCGCTCTAGCAGATCCTTCAGTATGTCCGATCGCATACCAGATGGTGCCGGACTCTTTTGATCGCTCTCTTCAAGAGCCGGATACTGGGGACTTCGGGTGGCCATAGGATTACCTTCTAGCCTTGCCGGATCAGGAGAAACGCTCCGTGACGACACTTCAAGGTCGCCCGCTTCTCGAGCTGGGGAGTCCGGGGGAGGCGTTTTGCTCTCCATCTTCTCCGGAAGAAGATAAATGCTTCGGTTATTTTCCTCAGAGGTAAGGTAGTATATCTTCACTATTAAGTACTTTTTGATTACTTACAGCTCGTTAGAGGGCTGATCCCCGCGCGGACTTTGTGTGGCAAGAGCACCCTCTGAGGCAGGACCCTCTGGTGGAGATTTCTTCTCCCGTTTGGAAACCTTGGTTTCTGAATCTTCAGAGGTAGTCCTCTTCCTTCCCCGGGGCGAGAGAATGTCAGATTCTTCCCCTTGGTTATCCTCACTCACGGAGGCGCTCATTCCCTCGGTTGGAATAGGTAGCGGTGGAGGCCCGCTTTCACCCTCTTTATTCCCCCCTTCATCTTCCTTTGAGGGCATCGAGCGAGGTGCTGGCTCGAGCATCTTTTCCAGCACCGGATTGTCCAAGCCTTCAGGAAGGGGGGCCGAACACCGGATCATCTTCGCCTTTGTTATCCAGTCCTGGTCAAAGAGCGATTCTTCTGAATGATGTCATGATAAATAAAAATACGGTGTGTTCGGCTAGGGGATTACTTACTTGGGCCGCGGTGCGGTTGCTGCTGAGGCCCACTGATGTCTACTACACAACCTTCTTCTTGTAGACGTTGTTGGGCCTCCAAGTGCAGAGGTTTGTAGGACAGTAGCAAATTTCCCTCAAGTGGATGACCTAAGGTTTATCAATCCGTAGGAGGCATAGGATGAAGATGGCCTCTCTCAAGCAACCCTGCAACCAAATAACAAAGAGTCTCTTGTGTCCCCAACACACCCAATACAATGGTAAATTGTATAGGTGCACTAGTTCGGCGAAGAGATGGTGATACAAGTGCAATATGGATAGCAGATAATAGTTTTTGTAATCTGAAATAATAAAAACAGCAAGGTAGCAAGTGATAAAAGTGAGCGTAAATGGTATTGCAATGATGGTAAACAAGGCCTAGGGTTCATACTTTCGCTAGTGTAAGTTCCCTCAACAATACTAACATAATTGGATCACATAACTATCCCTCAACATGCAACAAAGAGTCACTCCAAAGTCACTAATAGTGGAGAACGAACGAAAAGATTATGGTAGGGTACAAAAATACCTCAAAGTTATTCTTTCCAATCAATCTGTTGGGCTATTCCTATAAGTGTCACAAACAACCCTAGAGTTCATACTAGCATAACACATTAAGACACAAATCAACCAAAACCCTAATGTCACCTAGATACTCCAATGTCACCTCAAGTATCCGTGGGTATGATTATACGATATGCATCACACAATCTCAGATTTATCTATTCAACCAACACAAAGGACCTCAAAGAGTGCCCCAAAGTTCTACCGGAGAATCATGACGAAAACGTGTGCCAACCCCTATGCATAGGTTCATGGGCGGAACCCGCAAGTTGATCACCAAAACATACATGAAGTGAATCACGTGATATCCCATTGTCACCACAGATATCCATGGCAAGACATACATCAAGTGTTCTCAAATCTTTAAAGACTCAATCCGATAAGATAACTTCAAAGGGGAAACTCAATTCATTACAAGAGAGTAGAGGGGGAGGAGAAACATAAGATCCAACTATAATAGCAAAGCTCGCGATACATCAAGATCGTATCATCTCAAGAACACGAGAGAGAGAGAGAGAGAGAGAGATCAAACACATAGCTACTGGTACACACCCTCAGCCCCGAGGAAGAACTACTCCCTCCTCGTCATGGAGAGCACCAGGATGATGAAGATGGCCACCGGAGAAGGATTGCCCCCGCCGGTAGGGCGCCGGAACGGGTCTAGATTGGCTTTCGGTGGCTACGGAGGCTTCTGGCGGCGGAACTCCCGATCTATTATGCATTCTGAAAGTTTTAGGGTATATGGAGTTATATAGGCAGAAGAAGCACGTCAAGGGAGCCACGAGGGCCCGGCGAGACAGGGGGCACGCCCTAGGGGGGGCGCCCCCACCCTCATGACCACCTCGTTCCTTCCTTGACATGGGGTCCAAGTCCATTGGGTAGCTTTTGTTCCAAAAATAACTTCTCTAGTTGATTTCGTTCCGTTTCGACTCCGTCTGAAATAGGCATAAAACAACAAATCTGGGATGGACCTCCGGTTAATAGGTTAGACCCGAAAGTAATATAGAAGTGGATAATAAAGCCCGATATTGCCCAAAACAGTAGATAATATAGCATGGAGCAATCAAAAATTATATATACGTTGGAGACGTATCAAGCATCCCCAAGCTTAATTCCTGCTCGTCCTCGAGTAGGTAAATGATAAAAAAGATAATTTTTGATGTGGAATGCTCGTTGGCATAATTTCAATGTAATTCTTCTTAATTGTGGCATGAATATTCAGATTAGAAAGATTCAAGACAAAAGTTTATATTGACATAAAAATAATAATACTTCAAGCATACTAACAAAGCAATTATGTCTTCTCAAAATAACATGGCCAAAGAAAGTTATCCCTACAAAATCATATAGTCTGGCTATGCTCCATCTTCACCACACAAAGTATTTAAATCATGCACAACCCCGATGACAAGCCAATGAATTGTTTCATACTCTAACTTTTTCAAAACTTTTTCCATCTTCACGCAATACATGAGCGTGAGCCATGGATATAGCACTATAGGCGGAATAGAATGGTGGTTGTGGAGAAGACAAAAAGGAGGGGAAGATAGTCTCACATCAACTAGGCATATCAACGGGCTATGGAGATGCCCATCAATAGATATCAATGTGAGTGAGTAGGGATTGCCATGCAATGGATGCACTAGAGCTATAAATGCATGAAAGCTCAACAAAAGAAACTAGTGGGTGTGCATCCAACTTGCTTGCTCACGAAGACCTAGGGCAATTTTTGAGGAAGCCCATCATTGGAATATACAAGCCAAGTTCTATAATGTAAAATTCCCACTAGTATATGAAAGTGACAACATATGAGACTCTCTATATGGAGAACATGGTGCTACTTTGAAGCACAATATATGAGACTCGCTATATCATGGTGCTACTTTGAAGCACAAGTGTGGAAAAAGGATAGTAGCATTTCCCCTTTTTATTTATTTTCTCTCTTTTTTTGGGCCTTCTTTTTTTGGCCTTTCTCTCTTTTTTTCTTGCGACAATGCTCTATTGAATGATGATCATCACACTTTTATTTATTTACAACTCAATGATTACAACTCGATTCTAAAACAATGTATGACTCTATATGGATGCCTCCGCGGTGTACCGGGATATGCAATGAATCAAGAGTGACAAGTATGAAGAAATTATGAATGGTGGCTTTGCCACAAATACTATGTCAACTACATGATCATGCTAAGCAATATGACAATGATGAATGTGTCATGATGAACTAGATGGTGGAAAGTTGCATGGCAATATATCTCGGGATGGCTATGAAAATGCCATAGTAGGTAGGTATGGTGGCTGTTTTGAGGAAGGTATATGGTAGGTGTATGATACCGGTGAAAGGTGTGCGGTATTAGAGAGGCTAGCAAAGGTGGAAGTGTGAGAGTGCGTATAATCCATGGACTGAACATTAGTCATAAAGAACTCATATACTTATTGCAAAAATATAGAAGTTATCAAAGCAAAGTATTACGCGCATGCTCCTAGGGGGATAGATTGGTAGGAAAAGACCATCGCTCGTCCCCGACCGCCACTCATAAGGAAGACAATCAATAAATAAATCATGCTCCGACTTCGTCACATAACGGTTCACCATACGTGCATGATACGGGAATCACAAACTTTAACACAAGTATTCTTTAAATTCACAACTACTCAACTAGCATGACTTTAATATTATCACCTCCATATCTCAAAACAATTATCAAGTATCAAACTTCTCATAGTATTCAACACACTCATAAGAGAATTTTGTTATTCTTGAATACCTAGCATATTAGGATTTTTAAGCACATTACCAAGCTATTTAAGTCTCTCAAAATAATATAAGTGAAGCATGAGAGTTCATCTATTTCTTCAAAATAAAACTACCACCATGCTCTAAAAGGTATAAGTGAAGCACTAGAGCAAATGACAAACTACTCCAAAAGATTTAAGTGAAGATCAATGAGTAGTTAAATAATTATTTAGCTATGTGAAGACTCTCTAACATTCAATAATTTAAGATCTTGGTACTCTATTCAAACAGCAAGCAAAGCAAAATAAAATGACATCTAAGAATAACAAACATCATGTGAAGAAGCAAAAACTTAGGATCAACCGAAACTAACCGATAATTGTTGAAGAAGGAAGGTGGGATGCCAACCGGGGCATCCCCAAGCTTAGACGCTTGAGACTTCTTGAAATATTATCTTGGGGTGCCTTGGGCATCCCCAAGATTTAGCTTTTGTGTCTCCTTAATTCCTCTCATATCACGGTCTCCCTAAATCTCAAAAGCTTCATCCACACAAAACTCGAGAAGGACTCATGAGATAAGTTAGTATAAACCATTGCAAAAACCTTATCATACTCTACTGTAGCAAATCACTAAAATTATTATTCAACATTGAATACTGAATGCCTCTACATATTTAATAGTCCTATCCTCAAATAGAATCATTAAAGGAGCAAACATATGCAAACAATGCAAACATAACAGCAATCTGCCTAAATAGGATAGTCTGTAAAGAATGCTGCAACATGAAAGTGCGTTATATCGACTAGAGGGGGGGTGAATAGGTGATTTTTATGAAATTCTTCACTGAGGAATTTGTCAGTGAGGAAATTCCTTAGTGAACAACTACTAGCAGCGGAATAAGTACTCAAAAGTAAACATAACAGAATACAAGCATAGTCATCATGATGAAATGAACACTGACACAGAGTACAGGAAGCGTAATCACAGGATAACTCAAGAAGAAGACAAACAGACTGAAGAAATTGAACTGAGGAAACTGAGAAAGTCTTCAGTCAAAGTCTTCAAACACAGATATGAATAGACACGCAACACAGTTATGAGGAAATGAAAGAGTTGAGGCAATAGAACCAGTAAGCTTGGTAAAGACAATGATTTGGTAGACCAGTTCCAACTGCTGTCTCAGTTGTACGTCTGGTTGGAGCGGTTAAGTATTTAAACTCGAGGACACACAGCCCCGGACACCCAGCCCTGAACACGCAGCTCAGGACACCCAGTCCTCACCGTATTCTCCTTGAACTAAGGTCACACAGACCTCGTCCAATCACTCGTGGTAAGTCTTCAGGCGACTTCCAAACCTTCACAAACTCGGTCACTCGGCGATCCACAATTCCTCTTGGATGCTCTGGACCATGACACCTAACTTTCTGGAAGAAGCACAGTCTTCAAAGGTAACAAGCGTCGGATCCACGCAGGATCAATCTCTTCAGTGATGCTCAATCACTTGGGGTTTGTAGGTGTTTGGGTTTTGGGTTTTTGGTTTTTCCTCACTTGATGATTTTCGCTCAAAGTCCTCAGAGGATGGGTCTCGGAGCAGCCAACCAGCTAGTGGTTGTAGGGGGCGGCTATTTATAGCCTAGGGAGCAGCCCGACATGATAAGACATAAATGCCCTTCAATGATATGACCGTTAGGCGGATAGATATTTTGGGACAGCTGGCGCATAGCACAGCAACGGTTGGAATTTTGAGTAGCAAAATCCTCAGGGCTATCATGTTCCTCACTGTGTAGGCAATCCGCACTGGCGAATTCCTAACTCCTCAGTCAGGACAAATTCCTCAGAGACCAGAAGAACTTCGTCTCTGTCACTGAAGAAATTGACTGAACTATATGAGATTTCCAATGGCTTCACTCAAAGGGATTGGTAGGTGTAGGATTTTGAGTTGAGCATCACATGGAAATTTTTCCTTGGTATTTCCTCGACCCCCTTTAACAGTACGGTGTTTCCTATGACTCAAGAAAGAGAAAAAACAAAACTATGAAAACGAAAGTCTTCAAGCTTCATATTCCTCGCATGAATATCAAGTCTTCACGGACACACCAATTTCTTCACTTTCAAAGTCTTCATGAAAGTCTTCAGAAATACCAAAATCTTCGGTCGAAGATATTCATTTTGAGGGGTCGACTTTACCTGTAAATATCAAACTCCTCATAGACTTATAGACCTGTGTACACTCACAAACGCATTAGTCCCTTAACCTATAAGTCTTCAATACACCAAAATCACTAAGGGGCACTAGATGCACTTACAATCTCCCCCTTTTTGGTGATTGATGACAATATAGGTTAAGTTTCAACGCGGATAAACATATGAAGTGTAACTACTGATATTGAGGAATTTGATTGCAAGATATGGAAGAACTCCCCCTGAAGATGTGCATAGTGAGGAATTTATTTTTGAAGCAATGCACACTTGAAGAGTTGAATCATGGAGATCTCCCCCTATATCTTGTAATTCATACATGCATTTAACATATAATATGAAGAATTTGAAATGCATGATAAAATATGGTGCCTGATGAAATTCAGCATGCGTGCAGTAATATTAACAAGGAATAAGCATGCAGAACAGTGCATCAAAAGTACCAGAGCACAGTGCATCAAAAGTATCAGAGCACCATCGGGTTTAAGATTACAACTCGATCCAATAAAGTTTCAGAAGAAACGCCTCTTCCTAATGCGAGCAGAGTCATATGGGTTGTAATCTTCGAAGAATACGTGCTCACCGAAGAAATCATCAGCCTTGAACTTTTGCTTGCGTGAGAATGGATCCTTTGGCTTCGGAAGAGGAGTGTCAGTGAGTTGCATCACGACCTCAGGAATCTCAATCGCATGTTCTTCAGGCTGAGGAATTTCTGGTTCCTCCTCAGTGGCAATCTGCATCGTTGGTTGTTCAGGAGCAGCAGTTTCTTCAGCGCTAGTGGCTGGAATTTCCTCATGGACAGTTGCAGTGGGATGAGTTTCTTCAGAGCCCATGTGAACAGTTTGTGTGGGGGACTGAGGAATTTGCTGTAGAGGGGTGAACATTGGAGAGTTTGGATGCTGACTTTCCCAGAATTCATCACTGATTACGGGTGTGGAGCAGCCAATGTCCACATCTTCATCTTCCATTTCTTCAACGCCAGCCTCTTCAGCTATGAACCGAGGCATAGGCGAGGAGATGATAGGTGTTGAAGGGATCGCATCCACTTCAATTTATTCATCCAATGGTTCAGACGAAGCAGCAGAAGGAGTTTCTTCATCAGATCCACTGGGGATCACATATTCTTCATCAAAAGGAACAAGGTCCTTTGATGGCCTGGTTGAGATGGGAACAACATCAATCGGATTTGCAAATGAACTTGTCATAGGCTTCATTTTCTTCGGAGCTAAAGAATCTGAAGCAACTGATGCTTTCCTTTTCTTCACTGCAGCACGCTCTGCAGCCTTGGTCTTCTTCACATCTGATGCAAATGGAGGGATTGGAGTTGAAGTTGGTGTAGGAGTAGCCAAGGAATCTGGTTGATTTTCTTAAGGCACAACTGATGCAGTTGCCTTGAGTTCTTCAGTTTCTTCAGGCACACCACTAGTGGGTGCCCTGGCAATTTCTTCAGCGGTTGGAATGCAGTCATCAGCCCTGGAACTCACATTATCTTCAGCAGCCTGATTGTCATTAGCGGTGCTGGCATTTTCTTCAGTAGGCTGACTAGATGCTTCAGCCTGAGGAATTTCCTGTTGCGTTGGGGCTGCAACATTGGAAGTGAAGTTATCCGCAAGTTTCACAAAACGAACCTTGGCTCCAAGCCAATCAGCGCGATATGCGTCAAAGTCATCACTGAGTTTCTTAATCTCAGTCTGAATAGTGACAAGTTCTTCAGTTGTCATAGAGACAACATTTTTCTTCAGATAGCGCTCTTTCTTGTATTGCGCTTTCTTGATCTTGTCGGCGTTCTGGGAACGGGGGTCCCCAGACTTGCCTACCTGCGGCCCGCGGCGTGGCTCAAAGGGGGCCCCAGCATGGCCCATCTTCATCAACACAAGACTCAAGACCCTCGGGAGGGGCCAAGCCTCGCGGGGCGGACGACACGGAGCTTCTTCAGGCGCGGCCTCGTCAGGCTGGCTCGCGAGGAGGCGGAGAGATCAAGGCGGGGTACCTCGCGAGGTGCCCGTGACGCAAGCCATGACGACTCAGGGCGCCAGGCGGGTGCCAGCCCGCGCAACGTCCTCCTTTCCTCTTTGGTGCAAAGGGGGCAAGCGCAGCCGCGGAGTACCGAGGCATCAGGCAAAGGTTGCCATTTCGGTGCAACGAGACCAAGACCAGGAGGATTACGAGATGGAGATCACCGTGGAGCCCAAGACGGCGTCATCACCAGAACTTTGCGCAGGCAAAGACTGCTTTTGTCAGGATAGCTGATACTTGTTGTCCCCCTTTAAATTAGCCCGCCATTGTTGGCTCCCTTCCTGCTTGATATTTGGGAAGAGGACCAGGGCCTCTATAAATAGGACCAGCCGCCCATAGAGCAGGGGGGATGGAAAAAAGGGAGAGGATCAGATCGAAGGCAGAGAGAGAGAGAGAGAGAGAAGGGTGACTGAACTCCCGCTAGCAGTTCATCGCCCCAGCCAAGAACAGACCCTCGCGAGGCTGTTCTTCCTTGTATTGTTCATCATCATCAGCCCCAAGAGGCAATCCACCCACCACACACTGGAGTAGGGTATTACACCACAACGGTGGCCCGAACCAGTATAAACCTTGTATCTCTTGTGCAGTTCTTTCAGTAGTTTAGATCTTTGCGAGACGGTGAGGTAGAAGACGCAATCTCCGCGCGCACCCCAGAGTACGAACCTTAAGGGTCTGCCGGAACCCGAAATCCGACATTTGGCGCGCCAGGTAGGGGTGCGCCGGAATTCGCCTTCAACCGCTCCGTTCTCCTCCGACCATCACGCTCATGTCTGACGCTCGTCGAGCCCGCGCGGAGCGCCAGGCCGCCCCGAGCTCGTCCGCGCCGCAGGGGGCTCTCCTGCGCCGTCCCATCACGCTACACCAACTCCCCCAGTCATCGCGGCCTTCCTGGGCGTCTCGCAGGCGCCGCCCACAAGTCACCACGTCAAGCCGTTCGTCCGCCGGGTCGGCGCCGCTTCCACACGGCAGGGGGCTCCCCTGGATCGGGCGGCGCCCGAGACCGGCCTGACCTTCAGCTCGGAGGACCACCCCTCCAACTCGGCCTGCTCGGGCGCGCTCCCCATGTTGTGCACCCCCACCATCTGCCAGGTGGCCGTCACCAGAACCCTCGTTGATGGCGGCGCGGGCCTCAGCGTGCTCTCGGTCGAGGCCTTCAATCTCCTCCGCATACCCCTAGAACGACTGCAACCCAGTTGGCCCTTCTCAGGCGTTGGGGGCAAGCCGTACAGTTCCTTGGGACAGATCCGGCTCCCAGTGACCTTCGGCACCTACGACAACTTCCGCACGGAGCTGGTTGACTTTGACATCGTCCCCATCGGCCTCCCCTACAATGCCATCCTCGGCTACCCAGCGCTGGCCCAATTCATGGCCGCGACGCACCCGGCGTACAACCTCATGAAGATGCCCGGGAGCAGTGGTGTCCTCACCGTGCACGGAGACATCGGGGACACGCTGCGGGCGCTCAAGCTCGCCTTCAAGATGGCGGCGTCGGCACAGCCCGCCGACTTGGAGACCCCCGGGCCCAAGGGGGCTGCACCCGCCAAGAAGAAGCAGTTGTTCACCCAAGACGAGGCAGAAACCAAGCAGATACCCGTCGATGAGGACGGGTCTACCAACGCCACATTCACCATAGGCGCCCACCTCAAACCCGAGCAGGAGGAGGCCCTGGTCGGGTTCCTGCACTCAAACAAGAAGGTATTCGCTTGGGAGCTGGACCAGTTGGCAGGGATCCCCAGGAGTGTAATCGAGCATCACCTCAACGTGTGCCCCAACGTGCGCCCTGTGAAGCAGAAGGCCAGACGGCAGTCCACAGAAAAGCAGGCCTTCATCATCCAAGAGACCCGCAAATTAGAGGCCGCTGGGGTCATCCACGAGGTCCGATACCCAGATTGGTTGGCCAACCCTGTCGTTGTGCCAAACAAGGGAGGGAAGGAGCGTATGTGCGTCGACTTCACCAACCTCAACAAAGCATGCCCGCAAGATCCGTTCCTGCTCCCCCGCATCGACCAGATCGTCGATTCCACTGCGGAATGCGACCTACTATGCTTCCTGGACGCCTTCTCTGGGTATCACCAGATCAAGATGGTGGTAGAAGACGTCGAGAAGACAACCTTCCTAACCCCGTGTGGGGTATACTGCTACACGTGCATGCCCTTCGGGCTGCGTAACGCAGGGGCGACCTTTCAGCGGCTGATGCACATCACCTTGGGCCCGCAGCTCGGGAAGAATGTCGAAGCTTATGTTGACGATATCGTGGTAAAGTCTCGGGAGGCCAAGACCCTGATACAAGACCTGGAAGAAACCTTCACGAGCCTCAACCAGTGAACCTACGGCTCAACCCAGAGAAGTGTGTGTTCGGAGTCCCCTCGGGGAAGCTCTTGGGTTTCCTCGTGTCCCACCGAGGCATCGAGGCTAACCCGGAGAAGGTCAAGGCGGTAGAAGACATGAGCCCGCCAAAGACCCTCAGAGAAATGCAGAAGCCCACGGGGCGCGTGACCGCGCTAGGGCACTTCATCTCGAAGTTGGGAGAGCGAGCCCTGCCCTTCTTCTAGCTGATGAAGAAGAAGGGGCCCTTCGAGTGGCCTGAAGAGGCCGACATGGCGTTCCAGGATCTCAAGAGATACCTGACCAGCCCACCAGTCATGGTGGCTCCGCGCCCTCAGGAGCCCCTGGTGCTTTACCTCGCCGCCACTCCCTACTCCGCCAGCGCAGCCTTGGTGGCAGTCAGAGAGGAGCGCCGAATCAAAACCACGACAGCAGCCCGGGACAAGGCAGAACAGGGACAAGGAAGGCCTACAGAAACTGCTACCATGGCTGAGGAGGATCAGCCGCCGCAGAGGGGCGCACCAGAGGCGGAAGAGGCCCCTCTTCCAGATGGCCAGTCTCAGGAGGTCTCATTGCCTCGAGAGGCGCCACAGTCTCCGGAAGGAGCCACCAGCACTGACGCACTCTGCCTCGTTGGGCACCCAATGTACTTCGTCAGCACAGTGCTGCGGGATGCAAGGGCACGGTACCCCATGCCTCAGAAACTCCTCCTCACGCTACTGGTGGCTTCGCGCAAGCTGCGGCACTATTTTCAGGGTCACCCCATCAAGGTCGTCTCGTCATACCCCCTGGAGAGAGTGCTCAGGAGCCCTAATTCAGCTGGAAGGGTCGCTGAGTGGAACATAGAACT
Source organism: Triticum urartu (assembly GCF_003073215.2). Lineage (NCBI taxonomy): Eukaryota > Viridiplantae > Streptophyta > Magnoliopsida > Poales > Poaceae > Triticum > Triticum urartu. The sequence goes on from NC_053024.1 coordinate 102,788,584, forward strand.
GCAAGCGTTTCAGCTCGAATTCAGCACGACTAGGGTCATCAAGGGAGCAGTGTTGGAGGATTTTGTGGCAGAGTGGACGGAGGCGCCAGGCCTCAAGGCCGATGAGGATCGGTCCCTGTCCCCGGGAAGCGAGGCGCCAGAAGGCTGGGTCATGTACTTCGATGGGGCGTTCTCCAGGCATGGCGCTGGAGCTGGGGCGGTGCTTATATCGCCCACACAGGACAAGCTCTATTACGCCGTGCAACTCTATTTCCAGCAAGGCGAAAAGGTCTCCAACAACATAGCAGAGTATGAAGGTTTAATAGCGGGCTTGAAGGCCGCGGCTGCCCTAGGAGTGAAATGCCTCACCATCAAGGGCGATTCGCAGCTCCTTGTCAATTTCTCCAACAAGGTGTACGAGCCGAAGGATAAGCACATGGAAGCCTACCTTGCAGAATTCCGCAGGATGGAGAAGCAATTCTGGGGGTTGGAGTTGCAGCATGTGCCCCGTGGCACCAATCAGGAGGCCGACGACATCGCCAAACGAGCGTCCAGACGGTTACCCCAGGAGCCATGCGTTTTCGAGGAGCGGCTCTTCAAGCCCTCAGCTCTGCCGGCATTATCAAACACGGCTCAGCCCTGGGAGGAGCTCCCCCAGCCACCTGCCTCAGGAGCTCCGACCTGTGGTCCGGCCTCAGGAGCGCGCCTGCTCCTGACGATGGAACCTTAGGAGGGATGTTGGATCACGGAGCTCCGGAGCTACCTAGCGCAAGGGACCTTGCCGGAGAAGGAGGAGGAAGCGGAGCGGGTGGCACGCTAGGCCACGGCATACTGCATCAAAGACGGAGAGCTCTACCGGAAGCGACCAAACGATGTATCCCTGCGCTGCATCTCCAGGGAGCAAGGGAAGGAACTGCTAGAGGATATACACGGCGGAGACTGCGGACATCATTCATCATCACGGACCCTCGTCGGCAAGGCATTCCGCAGCGGGTTTTATTGGCCTACCGCGCTTAATGACGCCGTGGAACTAGTGAAAGCTTGTGAAGCCTGCCAGTTCCACGCCAAGCAGATCCATCAGCCAGCAGGAGGCTTGCAGACTATCCCCCTTTTGTGGCCATTCGCGGTCTGGGGGCTGGACATTCTGGGCCCGTTCCCTCGGGCGCCAGGGGGCTACCGCTACCTCTACGTCGCCATTGACAAGTTCACCAAGTGGGCAAAAGTAGAGGCTGTCCGCACCATCCCCGCGGGTTCCGCGGTCAAGTTCATCAGGGGCATCGTGAGTCGGTTCGGGGTGCTGAACCGCATTATCATAGACAACAGTTCGCAGTTCACTAGTAACCTTTTCAGAACATACTGTGCTAACCTTGGAACGCAGATATGCTACGCTTTGGTGGCACACCCACGAAGCAACTGCCAGGCCGAACGAGCCAACGCGGAGGTCCTGAGGGGCCTCAAGACCAGGACGTTCAAGAAGAAGCTGGAGGCATGCGGCAGAGGTTGGTACGATGAGCTCCAGTCCGTGTTGTGGTCCATCCGCACGACTGCGACCAAGCCAACTGGGGAGACCCCGTTCTTCCTGGTCTACGGAGCCGAAGCAGTCCTCCCTCATGAGGTCAGATGTCGCTCCGCGCGGGTCCTGGCGTTTGACGAGGCGCAGCAGGACGCCATGCGGGGGATAGACCTCATGCTGGGAGAGGAACGCCGCCGAGAAGCCGCATTACGAGCGGCGAGGTACCAACAGGCGCTACGGCGATATCACTGTCGCAACATCCGCTCTAAGACTCTCGAGGTAGGAGATCTCGTGCTCAGGCGGGTCCTCTCCAGGGAGGGGCTGCACAAGCTCTCTCCCATGTGGGAGGGCCCGTTCAAGGTTGTTCATGTTTCCAGGCCCGGCTCCGCGCGCTTGGAGACTCAGGAGCGAGTGCCGGTCCAGAATGCATGGAACATCCAGCACCTCCGGAGGTTCTACCCCTGAAAAGGCCCAGAGCCTGTGAAGCAAGGCGAGTGCCTGTGAAGATCATCCTTTTTGGAAAAGGCCCAGAGCCTGTGAAGCAAGGCGAGTGCCTGTGAAGATCATCCTTTTTGGAAAAGGCCCAGAGCCTTTGAAGCAAGGCGAGTGCCTGTGAAGTTATCGCGTTTTGGTAAAGGCCCAGAGCCTGTGAAGCAAGGCGAGTGCCTGTGAAGTTATCGCGTTTTGGTAAAGGCCCAGAGCCTATGAAGCAAGGCGAGTGCCTGTGAAGTTATCGCGTTTTGGTAAAGGCCCAGAGCCTGTGAAGCAAGGCAAGTGCCTGTGAAGTTATCGCGTTTTGGAAAAGGCCCGGAGCCTGTGAAGAAGGCCAATGCCTGTGAAGCTTGTTTCCCCTAGGAAGAAAGGCCCGGAGCCTGTGAAGAAGGCCAACGCCTGTGAAGCTCGCCGCCCGTGACACTCTCACATAATAATGAGTGGGGCTGTACACACCCCGGAGTCTCAGGAGCGCCGGCCTCAGGCCCTGGGGCTCCCTCCCACGCCCAGTGGAAGCACTTAGCTCCGCGCTGGTGAGAAGACGTCGAAGACTAGATTAGGTGTCGGACGCGGCTTTTTCATTTGCTTTCCGCAGTTGGCTTGTTTGTTCGCATTTGAAGTTTAATTGAAGTTGTTGCCGCCTTTGGCTTGCGGTTCTTTGGCTTTTCACTCTCCTGCCTCGGTTTCTCTTGCGCAAGGCCTCGCGAGGGGGGCAGCTGAACGCCCTCGCGAGTGTTCCTATCCTAGTCATTCAAAGAGTTCGTGACCTGGGCCCCTTACAGGAGCACCCCTCCAGTCCGTGCCCCACGAGCACCGCGATGCAAACAAAGGGCCTGGGTCGGTCGCCCCCCCACGGCTGGGGCCGGGAACTATCTACGCGCAGACACATAGCCGAAGGGCACGAAAACGGAATCAAGGTAATGGTAAACAGCAATAACCCCGAACACGCCCCCGTGGGGCTCCATGCAGCTGTTTTCTTTTATGCAGGAAACAAAAGGAGAGAAAGGACAAGCCCGGCGCGGCTCGCCTCGCGCCGGGCTGCGGAGGAGACTTGGGCTGTCTCTGAGGATCAAGCAGACTCCCTCTTGCGCTTCACCGGGGCGTGACGACGGGCGGACGTGCTGCCGCCTCCCAAGCGAGCGTGACGGCGCGGGGGCTGACCGCGGCCACCATTGGAAGAGTCGCTTGAAGAATAGTTGATGAAGCTTGGGGAGCCTTGAGCGCCGCCAACCACACGGGCGCTGTCTCCTCCGTCGTCGTCGAGGCTGGGTCCCCGAGCACGGTCGTCGTCCTCAGGGCAACACCCCGCGCGGCGACCATCTTCCCCAAACACCCTCACATAGAGGGTGGCATCACCATCAAACTTAAAGTGCAGGGTGCACCGGTGCTCCAGGCCATGAGCACGGGCAAACGCCTGCCAACCACGGGTCAGGGCCAAGCTCCCAGTGGCGGAGACCTCCAGTGCAGCCCATGAGGCCCGGCTGCAGCAGCCATCCGCCTGTAGCCAAAGGCCGCCCGGGGCACCGACCGGGAGCTCACCAAGGAGAAAGCGAGGGAGTTGGAGCCGGGCGCTAGTCGGCTCCGCCGACCATACGACGAAGTCCGGCAGCACCTCCGGAATGCGAAAGCGTGGCCTAAGGGAGCGCGCAACCAAGGCGCATCCTCCGGCCGCAGCAGCTCGCCCGTCACCGCGCTAGGAACCATCTCCGCGACCGTGGGAGGCTGCCGAGGCGACCACGGGATGCTTCCGGGGGCGCCCTCGGCCGCGCTTGGGCGCGGGAGAGGTAGGCTCGACCTGGCAAGCCTTTCCCTTCTCCGCTGGAGAGAACCGGCGAATCGAAGCCATCGCGGCAAGACGGATCAAGGATTGGGGAGAGGAAGAAGCAAGGAGGGATGGACTGGAAGGGCACGCGCAGTTCCGTACTTATAGCTGGCGAAGGCCAACCGCCGGCCTCCACGATCGCAGGTAATCATGACACGATTTGCATGCAAGGACTTGTCCAACTCGCGCGATCACCAAGGCGTCGTGGGGAAGCGGAGACACCCACGTCCAATCAACCGCCACGCGCCGCCCAAGGCCGCAGGCTGTTAGGGCCGGCGGCGCTTCGCCCTTGCCCTTTCGCCTCTCGGCACGGCCAAGTCCGGGTGCGCCTTGGGCCCGGGGGCTACTATCGGCTTTCTGGGAACGGGGGTCCCCAGACTTGCCTGCCTGCGGCCCGCGGCGTGGCTCAAAGGGGGGCCTAGCACGGCCCATCTTCATCAACACAAGACTCAAGACCCTCGCGAGGGGCCAAGCCTCGCGGGGCGGACGACGCGGAGCTTCTTCAGGCGTGGCCTCGTCAGGCTGGCTCGCGAGGAGGCGGAGAGATCAAGGTGGGGTACCTCGCGAGGTGCCCATTACGCAAGCCATGACGACTCAGGGCGCCAGGCAGGTGCCAGCCAGCGCAGCGTCCTCCTTTCCTCTTTGGTGCAAAGGTGGCAAGCGCAGCCGCGGAGTACCGAGACATCAGGTAAAGGTTGCCATTTCGGTGCAACGAGACCAAGACCAGGAGGATTACGAGATGGAGGTCACCGTGGAGCCCAAGACGGCGTCATCACCAGAACTTTGCGCAGGCGAAGACTGCTTTTGTCAGGATAGCTGATACTTGTTGTCCCCCTTTAAATTAGCCCGCCATTGTTGGCTCCCTTCCCGCTCGATATTTGGGAAGAGGACCAGGGCCTCTATAAATAGGACCAGCCGCCCACAGAGCAGGGGGGTTGGAAAAAAGGGAGAGGATCAGATCGAAGGCAGAGAGAGAGAGAGAGAAGGGTGACTGAACTCCCGCTAGCAGTTCATCGCCCCAGCCAAGAACAGACCCTCGCGAGGCTGTTCTTCCTTGTATTGTTCATCATCATCAGCCCCAAGAGGCAATCCACCCACCACACACTGGAGTAGGGTATTACACCACAACGGTGGACCGAACCAGTATAAACCTTGTGTCTCTTGTGCAGTTCTTTCAGTAGTTTAGATCTTTGCAAGACAGTGAGGTAGAAGACGCAATCTCCGCGCGCACCCCAGAGTTCGAACCTTAAGGGTCTGCCGAAACCCGAAATCCGACAGATCTGCCTGGCCTTCTCAAATTTCCACTTTTCTTCTTGAATGAAGTGGGTCAGCATGTGACTTTGGCCAAGAGTCAGCTTGAAGTCAGGCAAGGGAGTGTTGGGGTCCTTGTGCCAATCATCAATGTAGTCGAGGATCAGCTTGGGATCCAAAAGCAGTGGCACCTCTGATCCTTTGGCTCTTGCGGCCCTGACTTGCCTGTCTCTGATGATTTCTGCAAGTTCATCATCATCAGCTTCGTCTTCATCAGACGACACTTGGAAAGCGACTTGCTTCTTTTGAGGACTTGGGCGAGGACCTCGTCCAGCAGTGGCCTTTGTCTTTAGCAGTGAGGGGACAGCTGAGGAACTTGGTGCAGCTGAGGAACTAGCTGAGACACCTGAGGCAATGGAGATGCCGGCAGTCCTTTGGCATGAGGCGAGATGCATAGGTGCTGAGGATTTAGTTGGAACAGCTGAAGGCTTTGGCAGAGGAGCTGAGGACTTTGGAGGAATAGGAGCAGCATGAGGAATTTGTCGTGAGGGCTTTGAGGATTCTGGCCATGAGGGCATTGCTGAGGAACTTGGCCTTGAGGGCATTGTTGGTGAAGCACTTGGCTTGCATGCAGGCTTCTTTGACAAAGCCTTCTTTGGCTTGACAGCAAAGGCCTCAGCAGAGGCAGCAGCAGCAGCAGCAGAGTCTTCATTGAATTTCCTCACTGCTTCTTTGGCTTGCTTAGCCAGCTTGGCTTGGCGCTTGGCCCATTCATCAGGATAGTCTTCACCGCGCTTGAGGCTGGTGGGATCTGCTATTTGGCCAGGTTGAAAGTGCAACTATCCCTAGGTGGTTTTGGTAATTCATAACAACATATAGCTCATTGAGCTAATGCTATTCCAAGACGATTATTTCAGGAAAGCTCAATGATTGGCATGGCATGGATGGTGAAAGTGGAACCCTCAAAATGCTAAGGACAAAGGATTGGCTCAAGCTCAAAAGCTCAAGACTCTTCATTTTATATTTTAGTGATCCAAGATCACATTGAGTCTTTAGGAAAAGCCAATACTATCAAGGAGGGATGAGGTGTTGCTTAATGAGCCTCTTGCTTCATGTGCTTAGTGATATGCTCCAAAACCCTCAACTACTTACCCATATCCACATATGACCTAAACCCTAAGCCAAACTCGGTCCTACCGATTCTTTCTATCCGGCGCCACCGAGTTTCACTTGTCATAAGCCACTGCCAAACCCTAGCAATTCGGTTCTACCGATAGGGATCTCGGTCTCACCGAGATGGGATTGCAAACTCTCTGTTTCCCTTTCGTAACTTTTCGGTCTCACCGAAAGAGCGGATCGGTCCCACCGAGATTGCAATGTAAACTCACTGTTCCCTTTTTGTAACATTTCGGTCTCACCGAAAGAGCAAATCGGTCCCACCGAGTTTACCTGACCAACTCTCTGGTTAGCTTATTACCAAACTCGATCTCACCGAGTTTGTGTAATCGGTCTCACCGAGATTACGTTATGCCCTAACCCTAACAAAATCGGTCCTACGGAGTTGCATGTCAGTCCCACCGAAAATATCTAACGGTCACTAGGTTTACCTTTTCGATCCGACCGAGTTTGTTGATTCGGTCCCACCGAGATTGGTAAATTGTGTGTAACGGTTGGATTTTGTGTGGAGGCTATATATACCCCTCCACCTCCTCTTCACTCGTGGAGAGAGCCATCAGAACACATCTACACTTCCAACTCATATGTTCTGAGAGAGAACTACCTACTCATGTGTTGAGACCAAGATATTCCATTCCTACCATATGAATCTTGATCTCTAGCCTTCCCAAGTTGCTTTCCACTCAAACCTTCTTTCCACCAGATCCAAATCCTATGAGAGAGAGTTGAGTGTTGGGGAGACTATCATTTGAAGCACAAGAGCAAGGAGTTCATCATCAACACACCATTTGTTACTTCTTGGAGAGTGGTGTCTCCTAGATTGGCTAGGTGTCACTTGGGAGCCTCCGACAAGATTGTGGAGTTGAACCAAGGAGTTTGTAAGGGCAAGGAGATCGCCTTCTTCGTGAAGATCTACCGCTAGTGAGGCAAGTCCTTCGTGGGCGATGGCCATGGTGGGATAGACAAGGTTGCTTCTTCATGGACCCTTCGTGGGTGGAGCCCTCCGTGGACTCGCGCAACCGTTACCCTTCGTGGGCTGAAGTCTCCATCAACGTGGATGTAGGATAGCACCACCTATCCGAACCACGGGAAAAACATCCGTGTCTCCAATTGCGTTTGAATTCTCCAAACCCTTCCCTTTACATTCTTGCAAGTTGCATGCTTTACTTTCCGCTGCCAATATACTCTTTGCATGCTTGCTTGAATTGTGTGATGATTGCTTGACTTGTCCTAAAATAGCTAAAATCTGCCAAGAACTAAAATTGGGAAAAGGTTAAGTTTTTATTTGGTCAAGTAGTCTAATCACCCCCCCTCTAGACATACTTCCGATCCTACAAGTGGTATCAGAGCTTTGGTCTCCATTTGCTTTGATTTCCATAGCTTTTGGTGGTCATAGCCTTGGTTTCACAACCTAGGAGAGTATGGCGTCTAGCGAGGGAAATTATCACCGTAGAGGTCCTTACTTTGATGGTACAAATTTTGCTAGTTGGAAGCATAAAATGAAAATGCATATTCTTGGACATAACCCCGCCGTTTGGGCTATTGTGTGTGTTGGTTTGCAAGGTGACTTCTTTGATGGGAGAGAACCAAACCGTGAAGCTACCGCGGATGAGTTGAAGATGTTGCAATACAATGCTCAAGCTTGTGATATTCTCTTCAACGGATTGTGCCCT